>NC_064642.1:132371284-132677595 GCF_023864345.2 Schistocerca serialis cubense
GCAAAGGTCCCGAGTTCGAGTCTCGGTCGGGCACACAGTTTTAATCTGCCAGGAAGTTTCATATCAGCGCACACTCCACTGCAGAGTGAAAATCTCATTCTAGAGAATTTTATAATTATAAAATGATTCTGAACTGTGTACAGCGTTGTTATTCTTCTCGGAGAACTCTGAGTCGAGAAGCCAAATTTTTGTAACATTATAAGGATTTAGTTGTAGACACAAACGCCTGAAGAGAATGTGCTCTGCTATCATATTTTAAATATAGAATGAAGGTGGCGATGGCACTATATACTTTTGTCTGTCAGACGAAACTGTTAATAGGACATGGGGTACAACAGTCCTCGAGCACAGCTTGTTGAGTAATTCAGAATTAAGAGATAAAGATTCGATTTTGTCAGCACTGAAATTGAATTTCCCGACTTGTGATTTTCCCCACATAAAGTCAATTTTGACGCTAATATCGGAAGGTCATAGTACGAAAAAAAAATTTAATCATTTCTCAAAGCACTGAGCATAAGCGCCGAAAAGTTTGTTCAGAAAGTATTTACCACATGTATAACCAAGAATATTTCAAAGACAGTAACTTCTCTTCAGAGACCAGAGAAGTTGTTTATACGCCGTTAATATTCCAAAATAAGGGGACAGCCTAATACATGCAGTCACGACTGTCTCTGGTGCGTAAATTGTTACGATTTGACAGCTGGAGAAACTTTGGCGCTCCCAGCAGTGAGAAAGCAGTCAGTCATATGCGTCGTAAGGATAATGTTTGTTCTTAATCTTTTTCAATTTAATTAACGGAATAACTTTTGCGTTCCATGTGTTAGTAAGTCACCAAGAGACATGAATTATTGTGAAATACAAGTAAAAACAGGCGAAACACACAGGTTTAGTGACTTAAGCTACACCGAATTCATGAAGAACTACTTTCGAATATGTCTATATATGCAGCTTACTTCGCTGAAAGCAAGAGAGTATAAACACATATAGTGCAAGAGAAGCCTATATTTCTGTCGTTGTTACAATAGGCACTTTGACTCTTCAAAAATTTTTTATCGAGTCCACTGAATCGTCCTTTCTTACGCTTCATTCGACTTTCTAGCATACAAATATTTCGTGAGTGTAATTACTTTTGCTTCACAAGCGAATGTGTTGAAAATCTTTGTCGATTGTGGCTCAGATTTAGCGACAGCTGTGGCATTGGTTTCTTCTGTGTTGGGTAACAGTTTTATTGCTTTCGGCGATCTATTATGACGTCTGTGTGGTTCTCCCATAAGCTACAGTTGTAGTGGCTTACTTGATACGTTTAAAAATGTACGTAAAACATTCCATACAGGTTTCCTACATTCCATACTCACTGATTTGGCTGAAAGTGTAGCGAATAAAAGTCTTCTTTCTTGGGTAGATATACGACGTCTTGCTGCAACAGGTCAGGTCTTCTGGTGTTTGCTACCAATTTTTTTTTCTGTTAGAGAAAAATGACATTATTCAGTAACTTTCTGTACGTGGAATCGTAAATAAATTGTCCTGTAATGCACTGTATATGTCAGGGTCTTTAGGAAAATAAATAATCACGTATTTAGTACATTGTTTTAGTTACTGTCGATTTTTATGGCACTACATACACTTCCTATTGTAAAAATCTACATTAAAAATCAGTATAAACGTCGTATCCGCACTCATCCGATATCGTATTTAGAAGTGTTGGCCACAAGAGGCGCTGCTATCGCTGTAGGTAATAAAAAAGAGAGTGTCGCGACTGTTATGTCAGTCTATGGACTGTGGTAATAGTAGGAAAGTAGGAAAGAAAGTTATAAGTTCTCTAGTAAAGTTATAAGTTCTCTAGTAATAACGCCAATAACCTAACTAGAGACCATACAGAGTGTTGAAAACAAATAATCGTTAATAAATAAAGAAAAGATACATTTTTGTCATAGACCATATATAACATAGACCGCACATTTCCCTCTCTCTGAAGTGTTAAGGCTTGAAACCAACATCTTAGAGTCACGTGACTCGGGGCAGAAAGACGAGCTCTGTCATTACGCGCTATGTGAGATTGAGATGACAGAGTTTTTCCCATCTATAGCTGAAACCAAGCATTGATATTGACAGCTCAACGAAGTGTAGTACTACTTACATGTTAACAAAGTTAACCTAATTTGTCCGAAACTCCTGATAATAAAGGAGTGGTATTGTTTTTACATGTGGTCAAGTTAAAACGTATTGACAGATTCCCAAGCGACAGAATGAATTTTCTTTAGTGAATACTTTTTTTCTCTGTGAATTCCTGTAGTTCGTCGCTTTCACAGAAGTGGAAGACAAAATAACAATTTTGAACGAAGCTTTAGTTTTCTAACGGTTCCATAGGAATATGTGTGAAATGATTTAGTAATCCAATAGAGATACCGAAACGATATCAAGATAGGAAGCGTAATATATTACAGAACGTTGATTACACTGGTGTAGTGAGCTAGATATTAACGATATGTCGTCTCAAAACCTTAGTCATTCACGAAGTCTTACATTCAAGGACCAACATCTATCCTAACTTTCAACTTATGGAAATACCTCTGCAGAGTATTGTAAAGCAACTCACTTACACAATTGAGATTTTCGTCACTTTACCTAATCTGTAGGAAACAAAACAAGCATCTAATCTGAGAATATGTGAAGGTCTTTACTTCTGCATCTAGTAAAAAGAACAGCATTTGATCTGTAACAAAAAGTCGTAAAATATGCACTATAAATGCGTAATGACATGCTCGGCTTCATGGCCCGAGTCACGTCACTTAGATGTTGGTTTCAGTAAAATTACATCATGCGCAATCTATGTTATCTGTGGTCTATGGATGTAAGACTGGAATATCGCTGATTCTGATACATCTGTATCTTTGCTAAATAGATAGAAGTTTAAAACAAAATAATGGAGGCGCTTTAAATTTTTGCCAACTGGATAAAACGCGTCTGACGCTAACTGAAGGGTTGGAAAATCCAAATCTCTCGTTAAGAATTGTTTAAATACACGACTAGCTAGACGGAATTTTGTGGCTTTCTCAAGATATACTGAACCAGTGATGTAATTGGTGGTTTATACTCAAGGCAGCGTAATAGTTTGAGTTCTCTTGTGTTTATATGCAGTTTCATCAGAGTGAGAAATTTGATGTTAGCTCTCAACAAATTAACATTCACATACTAATTGTTACATACTTAGAAGCGATCACTTGTGGAGTACCTGTAGAGCTATAATAAAGAACATTAAGCTTACGAAAAACACACGTAGGCTGAAAGTTGTGTTAAAGACATGCCCCATAGGTCAAGATTAGTTATAGTAACTTGAAATACATATTTGCCGAATCGGAATTGCCATTTTGTGATTAGAAGTATTGGAGTTCGCTTGTATGCAACTACATAATTGTGTTTACCTACCGTAACCAACACGTAGATACAAAATTGATAGATTCCTAAACCGGAGCCATTACTAAGTGACAGGGCTGTAAGTGCAGGTAATCTTAATACCAATTATAAAAGGTCGGTTCGGTATTTTATCGCGAAGGTAGCATATACGAATTATTTAATATATTGACACTATAGTCTTCACACGTTTCAGTAGTCTTGAAACCAAACAAAAAAGAATCTGGAATATTTTTTATAAAAGAAACGTAAGCTAGATATAATTTGCGCGTAAGATTACGTGTCATCGAACTGAATAAAAATAGTTCTGTGTTGGTGGTAGGTCAGATTATTTTCGAAGAGCAGGACCGGAACCTTCGCATACCATCACATAACGTGTAGAGAAGGGAGATGTGGCATACTGACGGAGGAGAGGAGCATATCGGGAGATCAGCTAACGTCTCAGTGTGTCTTTGGTGGAATGTGTGTGCGTGTGTGTGTGTGTGTGTGTGTGTGTGGATCGCAATAATTTTTTGTTTTAGTTTGGTTATAGTGACCATATTGAACAGTATCTTACATGGTTTTTGTATGATTAATATAGTTCTTCTTCGCTTTAACATACGTTTTACTTACTCTGTAAAGGGCTGTATCATATTAGCTTATTAATAAGAGTACATGCGCATTACCTTACGTGAATGTATCTGCTAGTGGCTGTCGACTCCATGTAAAGCAGATATCATTTTGGTTGTTATTTCTCTGTACTATGGGGATTAGGAAGAGTTTCGTGAACCATAACTAAAGCAAAAGAATATTAAAAAAATACATCATTGCATTGATGTGTAGAGCAACTTGTCTCAAAATAGAAACACTTGTTCAGACTGAAAAGCGGCGTAGTATATAAACATTTTTTTTTATAGATACACAATAGAAACTGAACTGAAACTAAAACAAATCGACCAAAAACTCCAATTTCTACACTGGAAAAGTCGACTTGATTAATATTCTTGGGTCTAATGTAGCGCCAAGACGGAATAATAAGAGTGAACGACTAAGAACGAAGTGTTCGGATTAAGAAGGGTGTAACACAGGTATGAAGTCTTTCGCTCCTACTGTTCAATCTGTAAATCGAAGAGGATGTGATGGAAATAAAAGAAAGTTCAGGGGTGGAATTAAAATTCAAGATGGAAGGGATATCAATAATACGATTCGCTGATAACAATGCTTTCCTGAGTAAAAGTGAAGAAGAATTACAATATCTTCTGGATGGAATGAACAGTCTAGTGAGTATAGAATATGTATTGAGAGAAAACCGAAGAAAGACGAAAGTGTTGAAAAGTAGCAGGAATCAGAATAGCTAGAAACTTAACATCAGGATTGATGGTCACGAAGTAGGTGAAATTATGGAATTCTGCTACCTGAGCAGCAAAATAAACCATGATGGGTGGAGAAAGAGGACATAATAACCAGGCTCGTAATGGCAGACAGCGCATTTCTGCCCAGGAAAAGCCTACTTCTATTAGACTAAAAACTAAACTTTTTACGAGCAGGCCTTGGAAGGCCCAACGGTACCGACCGGCCGCCTTGACATCCTCAGACCACATGCGTCACTGGATGTGGATATGGAGGGGCATGTGGTCAGCACACCGCTCTCCCGGCCTTATGTCAGTTTACGAGACCGACTTCTATTAAACTTATGTCTTAATTTGAGAAAGAGATTTCTGAGATTATGTTTGGAGCACATGGAGTGGACTGAAACCGGAAAAGAAGAGAATTGAAGCATGTGAGATGTGATGCTACAGACGAATCTTGAAAATTAGGTTGAATGATTAGGTAAGGAATGAGAAGGTTCTACAGAGAATCGGAGAGGAAAGGAAAATATGAACAATTCTGATCAAAAACAAGTGACAGGATGAGGACATCTGTTTTAGACATCAGGGAATAACTTGCATGGTAGTAGACTGAGATGCAGAGGGCAAAATCTTTAAAGGAATGAAAACACAGTTTGGTGTACATCCAGCAAATAATTGAGGGATGTGCTACTGTGAGATGAAGAGGTTGGCACAGGAGAGGAATTCGTGGCGGACCGCAACAAACCAGTCAGATGCCTGATGACCTCCATTTTTTTTTGACAGTATAATGCATACATTTGAAATCGGATGGTTTTAAATTGTTTTGCAACAAATGTTTGTCCTTAGTGTGGATAGTTAACTTCCTTTTCTGAGGAGTTGAGTGAATGTAGTAGCACTCACAGTGCACTAAGTATCGCTACATCATTCTATGAAAAAAAGATTACTAGAAACAGGCGAAACAATTGTCCGACTGAGTCATCAGTTCATTTTTTAATAAAATATCTACAAAAAGTAAATACCATTTACATTTCGTCATTTTTAAAGAAGAAAGTGGGCAATGAAAATTATTTTTCGTTCTGAAGCTTAGTTCGCGTGGGAAAGGGTGGGGGGAGGGATGGTATTAGTTAATATCTGATTGCATTCCTGGGTGATGGTCTGAGAAAGATGGAAACCATTGATCTAGAACCTACGATGTTTGTGTGTGACGGCATGCTAAGATCCGTCCAGAGCAGCAGATCGCTGGACAGTGCCGTTCTAGCAATGCGCTCATGCGCCGCTATATGAGTGGACGGATTGAATGGCCCTTCGAGTGTAGCTCAAGACAATATAAAATGTAGATGAAAAGACCAGACAGTATTTATAAGACAATAGACTGTGAAATTCAGCAGATACCGACAAACTAAACAATCCTCTTGATAAAATTGTATTGTTTCTAGACAGGAACATTATTGGCAAGTGTGCGTCTCTCAATGGGGGAAGAGAGATGGTTATGGAACAGCAACGAAAGTTCCTAACCAATAGCTCAGCTGGCCAACCAGATTTAAGAACACGACCACAGAAAATTTCGCAGAACGTAAGAGAAGCTTTATCCTTCCAGTGTGGAGCATTTACTGATAGGTCTTCGGTTCTGAGCGAAATGACTACAGCTAAATTCATTGCTGACAAATCACTCGCTCAGTTTAATGTGTCAGCCAAAATTCTTTTAAAACTAATTGTTGCCTGCTGTTTCAGACTAAGTTTTTGAAACGTAAATGAAATTAATTTAGCCATGTACCAAAATGCAACAGATTGTGGAAATAAACGCAACTGAAATTATCTTTAATTACATTCTTGTAACTGGTCCCCCTAACTCTTTCAGTGTAGTTAAAGGTGAATTCCACGCACAATTGCAAAACTTTCGTGTCTAATAATTCTAATTAATGTTAATTAGTTTATGGTGTGGGCTGCGAAAATCGGCTCATCTTGGAACAGCAGTGTTACTGGGCCTGTAGCGGCTACTATTGTGAGATTTTTGAAAGGTGTTCCTCGGTGATTTGTATGCGGTCCAGATTTTTTAGTATCTGCCTGCGAAACTCCGCCGGTACAGCTGCGGGATATTAAAAAACTGACGGCTTTGTAGGCGTTGGCTGCGTTTCTTTTGTTTGGGGCACGTCATTACGGTGCCGGCGCCGGGCCTCGCTCTAGAGACGGCCGTGTAAAAATACGACCGGCCGCAGCGGGCTACGCTCCGGCAATCAATAATCCGACTGTGCCGGAGACAATGCCACGCGGACAATAGGCGACTCGGCAGATAAAGAAAAGTGCAGCCTGCTCTGGACCGCCTCGCCTCACCTAGGCCGTTCGCCCTCTTAGATGTTAACACTGTGCTCGCTCGGTTCTGTGGATTCTCAAACCCAGAGAAACCGAACGACACAACAGGTAGACGAAAGCGCCATTACACGTTGAAATGGTGACAATGACACTGGGCTGTAGCCATCGAAATACTGTTAGTTACATGAAAATTTATTATCGTCTCGATTGCAACATATTTTTATTAATGTAACAGGTGTGGCTATAAAATAAAGGGACTATTTCTGTGTTGTTGTTGTTGTTGTTGTTGTGGTCTTCAGTCCTGAGACTGGTTTGATGCAGCTCTCCATGCTACTCTATCCTGTGTAAGCTTCTTCATCTCCCAGTACCAACTGCAACCTACATCCTTCTGAATCTGCTTAGTGTATTCACCTCTTGGTTTCCCTCTGTGATTTTTACCCTCCACGCTGCCCTCCAATACTAAATTGGTGATCCCTTGATGCCTCAGAACATGTCCTACCAACCGATCCCTCCTTCTAGTCAAACTATTTCTGTATAACATTTTATTTCAAAAACATACGTGTTTAGTTATTGTTGCCCTTCGTACACTCCCCTGCTCCATCCCCAAGCCTCTACATGCGAATTTCCCATTGATGGGAACATTGCTGGAAGTCTTTCTCTGTGAGGTCCTTGCTGAAGAGTGCCACTTTTCCTTTCACTACTTCTGCGGACATTGTTCATTTTAACGCGGCTTTGATCTTGGGGAATAGCTAAAAGTCACATGGTGCTAGATTAAGCGGATAAGGTGGGTTGTCTAACATTGGGATGTCGTGTTTTGCTAGAAACTTCTTAACGGACAATGCGGTATGATTCAGTTCGTGGTCGTGATGCAGAGCCCATAACTTGTTCTTCCTCAATTCGGATTTCTTCTTATTTTCCAACAAGTTGAGCAAGAACCTCGAAACAGTAAATCAGCTTAATAATTTGATCTCACGATCCCAGTGAAGATACACAAGTCCACGAACATCGAAAGAAAACAATCATCATCACTCTGAAACTACACTAATGGCCATTAAAATTGCTACACTAGGAAGATGATGTGCTAGAGACGCGAAATTTAACCGACAGGAAGAAGATGCTGTGATATGCAAATGATTAGCTTTTCGGAGCATTCACACGAGGTTGGCGCCGGTGGCGACACCTACAAAGTGCTGACACGAGGAAAGTTTCCAACCGATTTATCATACACAAACAGCAGTTGACCGGCGTTGCCTGGTGGAAACGTTGCTGTGATGCCTCGTGTGAGGAGGAGAAATGCATACCATCACGTTTCCGACGTTGTTAAAGGTCATTCATGCGATGCATTTCAGTATCCGTTAACTTTTACAGGAGGAGAAGACAGTCACCTATTCAGTCTGAATAAGTGAAGTTAAATATAGATGAAAAAACAAAAAGGAAACTAACTTCAAAAAACTTTTAAGAGTATCGCTCAATGATCCCGACATTTATTTTAACAGTGTTTTTATTGATACGTGCTCAAAAGTAGAGGAAGAACAAATAATATTCATCAGATTGTAAGACGTATGCGTTGCCGGCGATGGGCGAGGCATGCAGAATCTCTGACCAGACAGCAGTATGTCGTTAGTTGTTGCTTGTCGCGAGTCTGCGCTAGTCTGTGTGTGTCGGCAGTAGTAGTCAGTCGGCTTTAGTCTTCTGTCCGTGCTAGTAAGCTGTAGTTTGCAGTGGTCGGCGCGTACCCGCGCGTGTCGGCAGTCTGCTCTGGTCGGGACTCTGGAGGATGAGTATTACTGTAGAAGGTAAAGAAGCAGCCTTGCGCATATCTAGTAATGTATATTGACTGTCATTAATTTCTTTTAAAAATAATGCCCCCAATAATAATTTTTATAATATAAAGTAATTTTTTTAAAGAAAAGCATTCATTTCAATTTAAAGAGTATTTCCAATGCATGATCATTCCTTCCAAGAATCAGAAAAAAAAAAATATACGCCAGCATTGCACGAAGCTGTGTCAAAAAATTTCTACATAAGAGCAGATATATTTGCAGTTTTTATTAAGGTAAGAATTTTTGCTTTTTTATTCAGAATACAGGGCCGAAGGGCAGCGCTGCTGTCCTAACAAAATTTACCAGGTTACTAATTTTTTTTATTATTTTGGTGTTTAGGAATTTTTCTGTTTCGAACTTGACATTAAATGAGAAAAGAATTTTGTGGGAACATTAAATGTGAATGCATTTCTGCACACAGATTATAAATGGGAGCCAATTTTGTTCAGAGGTTACAATATTAAAAAATTCATTTAATTATTACTTTTGTGGGGAGTTTACGCTTGGTTCATTTTTAATTATTATATTTTGTGCCGAGGTTACACTTGGCTCCATAATAATTATAAAAATTTCAATATTTAATATCGTGTGGGGAGGTTACAAGATAACACCAGAAGAAATTACGTGCAGAAGCTGTACATTCATTTGAGAGCCGCAACCCTGAATGACAGAATCGTTGACGACATTGGAAGATAAGTGATTTTACCATCAACTTACGTACGAAGTCATCGGCACATGCATGAGTTCACGTAAGCCGCTATTATCTTCATAAGAAAATATGGTTGCCCTGATTTATTCGTAATGTTCACTTGGAATTCGTCATGGCCAGAGGTAAGAGAAGATATGAGTTTTGGGCAGTCTCTCATTGATCGTCATGTAATAGTTGGAATTTTTGGACAGAAACAAACGAGATTCATGAATGTCATACAAAAGTATAATACTTTTGGAACTCTTAAATGTTGGATGCAGACAATTGAATGCCATAAACGTGAATTACCTCATACTCACAATTTAATTTGGTTGCATTAAAAATTCGTCTAAATCAAACTAATTAAGTAATTTGAACGCAAACTAGAATTAACACTTATTCAGTACAATAGTGAAGAAGCATGGTTCTTGGTCCATGTGGAAGATTATATATGAACTGCATGCGTAAAGGTAAGTTTAAAAAGACATCCAAGACCGTATTTAAAATGAGGCACAAACAGATGCAGACGGATATTTTAAGTACAGAAGATAAAACACGATCTGCGGAAAATGGTGGTCTCACTGGCAAAGTACTAATGCGAGATAACCAAGAGATAGAAATAGATAATCAACGGGTGGTGCCATACAATATGCTTCTCTCAAAAATATTGCAAGCGCATATAAATGTGGGATATAGCTAGTTAGTGAAATCAGTGAAATATGTCTTCAAATAAAGAAAGGCAGTGACATGGATGTAGTAGCAATAACCAGAGAAAACAGAGAAAAACATCTGAAATCTGAAATACTTCAGTATCAAATGGGCAGATACAAAAAGTGTAATGATGAGGCTTGGAGAATAATAGGTTTACCAAGAGATGATCACGAACCGAAAGTTTCTCATTTCAAGGTGCATTTAGATAATGGCCAACGAGCATATTTTTCAAGAGAAACGGCAGAGTGAGTAGGCGGTAGCCCACCTGTGATTACGACGTTAACTGGATTTTTCGAGCTTTGTCAAAGTGATTCATTTGTAAGAAGGATGGTTTCTGGCTATGTACCATCACATTACATGGAATACATCGTGAAGAATCTTTCAACGAAATAAGCAAAGAATTGTAGCCGATGGTCACAAAGTAATCTTCAAAACTGACGCATTTGAATGAGTCTACACGGTGCAACCAAAAATGACGAGTGCTCCTATAACCGAGTGCTACTACATGAAAAACGTGGAAACACGTTATCTCACAGATTACAAAAAAGTTTATAGATATATATGTGAATCATCATACGAGAGTATCAACTTTTAGGACTACTAGAAAATAGTAGCAGTTGAGAGCTGGAAATTCAGATGCTGCATTGAAGGCAAGCATAGAACAAGTGAGACGTCTGTTGGTAATACTATTGACAACACGTAGTCCATTAGATACAAACGGATTACGGAGAAATTCAAAGACAGTATGAGCGACAAATACATCCGGAATTAAGTATCGAGTTCTGTGAAGAGATATTCAATCAACCAGTTATTCGTATTCGTTTAGAAGGCAAATGCTTAACAGTGAGCAAGAACAAGAGATAGACTCAGTGCACTGAATTCTGAAACGTTGAAAAAGAAAATTTCCAATGTAGATGAAATGTTGTCACATAAAGATCAAAATTAACCATTATTAATATAAAGTTCTTAAAAAAGAAAAATTTAGGTTCACGAAGTTTATTTAATGGAACAATAATGACCGTGAAACAGCTGTTATTGCTGTCTTTTCTGGAGACTGCAGCTCTCCATGCTACACCGTCGTGTGCTAGCCCCATCACCTCCGAATAACGACTGCAACCTACGTCCTTTTGAACCTGCTTTAAGGGACCCCCCCTAAGCTGCTTATGTAATAAATAAAAGTGAATGCTCTTTCTGAGCAAGTGTAGCAACCATTACAATCATTTATTCTACACCAAAACGTCTCTTATAAATTGTAATTGTACTGCCCAATTGTATGGAGTGCAAATTTCTGAAGTCCAAAGCAATCAGTACTGTTTAAAATCATGATCTTTTTCGTGATAGTTATTTAAAACATTAGTACTTCATGCCATTGCCAGTCAGACTTTGTTAGTACGTTCATACGTCCGTTTGCATTTGTTCATTACGCTGCATGGTAGTGTTGGCCAATAGAAAGTGTTATTGTGAGGCGAAGTGTATTGCTGCATTTATTGGCCACTGTATGTTCTGCATTAGGATTAGCTTGTTTGTTGTTTGTGAGGGCGAGTTAATGTATAATATTGAGAGTAACTGTGTTAGGCTATCAGGTGAGGTAAGTTTTCTTACGTGAAGTTTATTTCTGCTTTGCTGTAAAACTTGATACCGCATTGCCTAATTACGGAGGTGAGCGCATGTATATATAATTACAGTTTACTTTGATATTAGCAGGATGTGAGTTCAAAACCCGTTCACTCTGTCTTTACTGTTTCACTCACAGTGCGGTTACGAAACTGTAAACCGCTTCCTTGTCTCTAGGTACAGTCGCAGTCAAGCTAAACCCTCCACAGAAGTTTAACAATATCGGCGATTGCCAGTTTGGTAAGGGCCGGTAGTGTTACACGCTCTCCTTCGACAATCGCTAACACAGTTAACGCAGCTATCTTAACGAGCATCACTTTTCGTAAAGAAACTGTGTGGTTTGCGCGCCAAATAAATCAGACTACGGTCGATGGAAAGCGCTGAGAGGGCAGATCACGGTAACCAGCTCGTCCCGTGTGGCGACGACGCTCCCTCTCGGGAGATCGGATGTCCCATCCGCGTACGCGTCAACATTAGGTTCCTCTTCCCGTGTGAGGACGGCTTGAGGAGTAAGCCTGCAAAAAAACGGCGCGAAAGAAATTGGTTTCCTGGCAACTGTTGCTCGTAATCTCCATGTTAGGTCCAGACAAACTGTGAGGGTGTAAGGAATAAGTCTGTGCGGCGTTGTTCAGATGTTGCGCGCAAACAGCTTCCATCAGTAGGACGTGTCACTTCACCAGCAGATTAACTAACGTGATTGCAGAACGCGCATGGAATTCTGTCGCTCCTTTCTCATGCGGCACCAGGAGTATAGGTTCTGACATCAAAGAATTCCTTTTGGCGCTTGTCGCGCGCAGTAGCCACGCAGTTTGAGGCGCTATGTCACGGATTCTGCGGCCCCTCCCGCCGGAGATTCGAGTTCTCCCTCTTCCATGAGTGCGTGTGCTGTTTTTAGTGTAAGTTACTTTAAGTAGTGTGTAAGTCAGCAGTTTGGTCCCTTAGGAATCCACACACATTTGAACATTTTTCCTTTGCCGATGAGATGAATATAAGAAAAATCCATTGCTTGGCTGCTGAGAACTCTGGCTGAAGTGGAAGTACCATCTTGAGATTTTGGTGCTGGATTAATGAAAAGTGGTTTATACTTACTTCCCTGAGCAAATCTTAACGGGTAAAATATGTGCACAATTTCTTACCAAAGTGCTACCGGCTGTCTTACAGGATGTAGATAGGTGTACTTGGTACCAGCACAACGGGTGCACGGCAGACTATTCCCTTTGGCTAGGAAAGTGCTCACACGAATCTTTATTGGTCGCTGTAGAACATGATACCGTTATCAGCTGGCCTGCAATTTTGCATGATTTGATACCACTGGTACATTTTTCTCTGCAACAAACTCTAAGATGAAGTCTAAGCACAAATTCTGATGATCCAAGACGATATTTTAAACGTATCGTTGTTGCAGCAAGTGCAACGATATCGAAGAAATCACTTCAGACTGTCCAGAATTCCTTGTATTAGCGATTGCAAACGTTTATTGTTGTAGAAGGTGAGCATTTCGAACAGACGGTAAATTAATTGGAATTTTAAAGAAGTGTTTACGATCACATTATTTGGTGATTTCTTTTTTATTGATGCTTATGACGTCATTTTTCAATCTGAAATTTAGTTATCATTTTTAATATTTATACCTCAGTTGTCTCTTTTATAATATCATTCACTGCTAGACGAACACCTTTCTGTTATGCATATGAAACTACACTACTGGCCGTTAAAATTGCTACACCACGAAGATGACGTGCTACAGACTCGAAATTTAACCGACAGGAAGAAGATGCTGTGATATGCAAATGATTAGCTTTTCAGTGCATTCACACAAGGTTGGCGCCGGTGGCGACACCTACAACGTGCTGACATGCTGAAAGTTTCCAACCGATTTATCATACACAAATAGCAGGTGACCGGCGTTGCCTGGTGAAACGTTGTTGTGATGCCTCGTGTAAGGAGGAGAAATGCATACCACGTTTCCGACTTTGATAAAGGTCGGATTGTAGCCTATTGCGATTGCGGTTTATCGTATCGCGACATTACTGCTCGCGTTGGTCGAGATCCAATGACTGTTAGCAGAATATGGAATCGGTGGGTTCAAGAGGGTAATACGGAACACCGTGCTGGATCCCAACGGCCTCGTATCACCAGCAGTCGAGATGACAGGTATCTTATCCGCATGGCTGTAATGGATCGTGCAGCCACGTCTTGATCCCTGAGTCAACAGATGGGGCTTTGCAAGCCAACAACCATCTGCACCAGCAGTTCGACGAAGTTTGCAGCAGTATGGACTATCAGCTCGGAGACCAAGGCTGCGGTTACCCTTGACGCTGCATCACAGACAGGAGCGCCTGCGATGGTGTACTCAACGACGAACCTGGGTGCACGAATGGCAGAACGTCATTTTTTCGGATGAATCCGGGTTCTGTTTACAGCATCATGATGGTCGCATCTGTGTTTGCGACATCGCGATAAACACACATTGTAAGCGTGTATTCGTCGTCGCCATACTGGCGTATCACCCGGCGTGATGGTATGGGGTGCCATTGGTTACACGCCTCGACCACCTCTTGTTCGCATTGAGGGCACTTTGAACAGTGGACGTTACATTTCAGATGTGTTACGACCCGTGGCTCTACCCTTCATTCGATCCCTGCGAAACCCTACATTTCAGCAGGATAATGCACGACCGCATGTTGCAGATCCTGTACGGGCCTTTCTGGACACAGAAAATGTTCGACTGCTTCCCTGGCCAGCACATTCTCCAGATCTTTCACTAATTGAAAACGTCTCGTCAATTGTGGCCAGTCACTCATGTTGATGAACTGTGGTTTCGTGTTGAAGCTGTTCTTGTACACGCCACCCAAGCTCTGTTTGACTCAATGACCAGGCGTATGAAGGGCGTTATTACGGCCAGAGGTGGTTGTTCTGGGTACCGATTTCTCAGGATCTATGCACCCAAATTGGGTGAAAATGTAAATACATATCAGTTCTAGTCCAATGAATACCGGTTTCTCATCTGCATTTCTTCTTGGTGCAGCAATTTTAATGGAAAGTAGTGTATATGGTTTCAGAGACGACTGGAGAGCTTCTGCAATGCTGATCGAGTTTAGGGAGAATACAAAGTGAGCGAATACGTGAATGGGAATATGGAGTGAGGAGTGGTAGGTTAATCCGTGCAGTTGTGCACAGGTACTGTGTAACGGTGGCGTAGCGGTTAGAGCCTCTGTGGAGTGAGCAGGAGATTTGAATTCGAATCCCGGCGTTGGTACAAATTTTCATTTGTCGCTTCAGTCTGCACATGTACATCACATTCTTTCGAGATTTATGTTCAAAGCAGATAAATCCTAAGTTCTAAATACTGTAATTTCTTCAAAACTGCAAACCGCATTTTGAAGAGCGAAACAAAATGGTTCAAATGGGACTTAACATCTGAGTTCATCAGTCCCCTAGACGTAGAACTAATTAAACCTAACTAACCTAAGGACATCACTCACATCCATGCCCGAGGCAGGATTCGAACCTGTGACCGTAGCAGCAGCGTGTTTCTGGACTGAAGCGCCTAGATCCGCTCGGCCACAGCGGCCGGCAACAGTAAAAACCCCGTTGAATTAATCTCATGCTGAGCAGACGGTACCAGCAGCATAAATTACTATACTTCTACTTGAAAACGGCAGTCGACAAAGATATCTCTCTAATTGGTGTACAGCGTGTCCACGATCAGTTTTAAAACGCTGTAGGAAGATAACAGCTGCTCGTAATGATATCAAATTTGAACAGCTTATTACTGACAAAGGGAGGAACTTACGAATGAAGACATAAAGTGATCATATTTTTGGCACTTTATTTTAAAGGTCCGTCTTGATCACATAAATTTTTACATTTCGTTATGATCGGTTTCGGCTACTGTCATCTTCAGAACATAAAACATTCTGATGTAGTATCAACGTCAAACTAAACATGGAGGAACATAGTAAGTGCTTACTATGTACCTAAAGGGGGGAACGTTATGAAAAAGAAAGAAATTAACGAAACTTCTACCAATAGATGGTGATGCAAGTTTTTTAACACAAACAGTCCCTGTTACAAATGACAGACGAATTGCCACACGACGGCTATCGTTTCCGTTTGACATTACACCAACCGTACTGTTCAATATGCATTACTGTACAAGTTCGGCAGTCAACAGTAGTGGCACTGTAAGTGAGGTAAGCCCATCCACCACGCCGAGGTCTTACCACATCGGAAAAATCGGTTTTTGATTGTCTTGAGGCCAAAAATCGCATGAACAGCAAAATGTCATCGATCGTTAATTCTCCTGTGCGAAAATTCGCATAAAAAGCAAAATAACGTCGTTTTGCAATTGTTGAGAGACTAGTGTAAGACATGTTCAATACGCTATACACCGTTTTCTGTCATAAGGTGGAATTGAGAAACAGCATTTTCTACAAAAGATTGGAGTGTCTCAGGTGTCACATTCGAAAAGCGTTACGCAATGCATGCTTTCAATTCAGGTCTATTCGTCAGTTGGAACACTGAGCAAAATGTTCAGATGTGTGTGAAATCTTATGGGACTTATCAGCTAAGGTCATCAGTCCCTAAGCAGACACACTACTTAACCTAAATTATCCTAAGGACAAACACACACACCCATGCCCGAGGGAGGACTCGAACCTCGGCCGGGATCAGCCGCACAGTCCACGACTGCAGCGCCTCAGACCGCTCGGCTAATCCTGCGCGGCAACACTGAGCACTACAGCTTTCAGATAACCCCACAACCAGAAGTCAGGCGGATTTATATTAGGTGACCTGAACGCCCAGGTATAGGGAAATGATGGCTGATAATTCTAGCACTTCCTAAATGCCTTTGCAGCAGCCGCTTTACTGGCTGTGCAATGTGTGGAGTAGTGCCATCTTTCACAAATAAGATCCTACCCGCACATCCACACTGTTGAAGGTTTGCAATGATTTTGGTGCGCGAAAGACTCTCATGTTGTTTACCAGTGACGGTACAGGCAACAGGACCCACAGGTCGACCTCCTCGAAAAAATAGAGCTCTACCATAAACGATGTTGCAAACCAGCATACACGATGTCGTCAATCGCCATCACACATCACTTTTGCAGAATGAAATGGTACCGGTTAATGAGCACGAGGATCTTCCGTTGCGCATATTCTACAATTCTCTTGTAAACATGTCCTTGGAGATATTGTGTGCACAGAATGTTCCACAGCCATTCATTGTCCACTTCCGAGCGAGCAAGCAATTCTAGAGCTAACGCTTGTCTTGCTTTCAGGCCGGCAGGAAGCAACTCCTGAACGTGAGCGGTTTTGTATGAATTGCAATACAGGATGTTCAACTGTGCAAATGGGTGTGGATTACTAAGAGCAATACAGGATGTTTCGTAGGATTTTATGTACCGTGCTCGCAGGCAAGTCCAACGTTTAGGTAATTCCCTGCGCACTGCATGTTTGCACACCACCGCTTGGTCCCTTCTGCAATGCTGCGGTCATGTCTTCGAAAGACATTGGATCAAATGCTTTTCTCTGCCACACCGCTCTTCAAAAGCACCTGTCTTTTCGAATTGTGTAGTCACCTTCTCCACACCATTAGCAGCCATCGGACAAATGTCTTTTTTCTTACCTCTGAGTCTCCGGAACTTCTACAGGGCTACTGGCACACAGTAACCGTTCTTGTAAAAGAGCTTTCTTTGCCAGCTCGTTCATGGATCGTCAGCTATACGTCAAATTTTCTTTTTTTTGTCCCATGACGTTTTCCCCTGTGTCGATGAGATGCTGTTCAAACTTGACGCCTTTCTGAGCTGTTGTTCTCTTTCTACAGCGTTTAAGAACTGGAAATTTAATATCAGACTCCATGGGTAATACGAATTGTTTATAAAAATAATTCTTTCGACACTTATGGAGGGTAAAAATATATGTAATGAGCGTGGGCAAGCTACATCAAACAGGTCCAACGCAAGGTTGCAGGCGAAGAACGAAGTGGACGTTACTGCCTTAGACTACAAGTAGCGGGAGTAAATCGAAAGTGTTTATTTGCACACAAGACGCACAAAACATACCGGCGGCATTTGCACTGTCTGTACATATTTTCAGTGCGATATAGAGAAAACCAAACAGCACTGTCAGTAGGTATTTTCAGTGCAATATAGAGAAAATCAAACATCAAACAACGTCTTTCAAATTATTTATTTTTTATGGGAGTGATATGCCGCTGACAGTCTAGAGTGATACGAAATCCATCAACCAGGAGGGATGCAAATCGCGCTTGCTGTCTGCTGGAATAAGGAAATGGTCAATCCAAATATTTAACCATAATACGTGTGGAAGGATCTCATAGGGCAGGATAGAGGAGTACCGCCTCACCCCTGTGGTCAGAGGGGAGAGCTCCCTCGGGCGGCCAGTTGTAGCAGGTCGCACAATGTGTCTCTGTTTTGAGCACCCACTGCGTGCGGGAGAGATGTAAAAGACCATTCCTTACGTTATTTCAGGCAGGGTAGCCCTCGGCCGAGCCGGCGTCCCGTACTCACGAATGGTCCAATGAGACGTGTCGGAACCTACCCTGAAATATTTACACAGGAAGAAGACAGCGAAAGAAATGCACCGTCAAAATTTTAGCTGCTAAGAGACACTGAAAGTATTTAAAAAATAGCTGAAAACTGCCGAACTCGTAGAGCGCCAGGCGGCAGCAGAAATGTACAGCCCCTATTGGCGCCGTAGCAACTGTGCATACGCAACTAGGCACACACGCACACGCACACACACACACACACACACACACACACACACACACACACACACAGCCGAGGTCGGCGGTACACTTGTGAACAGGAAACACGGCACAACCCGATCGTAATTTGTAAAGGACGTTCCAGTTTACCGTTCGTTGATAGTTTCTCTGAAGTACAGTACACAGTTACCATTCTCTCCAATTAGCCATTCAAGTAACATCTATTACAAATTATCAGTTGCTTTTTGCAGTATTGGTAAGTACTGACAATAGAGATAAATCCTGATTAATATTTATTCTGCTTGCGTAAGGCATGCCTGCTAATAGTACCTTTTTTTCTTCCAATTTCACTGTAATGTGGAATCCATTTGACGTTCTCAATTTAGCAATGGTGAAATCACCTACTTCTCCTGAGGACGTACATATGTGTTATTTGTTAGTTGATTTCCTTGACATTTATTCTATTGATACCGACATTTCGTTTGAAATTGTGGATACGTTGAAAGAAATAGGAAATAACTGTGAAGAATTCATGAATTGTGGTTCGGACGACGTCAGTTGTGCCAGTAATAATTCTGCAGAAGAATACCTTCCAAGCGGAAAAAAAGAAACAGCGTTCAGGGACAAAGAAAAAGCAGTGAAATATTTGTTAAACGAAGGAGGGAAAAACGCGTTTTCGTTTCGTAAAATCGGAACGTGAACTGTTCAAATGGAAGAATGAATTACATGAAATAAGAAATATGCGCCAAACGGAAACTCGAAACCATCTGATTGAACAACTGTTCGAAAGATTCAGAACTGCTCGTGAGAGGATATGCACCGTTACCGATGGAGATCTACGAGACTGGGGCCTTCGAATTGCGTCTGACATGAACTTTGCTAATTTTTAGACTTCGTCGATCTGGCTACGCAGATTCAAGAAATCGTACAGAATACGAAGTCGTAAAATTACCAAGTTTACGTCACGTAAACGTGTAGAGCAGCTGCCAGTGATAGACAATACTATAGAGAAATTCATAGCTGTCGTAAAGACGAAACATGCTGTTATCTCCACAACGCTGATCCGTCAGTTTTCGTGAAAGAACTGCGTGCACACCGCACTTTATCATTTCGGGGTAAAAAAAATGACAGAGTCGGTTTTCCAATCAATGAATGCAATGACACATTCATATACGATAGTGCCAGTGATAAGTATGAGTGGTTTCCTGATTCCGCAGCTTCAATAACCGCACCGCAAATTAGGACCAAAAAGGAAAAATGGAATGTTTAGTTGCAAAAATCTTGTAATGGGCGTATCAAAATCTGGAAAAATGGAAAAGAATAATTTCCAACATTTCGTTCGAAACTTATTCCTACCAGCTACAGAAACTAATTCATTGCTTTTGTTGGATTCATGGTCTGGACATAACAACGCCTCTGTTTTTGTGGAGGACGACGAAAAATCTTTAGATGTAATGCGGATTCCGCTTGGAACTACTAGTGCGATTCGGCCTCTCGACAAAGAATTTTTTCGACAGTGGAAAGAATTTTTCAGGAAATTATCAGACAACATAATTTCCAGTACCCCTCTCTCGTTTCAGGTTTATCAGCCGAACGGTATTCTTAAGCTCCAGTCAATTGTGCATTACCAGTTTTCTTCGCCACGCTTTGAGAATTTGACCAAGTATGCCTGGTATGCAGCGCAATATGCAGAACAACGGCCGGCGTCATTTCTGACTCCATCCCAGTTCTGTCTAAATAAAAGTAATGGTTACTGCGAAGCGCCTGACTGGATCAATTTTTCATTTGTCCGGTGTGCCTGGTGCAAGAAAACTGTTTGTTTTTGTCATTCAATACGCACTTCCCATTTTTGTGATGACTACAGGGATAAAAAAGAACTGCTTCACTGATAGTCAATGCACAACATTCAAACATTATGATAAGGAATGGAGTACATGAATTGTTATGAAATGCAGTACTGCAAGACACATAACCTTTCAACAAATTACAAGTCCTCTTGTGTCATCAAACACTGTCATGATTTTATTTTCTCTGCTAGCCACTTTTATCAGAGTTACATGTGCAAGAACTGAACTGTCGATATGAAGTTATTCAAACACGAGCAAAAGGGAATTCTATCTGGTGTACCTGGTAGTCTCTTGCAGGTCTTTCAACTGGACGCCACTGTAGCTTCTTACGTGTCCCTAACCTCTCCCAGTTTCCTAATCGGAAAACGGAGACCTCCCGTTTAACGTGGAATCCGCACCACATCTCTTTCGTGGCCACTCCAACATCTCCTAGAAGTGAACATTCGGTTAAAAATCGTAGAGAAAGTCATAGTTGTTTTTTTTGTTTTGGTTTTAGGGCGCAATACTGCTATGATCATTAGCGCCCGGTCCGTGACTTAGGAAACAGTAAAAAACCGAAAATGGAAACCAGCAGCAATGGGAACAAAACTCAAAAAATTGGAGAAACTGAAAGCAGAAGGAAGGCTTAAAAATCCACTACAGAAAGGGGTTGGTTGTCCCCAAAAAAAGCTTCAAATGACTGATGTCATTTCACTGGCACTAATAAACTCGAGAACGCGATCGGCCGAAGGCGTGTCATCTGCTAAAATTGACGATATATCAGGCGACAGCTGTAGACGGGCGTGTAACGGAGTAAAATAGGGGCACTCAATTAAAAGGTGTCTTACCGTCCACAGCTGAGAGCAGTGGGGACAGAGTGGGGGAGGATCGCCGCTTAAAAGATGTCGATGGCTAAAAAGACAGTGCCCTATCCGGAGTCGAGTTAAAATTACCTCCTCCCGACGACGCGTTCGGGAGGAAGAGGTCCAAGCACAAGGAAGAGCTTTCATGTCCCGCAATTTATTATGGGGAAGTGTCGACCAATGTGCGTGCCATAAAAGAACAACACGACGACATAAAACGCTCCGTAGATCGGCGAAGGGAATCGAATGAATAGCTGGCCGAAGAAGAGAGACTTCAGCCTTGGCCGCCATATCGGCCGCCTCATTTCCACATATACCAACGTGTCCCGGGAGCCAGAGGAACGCCACGGAGACGCCCCCCAGGTGGAGCAAGCGCAGACAGTCCTGAATCCGGTGGACCAGAGGGTGGACATGGTAAAGAGCTTGGAGACTGAGGAGAGAGCTGAGAGAATCTGAGCAGATAACATACTGTATCCGCAGATGGCGGCGGATGTAGTGGACAGCCTGGAGAACAGCGTAAAGCTCCGCAGTATACACCGAACACAGGTCGGGAAGCCGAAATTGATTTGTGGTGTCGCCAACAATATAGGCACTCCCTACACCAAACGATGTTTTTGAGCCATCAGTGTAAATAAATGTGGCTTCCGTCATTTGTGCACATAGAGCAGAAAATGCCCGACGATAAACAAGTGAAAGGGTACCATCCTTGGGAAACTGACAAAGGTCACGGAGCAGGCAGATCCGGGGGCGGAGCCAAGGCGGTGCTGTACCCCAAGTTGTCAAGAAGGTTTTAGGAAAGCGGAAGGAAAGAGAATGGAGCAGTTGACGGAAGCGGACTCCCGGTGGTAGTAGGGAGGAGGGGCGGCCTGCATGCCCTACATCAAAGGAGGCGTCGAAAAAAAAATTTCATGGGCCGGATTAGCAGGCATCGAAGACAGATGGCTAGCATAACGACTCAGAAGGACTGCTCGCCGATTGGACAGCGGAGGTTCAGCAGTCTCAGCATAAAGACTTTCCACAGGGCTGGTGTAAAAAGCTCCAGACACTAAGCGTAATCCACGGTGGTGGATAGAGTCGAGACGACGAAGAATAGACGGCCGAGCAGAGGAGTAAACTATGCTTCCATAGTCCAATTTTGAGCGCACTAAGGCGCGATAGAGGCGGAGAAGGACCACTCGGTCCGCTCCCCAGGAGGTACCATTCAGGACACGGAGGGTGTTGAGGGATCGCAGACAGCGAGCCGAAAGATAGGAAACGTGGGATGATCTGCACAGTTTTCTGTCAAACATAAGACCCAAGAATTTAGCGACGTCCGAAAACGGAAGGTTGACAGGTCCTAGATGTAAGGAGGATGGAAGAAACTCCTTACGTCGCCAAAAATTAACACAAACGGTCTTACTGGGAGAAAAACGGAAGCCGGTTTCGATACTCCAAGAGTGGAGGCGATCGAGACATCCTTGAAGGCGTCGTTCAAGAAGGCTGGTCCGTTGAGAGCTGTAGTAGATCGCAAAATCGTCCACAAAGAGGGAGCCCGAGACATCAGGAAGGAGGCAATCCATAATTGGATTTATGGCAATGGCAAACAGTACAACACTCAGCACAGAGCCCTGGGATACCCCGTTTTCTTGGGAGAAAGTACGGGAGAGAGTAGTGTTCACCCGCACTCTAAATGTGCGCTCTGCCATAAATTCGCGAAAAAAAAGGGGCAGCCGACCTCGAAAGCCCCAAGAGAACAGTGTGCGGAGGATGCCTGTCCTCCAACAGGTATCGTATGCTCTCTCCAGATCAAAAAATATTGCTACTGTTTGGCGTTTCCGGAGAAAATTGTTCATGATATAAGTGGGGAGAGCAACAAGATGGTCAACTGCAGAACGATGCTTTCGGAATCCGCATTGGGCAGGTGTTAAAAGACTTCGGGACTCCAGCCACCAAGCTAAACGGCAATTCACCATACGCTCCAAAACCTTACATACACTACTCGTGAGAGAAATGGGGCGATAGCTAGAGGGGAGATGTTTGTCCTTTCCAGGTTTCGGAACAGGAACGACGATAGCTTCCCGCCATCGTCTGGGAAAAGTACTGTCAGTCCAAATTCGATTATAAAGGCGAAGGGGGTAACGCAGACTATGGGTTGGTAAATGCAGCAACATTTGTACGTGGATACCATCCGCGGAGGAGCGAGAAGAAGAGAGTGTATGTTGGAGTTCCCGCATGGAGAAAACAGTATTGTAGCTTTCGCGATTTTGAGAGGAGAAAGCAAGAGGTCGCACTTCCGCTGCACGTTTCTTCGGGAGAAAAGCTGGCGGGTAATTTGAAGAGCTCGAAATCTCAGCAAAGTGCTGACCCAATGAGTTAGAAATTGCGACGGGGTCCACTAATGTATCATGCGCGACAGTGAGCCCAGAGACCTTGGAGAAACTAGGCGCGCCTGATAACCGTCGAAGTCGACTCCAAACTTCCGAGGAGGGAGTGAAGGTGTTAAATGAGATAGTAAAGAAGTCCCAGCTTGCCTTCTTGCTATCGCGGATGACGCAACGGCATCGTGCTCGGAACTGCTTATAGCGGATACAGTTGGTCAAAGTAGGATGGTGGCGGAAAACACGAAGAGCACGTCGCCGCTCACGTATTGCGTGACGGCACGCCTCGTTCCACCAAGGAACTGGGGGGCGCCGGGGCAATGCGGAGGTGCGTGGTATTGAACGTTCCGCAGCTGTAAGAATAACTAATATGTGTGACCTCATCGTCGACGCTGGGAAAGTGACGGTCATCGAATGTCGCTAGAGACGAAAAAAGTGTCCAGTCGGCTTGGGCAAACTTCCAGCGTCGCGGGCACATATATGGCAGTTGAGGCTGCAGTCTAAGGACACATGGAAAGTGGTCACTCGAGTGTGTATCGTCAAGGGCGAACCATTCGAAGCGCCGAGCTAGTGGAACAGTACCGACCGAAAGGTCCAAGTGAGAGAAATTTGTCGTGGAGGCAGACAAAAATGTAGGGACCCCAGTGTTGAGGCAAACTAGATCCGCCTGGTGGAAGACGTCTAGCAATAGTGAGCCACGTGGACAAGGATGTGGAGGTCCCCAAATCGGGTGGTGGGCATTGAAATCCCCAACCAGCTAATAGGGGGGTGGAAGCTGACCAAGAAGATGAAGGTGATCAGCTCGTGCCATTGGTGTGGACGATGGAATGTATACAGTACAAAGAGAAAAGGTATATCCAGAAAGGGAAAGATGGACAGCGACAGCTTGGAAGGAAGTGTTTAAGTGGATTGGGTGATAATGGAGAGTATCATGGAGAAGAATCATGAGTGGAGTGCCTTCAACAGAAGGGAGATCAAATTGGATGAACTGAAAATGGGGGAGAACAAAGTGGTCATGGGGACGCAGCTTTGTTTCCTGAAGACAGAAGGTGACCGGCGAGTAGGAACGTAAGAGGATCGACAATTCATCCCGATTGGCTCGAATGCCGCGGATATTCCAGCGGATAATGGACATAGGGTGAACAAAAAATGGAGGAATGTGATCAAGGTTGCTGTCAACTCAACGACTGCTCAGAGCTTGCGACCGACAGCATGGAATGGCATTCAGCCGAAGGCAGAAGATCCTGATCCACAGGTTGTTCTGGAGCATCTCCTGCCAGCAGCGATCGGCCGGTTGATCAGCTGCCAGCAGTGCGCCTCGGCGGCACAGAAGATGGCCGAGGGCGATTTCCACCAGGTGGTGCTGTAGATGGGACACGCCTTGGTGGAGAAGGAGATGAACTGGGTTTCTTAGTAGCCTTCTTGGAAATATGATGTTTAGATGGAGGAGGAACCGATGGTTGTGAAGTTGGGGTACATAAAAAATCTTCACTAGTATGCTCTTTTTTCGAAATCTTGGTGTCTGACTTTTGGGCTCGAGACTTAGCAGAACCCGATGAAGGGTGAGCCATAGAGTGGGAAGGCGAAAGTGGTGAGGTTGAACGGGCGATCTTTGCGATGGCCGATCTGACGACCGTGGCACTAAAGGTGAGGTCGCAAGTCTCCGTGGCCGCCTCCTTTGTTGGCCGAGGAGAAGTAAGGACAGTGCTGTATTTTCCTGTCTGAGGCATGGTGGGCTGTCGACTGGCGAATAATTTTCGAGCAGCAAAGGTCGACACCTTTTCCTTCGCTCTTATTTCCTGGATGAGCTTTTCGTCTTTATAAACGGGGCAATCTCGTGAGGAAGCAGCGTGGTCACCCATACAGTTGATGCAGCGAGGGGATGGAGGTGGACAAGCACCCTCATGGGCATCCTTGCCACACGTAACACATTTGGCCGGATTGGAACAGGACTGGCTGGTGTGATTGAACCGCTGACACCGATAGGTACGAAAGGGTTTGGGACGTAAGGGCGAACGGAAATTATCTCATAGCCTGCTTTGATTTTCGATGGGAGATGAACTTTGTCAAATGTCAAGAAGACAGTGCGGGTTGGAATGATGTTCGTGTCAACCCTTTTCATGACTATGACCAGCCGTTACGCCCTGGTCAGACAGGTAATGCTGAATTTCTTCGTCAGACAATCCATCGAGGGAGCGTGTATAAACGACTCCACACGAGGAATTTAAAGTGCGCTGCGCTTCAACCAGACAGGGAAGGTGTGGAGCAGTGAAGTACACAGCAATTTTTGTGCCTGGAGGGCACTGACTGTTTCTAACAACAAGGTGCCATTCCGTAATCTGGAACAAGACTTTACAGGACCTGCAACTGCGTCGACACCTTTCTGAATAATGAAAGGGTTGACCGTGGAGAAGTCGTGACCTTCGTCAGACCGAGAAACAACAAGGAACTGTGGCAACGATGGAAGAACTGACTGTGGCTGAGACTCAATGAACTTACGCTTGTGAGCAGACATAGTGGAAGGTGAGGAAACCATTGCGGAAGAATCCCCCATGATTACCGGCGTCTCCGATGGCGCGCTCCTGCCTTGTGGGGGCCCTCTCTGAGGGCACTCCCGCCTTAGGTGATTGTTCACACCTCAGGTCACACCTCCCGACAAACGGACGGAGGGACCAATCGGTACTTTCGGAAGGTATCAGCACGGGTAATCACCCCTCCCTGGGCCTGGCCGTTACCAGGGGGACGTACGTGTCCTACCTGTCTACCCAGGGCGGGGAATTACGCGTTACCCCGTCACCGGCTACGCACGAAAATGCGTGGGTCGGCCTTCAGACACGCACAGGGAGGAAGAAAGAGAAAGGGAAAGGGAAAAACAAAGAAAGCGAAAGGAAAGAAGAGAGGTCTCAAACGCCGCAGCGGAGAAAAGGGTAAAGAGAAGAGGTAAGGAAAAGAGAAGGACAAAGGAA
The DNA here is from genome assembly GCF_023864345.2 of Schistocerca serialis cubense. Taxonomy (NCBI): domain Eukaryota; kingdom Metazoa; phylum Arthropoda; class Insecta; order Orthoptera; family Acrididae; genus Schistocerca; species Schistocerca serialis. Next base: position 132,397,918 of record NC_064642.1, read on the forward strand.
GGATGAAGACATACAAGCAGGGAAGCCGAAGAAGGCGTTAAATTTACTAGCGTCTGTCTCCAGACGTAGGCACAAACCATACTCCCAGAGGGGGAGAAAGGGAAGGAAAGAGCCAGAGGTGAGGGGAGGGGGGGCGAAGATGGGGGATGGGGAAGGATGCGGAAAAGGAAGGTATGCAGCCCGGAAAGGAAGGAGGGCCACATTAGCTCGGGGTCCCGTGCTCGCTACGCACATATGCACAAAAGAGTTGTGGACCCCCTGGGGGGAGTCATAGTTGTGTTTGGTTTATAAATTTCCCCTCAATGGTAAAGAGAGGCCAGGGGAAAATGGCAGCCGACATACAAGGAACAATTTGGACCAGTGCTAAGGAGAGATGGAGATGAAATTCCGTGTAAAGTCCACGACCTCCACGAATGTCACGCTTCCACAAAAATTGAGACACTTAAATTCTTCCTTCCCTGGGCCATTTCGCATTCCCCGTCAGGAACAGTGCACTCGACATGCAAAATAATCCTTACTAAATAGCAAAGTTTCGCATTGTGGCTCTAACAAAATAGAGTTGTATCCCGTATGCTGAATATTAGCTCCAAAAACTAAAAGCTAATAACACGGCGTCCATATGCAATGTTTGCTACCTCGAGTTCTCTTCCATTCCCTCTAGTATAAACGATTCTATCAATGTACAAGAGAATGGTAGCGAATTTTCTACAAATGCTCATTCGCACGTGTTCGCTTCCATTCGCTCCGTGGTAAACCAGGCTTTAGGTGCTTAAAATTGGGTCTGTGAACTCCGAATAATTTCGCTACGCGGCCCTGCGTGAATGATTCACCGAGTCACGCGCTCGGCGGGCAGCACTGTACAGACAGCTGTCATAAGGCGTTCTTCGTGCGGCAAAAATGTGTAGCTTCAACATTTTTTACAAAATACTTGCAGTGCCTCGTAGCAGCTAAAATTTTGGCAGTGCATTTCTTTCGTTGTCTTCGTCCTGTGTAAAAAAATTTCAGGGTAGGTTTGGACATGTCTTATTGGACCATTCCCTCGTCAGACGAGCTCTGATGCGGTGAAGACACAGTTTTGCAGAGTTAGAAGTATTACTGTGCGAGGTACACATGCTAATGTTTTACTTGTTTTTAAGAGGCAATTGCTCTGTGTGGTATCTGTTTAAATATAGACGTTGTAATCATTCGCATTGGCGCACTATCTCGACAGTTATCTCGCAGCAATAGTAAAATGCGAAGCACAGGCGATGGCAGTTGGGTACTGCGAGTAACGTTTATAATACAGGCAGCTGCAGAGTCATGCACAAACATGACACTGCACCGGCCTAGTGCGGGCTACGTGAGTAGAATGTATACCTTTCTCTGCAGGAGCGTTCTCGCTGTTAATTTTTACAAATATTGTGTGATAGTAATGAGTTACGGCGCCTGATAGTTACCTCACGCAGTAAAAGTGCAGAAAGTGTGGGGGGAGGATAAGTTTGTTTAAGTGAGTAGGCTTGGTGTGTTGTTCAATAAAAATTGTTTAACTCAGTAGATCCACGTAATTTCTTAAAGATGATTGTTTAATCCTTACTTTCTTATGTGTATCCTCCTGAAAAAAAGGTGGCTATTTATTGAATACCAGAAAAAAAAAATCAGTAGAACAGCACATAGTAGCGGAGTGCTCAAAGAATGTACATTACAGAAATTTTTTAAACATTCATATTAAAGTACACTCCTGGAAATTGAAATAAAAACACCGTGAATTCATTGTCCCAGGAAGGGGAAACTTTATTGACACATTCCTGGGGTCAGATACATCACATGATCACACTGACAGAACCACAGGCACATAGACACAGGCAACAGAGCATGCACAATGTCGGCACTAGTACAGTGTATATCCACCTTTCGCAGCAATGCAGGCTGCTATTCTCCCATGGAGACGATCGTAGAGATGCTGGATGTAGTCCTGTGGAACGGCTTGCCATGCCATTTCCACCTGGCGCCTCAGTTGGACCAGCGTTCGTGCTGGACGTGCAGACCGCGTGAGACGACGCTTCATCCAGTCCCAAACATGCTCAATGGGGGACAGATCCGGAGATCTTGCTGGCCAGGGTAGTTGACTTACACCTTCTAGAGCACGTTGGGTGGCACGGGATATATGCGGACGTGCATTGTCCTGTTGGAACAGCAAGTTCCCTTGCCGGTCTAGGAATGGTAGAACGATGGGTTCGATGACGGTTTGGATGTACCGTGCACTATTCAGTGTCCCCTCGACGATCACCAGTGGTGTACGGCCAGTGTAGGAGATCGCTCCCCACACCATGATGCCGGGTGTTGGCCCTGTGTGCCTCGGTCGCATGCAGTCCTGATTGTGGCGCTCACCTGCACGGCGCCAAACACGCATACGACCATCATTGGCACCAAGGCAGAAGCGACTCTCATCGCTGAAGACGACACGTCTCCATTCGTCCCTCCATTCACGCCTGTCGCGACACCACTGGAGGCGGGCTGCACGATGTTGGGGCGTGAGCGGAAGACGGCCTAACGGTGTGCGGGACCGTAGCCCAGCTTCATGGAGACGGTTGCGAATGGTCCTCGCCGATACCCCAGCAGCAACAGTGTCCCTAATTTGCTGGGAAGTGGCGGTGCGGTCCCCTACGGCACTGCGTAGGATCCTACGGTCTTGGCGTGCATCCGTGCGTCGCTGCGGTCCGGTCCCAGGTCGACGGACACGTGCACCTTCCGCCGACCACTGGCGACAACATCGATGTACTGTGGAGACCTCACGCCCCACGTGTTGAGCAATTCGGCGGTACGTCCACCCGGCCTCCCGCATGCCCACTATACGCCCTCGCTCAAAGTCCGTCAACTGCACATACGGTTCACGTCCACGCTGTCGCGGCATGCTACCAGTGTTAAAGACTGCGATGGAGCTCCGTATGCCACGGCAAACTGGCTGACACTGACGGTGGCGGTGCACAAATGCTGCGCAGCTAGCGCCATTCGACGGCCAACACCGCGGTTCCTGGTGTGTCCGCTGTGCCGTGCGTGTGATCATTGCTTGTACAGCCCTCTCGCAGTGTCCGGAGCAAGTATGGTGGGTCTGACACACCGGTGTCAATGTGTTCTTTTTTCCATTTCCAGGAGTGTATTTACACTGGTCTTCTTGAAAACTTTACAGAATTACCCCAAAATTATGAAAGCGTCATACGATGAGGTGCCTGCAATACATGTATCGTAATGGTATTCACAAACCTAAATTTACATGTATCTTCTTGAAAAATTGGTAAAATTAGCAACAATACCAGTTTTTACATGTACCTTCTTACAAAATAAAGGAAAAATAGCAACGAAACCCATATTTACATATATCTTCTTAAAAAGTGGGAGGAAAGCCGGTATAATAGCAATGACACCTGACTTCTCTTAAAAAATCTACAAAATTAGCCACGAAATCATAAATATTTCGTATGTTGAAGAAAACAGATTTGGATTACATACTCTGCTGAACAGTTGCGAACACTAGGCTAGTACCCGCGGCCTAGGATTCACACGTCCACCAAAGGCGAAAGATTTTTATACCAACCTTCTACGGGCTGTTCACCATAACGTGGTGGAACACAAGTACCCTACGGTTCACTGGCCAAGAGTGTGGAAAACGATACACCACCACTTTCTGTCATCCACGGTGCGTTCGAAGTGGTATCAGATCGCCAACAAAAAATATGCCACACGCCAGCGACTTCACACTATTGGACTGGCAGACTCCCCTTATTGCCGAGATTGTCACCTTTTGGATACCGATGAACATCGTTTTACTTGCGCATCATCGTCCGGAGTTTGGCGACTAACACAGAAGATATTGCCTTGTTACCTCCGGTCACACCTGATATGATTGACCCGCAGGCCCTACTCTGTCCCGATGAAACTTACTTTCCGGCTGCAAAGTATCATGCGCTTACATGGTTCAAAGGACTTACCGTCGCCTACATCTTTAGCGACGGAGAGAAAGAGCAGCTTGATTACTGGTGGTTCCTACAAAATGCTCACAATGCCCTCGAACGCACACCGAAATACCGTACGCTCTTCGCAAATTATTTACGCAGCGTTTTCGTTAACCCCCCACTCAGATGGGGAGTGCCAGGCTGTGGTTAGTGTGCTGTGCCGCATCACACTAACGGCTCAACGTTCTGCCTTGTCAGCCATGACCAAAGGAAGAGACAAGCTGCTGCAAGGATACTGTTTTCCTTGCGGCACTAGCGAAGCAGAATGCCTCCGTTGCAGATGCCCTTCAAAGGCGCTGTTGGAGATTTCAGATAACGATGGCAAGGCTCCAAGTGGAACCAGTTACATTATTGAAGAACCTTTTAGTTAGAATTACATCAGTGGTTTATATTTTAATTTTTTTGATAACTCTTTTATGCCACCTTCTTTTTTTTTTTTTTTTTTTTTTTTTTGTAAATGGTTCAAATGGCTCTGAGCACTATGCGACTTAACTGCTGAGGTCATCAGTCGCCTAGAACTTAGAACTAATTAAACCTAACTAACCTAAGGACATCACACACATCCATGCCCGAGGCAGGATTCGAACCTGCGACCGTAGCAGTCCCGCGGTTCCGGACTGCGTGCCTAGAACCACTAGACCACCGCGGCCGGCGCCACCTTTGTTGTTGTAACACTTACTTGTAACACTTAGTTACTAGACTTCTCATTTGTACACGCTCCATAAATGTAGTCATATAAAAAAAAGAAAAAGTGGCAACGGATAGCCCTAACCTTGATTCCCATACCTCCCCTGGTCTATAGGCAGCTCTCTGGGGTGGGTTTCCTCAGGAGCCAACGCCTGAAGTGGATCAGATTTTTTTTGTTATAGGATGACAAGTGGCGGTGGCACTTAGGTTTTTTTTTTATTTATTTTTTTAGTTCCACTTTCCTAAGGGGCTTTTTAAGGGAAAAAAGTGGTCCAAAAAGGGGGTAGCGTCTAAAAAAATGAAAGAAAAAAAACAAAAAACAAAAAAATAGAAAAAAGTATAAATAAAAAATGGGCAGTGTCAAAACAAAAAAAGATGGAAAGAAAAAAATAATAAAAAAATGGGTAGCGTCTAAAAAAACTAAAAAAAGGGGTAGCGTCTTTGATTCATAATTAGAACGTCTTCGGTCCCGGTTCGATGCCCGCCACTGCCTAAATTTTGATAATCAGCATTGGCGGTCAAAGACTTCCGGCATAAGAAGTCAGCCTCATTCTGCCAACGGCCTTGTCAAAGAGGGCGGAGAAGCGGATATAGGTTCAGGGCACTCTCTTATCCTAGGGGTGGGAAATTGCCCCTAAAGGCGGAAGAATCAGCAATGATCAACGACATGAGGATGCAGAAGGCAATGGAAACCACTGCATTAAAGACACGTAACGTGTATCCACAGGACATGTGGCCTGTAATTGAAGAAGTGTCATGATGATCTCTCGATTGGCAAAAGATTCCGGAATAGTCCCCCATTCGGATCTCCGGGAGGGGACTGGCAAGGGGGTGGTTACAATGAGAAAAAGATTGAATAATCAATGAAAGGATAACGTTCTACGAGTCAGGGCGTGGAATGTCAGAAGCTTGAACGTGGTAGGGAAACTAGAAAATCTGAAAAGGGACATGCAAAGGCTCAATCTAAATATGGTAGGGGTCAGTGAAGTGAAGTGGAAGGAAGACTAGGATTTCTGGTCAGATGAGTATCGGGTAATATCAACAGCAGCAGAAAATGGTATAACAGGTGTAGGATTTGTTATGAATAGGAAGGTAGGGCAGAGGGTGTGTTACTGTGAACAGTTCAGTGACCGTGTTGTTCTAATCAGAATCGACAGCAGACCAACACCGACAACGATAGTTCAGGTATACATGCCGACGTCGCAAGCTGAAGATGAACAGATAGAGAAAGTGTATGAAGATATTGAAAGGGTAATGCAGTATGTAAAGGGGGACGAAAATCTAATAGTCATGGGCGACTGGAATGCAGTTGTAGGGGAAGGAGTAGAAGAAAAGGTTACAGGAGAATATGGGCTTGGGACAAGAAATGAAAGGGGAGAAAGACTAATTGAGTTCTGTAACAAGTTTCAGCTAGTAATAGCGAATACCCTGTTCAAGAATCACAAGAGGAGGAGGTATACTTGGAAAAGGCCGGGAGATACGGGAAGATTTCAATTAGATTACATCATGGTCAGACAGAGATTCCGAAATCAGATACTGGATTGTAAGGCGTACCCAAGAGCAGATATAGACTCAGATCACAATATAGTAGTGATGAAGAGTAGGCTGAATTTCAAGACATTAGTCAGGAAGAATCAATACGCAAAGAAGTGGGATACGGAAGTACTAAGAAATGACGAGATACGTTTGAAGTTCTCTAACGCTATAGATACAGCAATAAGGAATAGCGCAGTAGGCAGTACAGCTGAAGAGGAATGGACATCTCTAAAAAGTGCCATTACAGAAGTTGGGAGGGAAACATAGGTACAAAGAAGGTAGCTGCGAAGAAACCATGGGTAACAGAAGAAATACTTCAGTTGATTGATGAAAGGAGGAAGTACAAACATGTTCCGGGAAAATCAGGAATACAGAAATACACGTCGCTGAGGAATGAAATAAATAGGAAGTGCAGGGAAGCTAAGACGAAATGGCTGCAGGAAAAATGTGAAGACATAGAAAAAGATATGATTGTCGGAAGGGCAGACTCAGCATACAGGAAAGTGAAAACAACCTTTGGTGACATTAAAAGCAACGGTGGTAATATTAAGAGTGCAACGGGAATTCCACTGTTAAATGCAGAGGAGACAGCAGATAGGTGGAAAGAATACATTGAAAGCCTCTATGAGGGTAAAGATTTGTCTGATGTGATAGAAGAAGAAACAGGAGTCGATTTAGAAGAGATAGGGGATCCAGTATTAGAATCGGAATTTAAAAGAGCTTTGGAGGACTTACGGTCAAATAAGGCAGAAGGGATAGATAACATTCCATCAGAATTTCTAAAACCATTGGGGGAAGTGGCAACAAAACGACTATTCACGTTGGTGTGTAGAATATATGAGTCTGGCGATATACCATCTGACTTTCGGAAAAGTATCATCCACACAATTCCGAAGACGGCAAGAGCTGACAAGTGCGAGAATTATCGCACAACAGCTTAACAGCTCATGCATCGAAGCTGCTTACAAGAATAATATACAGAAGATTGGAAAAGAAAATTGAGAATGCGCTAAGCGACGATCAGTTTGGCTTAAGTAAAGGGATGAGAGAGGCAATTCTGACGTTACGGCTAGTAATGGAAGCAAGGCTAAAGAAAAATCAAGACACTTTCATAGGATTTATCGACCTGGAAAAAGCGTTCGACAATATAAAATGGTGCAAGCTGTTCGAGATTCTGAAAAAGTAGGGGTAAACTATAGGGAGAGACGGGTCATATACAATATGTAAAACAACCAAGAGGGAATAATAAGAGTGGACGATCAAGAACGAAGTAGTCGTATTAAGAAGGGTGTAAGACAAGGCTGTAGCCTTTCGCCCCTACTCTTCAATCTGTACATCGAGGAAACAATGATGGAAACGAAAGAAAGGTTCAGGAGTGGAATTAAAATACAGGGTGAGAAGATATCAATGATACGATTCGCTGATGACATTGCTATCCTGAATGAAAGTGAAGAAGAATTTTATGATCTGCTGATCGGAATGAACAGTCTAATGAGTACACAGTATGGTTTGAGAGTAAATCGGAGAAAGACGAAGGTAATGAGAAGTAGTAGAAATGAGAACAGCGGGAAACTTAACATCAGGATTGATGGTCACGAAGTCAATGAAGTTAAGGAATTCTGCTACCTAGGCAGTAAAATAACCAATGACGGACGGAGCAAGGAGGACATCAAAAGCAGACTCGCTATGGCAAAAAAGGCATTTCTGGCCAAGAGAAGTCTACTAATATCAAATACCGGCCTTAATTTGAGGAAGACATTTCTGAGAATGTACGTCTGGAGTACAGCATTGTATGGTAGTGAAACATGGACTGTGGGAAAACCGGAACAGACGAAAATCGAAGCATTTGAGATGTGGTGCTACAGATGAATGTTGAAAATTAGGTGGACTGATAAAGTAAGGAATTAGGAGGTTCTACGCAGAATCGGAGAGGAAAGGAATATGTGGAAAACACTGATAAGGAGAAGGGACCGGATGATAGGACATCTGCTAAAACATGAGGGAATGACTTCCATGGTACTAGAGGGAGCTGTAGAGGGCAAAAACTGTAGATAACCCGTGAAGACTACTTACAACAATCTTCATATATGAAAAGGAATCTCCTGACTGACTCATCATCGTCGCCCCAAAAAGCTGAGGATAGCAACTTGAAATTGGGAGAGGATGTTGATCTTATACAGCAGGCATTATTTAGAAAGGGATTTTTCTAAATTCAGCACCTAAGGAGGTGAAATAGGGGACGAAAAAATGATTTAGAATGTGTTCTTGTTAAGACAGTTTTGAAGGTAGAACAACGAAAATTGGTATTTGGCTTCTCGATCAGAAATAAAGAAGTCCATGTTTCAGCATTATTGGAAATTTAACACATATAGGTATGTTTCCTATAAAAATAAAATCTTGTTAAAGGCCTACTAAATTATTTTGGAAGTTAAATCTGTGATAATTGGTACTATATTTGACTTCTCGGTTGTAAATAACAACCTATATGTTTCAGTGTTTTTCAAAATTCAACCCCTAAGGGGATGAAATAGGGGATGGAAATTATCACGAATATATTTCGTTATATTAAAACATTTTAAAGCTAAATTTATTAAAATTGGTATTTGTATTCTATAGAAATATGTTTTAGGACAAGAAAATTTCTATAGAAATACTAACACAACAGCTCAAAATGCAGTATCGACAAATACCTCTGACTAGCTATCAGAATCGCTTTTTGGTCGTAATTTCACTTGGAAAATAGCATGGTTCTGAGCCTTAAATTAAAGCGAAAGGTTTAGATCATACAGTCTTCGCTAGCGAAGCAGCAGTCGATAACCTGGTTTACAATAATTTATTAAGAGAAAATGTAGGTTATGTATCCTGAGTGTGAAGATAACGAATGGCAATGTTTTTAAAAGTTCTCTGACAGATCTAACTTTGGACACTGGTCTAGTCCTGAATGTAATTTTATTTAATCGTATGGCTAGGGCCCCCGTCGGGCAGGCCGTTCGCCGGGACCGGTCTTTCAATTTGACGCCACTTCGGCGACCTGCAGTCAGTTAGGATGATGATGAGGGCAGCACAACACCCCTGGGCGGAGAAAATTCCCCGACCCAGCCAGGAATCGAACCCGGGCCCAGAGGGTTAACAATCCGTCACGCTGACCATTCAGTTACCGGGGGCGGACCTGAATGTAGTGAATGATGAGTAATACAAATAGACCGTACAGTTGGGCTGTTCTGAGTGGTGACTGGGTATTATGTCTGCATGCTGTCTTGAGGATCGATGTTCAGACGGTCGAACCAGCTGTTGAAACACACGGTATGAGTAGAGGCTTGCCTCTGCCCATATCTGCGTTTGGCAGACGTGTGTTCACCTGGAAATGACAGCTGTGTGGGTGACGTAATGTGAAAGTGTAACATTGTGTTGTGTGCGCCGTCTATGGCCTCTGACCATAACTATGTTGCGCCTCCTTGGGGGGCTGGCCTTGCTATGTTCCGCATCTTCTGGAGAGGGTGAGAATGTAAACAATGTATGGAGTACCGCCAAATAAACCGTGCCTGTTACGATTGTTTTGGCTTACGATAAAGGAAAGACGAACGAAAGTCTGTACCGATACTGATATTTCTTTGCTTAGATGATGCTGATTCGTTATTTACATTCCCTTGCTTCCACAATGGTGCTGTATGTAAACTGATAGCTGATAACGGTCGTTTAACACGAAACAAATCCAGGTATAGTCTCTTAGCTACTCCAAAACGTGATCCTGAATAGCAGTGAACTTAACGATATTTCAGCCTTTCTTTCACTCGTTCTTCTTTTTATGTTCGCTCTCTTATTACATCCTTTTGGCCACGGAAATTAATCGCTCTCGTTGTCATTCTGTCAGAAATACGCTAACGGCATCAGACACCAAGCCATCACTCGCACGAAGTTCACGGTGTGCAGGAAATACGCAAAGTAGTCTGGCGGAAGTAATTTCTTTTCACTATTAATTAAACTCTGTTTGAGAAACACAACGGGCGTTGTGATAAATGTCGGAAGTTGTTGGAAAGGGCCTGTCCGACGAACTTCACGTACAGCCGTGGCGAAATTAATTTTCCCTCAACTCTTTGCCTGCTCAAGAGCTCGGTTTATTAAAATTATTTGCATTTCACTGTTTCTATTAACTCGAGAGAGATGCATATAGTGAAAGATGGAAGACGGGGGGCGGCGGGGGGGGGGGGGGGGGGGGACATGATGGGGGGAATGTGGTGGTGGTGGGAGGGGGGGCGGTGGCTGGTGGTGTGTGGGGAGGGGAGCTCTGAAAAAGAGAATGCACATGCATATTGTAACAAATGGTTTGGGGCTGGCATTTAATAACTGTTTGCTACGAGAGTTTTAGCGCTTGCGATCCTATGCTTATGTGAACTATTGTGCGTTTTTGCTCTAATATACCTATATTCAGCACCTTTCTAGAAGACGGAACGGTCTGTTTGAGTGTATCTTATTGGGCTTTGAAGTCAGAAAATTTTTGACGAGGGAGGCACGAAGACCACAAACTGCGATACTGCTGATCCCTGGTTGCTCGTGTTCAGAAAATCTCGCCCGTATCTACAAGTGAATCCTTTTGTGCATCTTCTCGGCATTTGGTTGCGTTAGTTGGGATCTTAATATGAACAAAAGCAGAGGAAATTAGACTTATGATTTAGTTTGGTTACCTTATATTAATTTTAATAAGTATTCTAGAGATTCAAGTAAAAATAGACCATCACGGTGAAAGCGAAGCTATTCGAAATCTTGATTTTAATTGAATGTCCAGTATTTCTTGCAGCAGGCTTTTTCTTTACACTTTAGTTGGAGAACCTGTGCAAAACTTTACTCGTCAGGTCTACTGTAAAACAGAGAAGTGAATAGACAAATGCATCCTGTGTACAACGAAGTACCAATATATTCGAACAAAATGTTGTGATCGTTTAACGTCCCGTCGACAGCGCAGCCATTACAGACGGAGCACAGGCTCGGATTACGAAAAGATGGGAAAGGAAATCGACCTTTGCCTTTTCAAAGAAACGATTTCTGCGTTTGTGTGAAAATAAAACGTTTGGAGCTGTCCTTACCATTTTATTTATTTTGTTGCAACCAGTTTCGGCGCTTCAGTGCGTGGTCTTCAGGCTGTAGTTGATGCGGAGGAGGCTGATACGATACTGTATTCGTTTCCTCTGTTTCAGTCAAGCGTTGCCTAATGCTACTTCCGAAACTCTCAAATTCCTTTGATTCTGTCAACTTCACCCATTTCCTTAATTTTTACCTTTTTACAGTTTCTTTAGTTTTAATCTAGGTTCATAACCAATTAATTGTGGTCAGGATCCACACCTATCCCTGTAAAAGTCTTACAGTTTAAAATCTGGCCCCGAAATCTCTGTCTTACTATTACGTTATCAGTCTAAAACATTTCAGTGTCTCCAGATCTCTTCCGCGTTTTCCAAGTTTTAAAAGTTTTAGTGATGATTAAATTATGCTTTGTGCAAAATATTGCTACTAATTTTCTTCCTCTTCTTTTTCGTGTTATCTAATTCCAGTTTCCTTTCACAATTAAATTTTCCTCTGCCTTAACTATCTGAATAATTTCTTTTGTCTCGTCATACATTCTTTCAATCTGTTCACCTACTGTGCTAGTCGGCATTTAAACCTGTACTACTGTAACAGATATTGACTTCACATCTTTTTTCGCTGCGTTAATGCGTTTACTATGCTGCTCGCAGTAGCTTAACCACATTCCTATTTCCTATTCGTTATTAGACGTACTCCACCATTACCTCTAATTGATTTCGTATTTATAGCACTGTACTCACCTGACCTAAAGTCCTGCTCATCCTGCCACCAAACTTCACTAATCTCCACTGTATCTATTTTCAACCTATACATTTCCCTTTCCAAATTTTTTAACCTAACTGCCCGATTAAGTGATCTAATTTTCCAGCTGCGACTCGTAGAATTCCAGGTTTGTTTGTGCTGATGACGACATCTTCCTGAGTAGTACCCTCCCGGAGATCCGAATGGGTGACTATTTTACCACCGGAATATTTTACCTCTGGGGATGCCATCATCATTTAGGCCATACCGCACAGCCGACGCACAAGGGAAAAGTAACCTCTGTTGAATCTCCTAGCTTTCTGCCGTTTACAGTACCAGTACAGCAAGGCTATATTAGTTAGTATTCAAGGCAGTTGACCTTGCAAATACTGAAAAGAATGCTGCCACTCTTAGATACCACATGTATGTCTCGCCTCTCCATAAATACCGCTCCGTTGTGGTTGCACCTACGATACGGCTATCTGCAAAGCCGAGATACGCTAGCAAGCCCTCCTTGGCAAAGTTCAAGGGCCATGGATGGATTCTTCAGGTAGCAAGGCTAACATACAGGGCGCGGAAGGCTATTTACAACTTCTAAAGAAACGAGACTGCAGTTAGAGTCGAAGTGAAACGGAGGCAGTGGTTAAGAAGGCAGTGAGATAGGGTTGTGGCCTGTCCTCGATGTTATTCAATCTGTACATTGAGCAAGCAGCAAGGGAAACCAAAGAGGACTTTGTAGAAAAAATTTAAGTACAGGTAGAAGAAACAAAAGCTTTCAGGCTTGCCGATGACATTGTTATTCCGTCAGAAACAACAAAGGCCTTGGAAGGTCAGTTAATGGAATCGACAGTTCTTGCAAGGATGATATAAGGCGAACAAATGGGAAACAAGAATAATGGAATGTAGTCGAATTGAATGAGGTGATGCTGAAGGGATTAGATTATGAAATGAGACACTAAAAGTAGTACATAAATTTTGTTATTTGGGCACTAAAATAACTGATGAAGGGCGAATTAGACCGTATATAAAATGCAGACTAGAATGGAAAGAAAAGCGTTTCTGAAGCGTAAAATTTTTTTAACACTGAGTATAAGTTTAAGTATTATGAAGTCTTTCCTGTGTATATCTGTCTGGAGCGTAGGCTTGTACGGAAGTGAAGTGTGGACGATAAGCAGTTCAGATAAGAAAAGGATAGAAGATTTTTATACGTTGTGTTAAGCAGAATGCTGAGATTAAGTGGGTATATCGATAATTAATGAGGAGGTACTGAATTGGATTGAGGAGAAAATAAAGTTCTAACAAGACTTGACTAAAAGAAGGAATCAATTGACACGACACATCCTGAGATAAGGAATCATTAGTTTAGGACTGGGGGAAACGTAGGTGGTAAATATTGTAAAACGAATCAACAAATCAATAGAGTAAGCAGGGTCAAATGAATGTAGGTTGCAGTACGTATTAGGGGATGAAGAGGTTTGCACGGGTGCAGTAGAATGGATAGCTGCATCAGACCACTCTTCATACTGATTAGCAAGACAACAACAACAATAATAATAATGTATTTGCCTACATCTAAAGTCAATGTCTCCGCGCTAACAGAAAGAACGAGGTGGCGCAAAAAAAATGGTTCAAATGGCTCTATGCACTATGGGACTTAACATCTGAGGTCGTCAGTACCCTAGAACTTAGAACTACTTACACCTAACTAACCTAAGGACATCACACACAGCCACGCCCGAGGCAGGATTCGAATCTGCGACCGCAGCAGCAGCGCGGTTCCGGACTGAAGCGCCTAGAACCGCTCGTCCACAGCGGCAGGCCGAGGTGCGCAGTTCATAAGAGCCTGGACAGGCATTCGGGATGACGACGGTTCAAATCTTCGTCCGTGCATCCACATGTATTTACCGTGACTTGCCTAATAGCTCCAGGCAAAAGCAGAAATCTTTTGCATGTCCATCCTTTCGGCAGCAGATCTTTCTGACGACAACCGTTATTACTACGATAAAATAAAATATCTACAGCCGTCCTTATGATATATATCGCATCAGTGGCCAACATAACTGGATACGTAGATAATCTGAAAACTTAGGTGTCAGCACTCTAAGCATCAACTGCCACCTGACTTAACAGTCAGATAATTAAGGCAGAGGGAAATTTAATTGTGAAAGGAAACTGGAATTAGATAACACGAAAAAGAAAAAGAAAAATAGTAGCAAAATTTGCACAAAGCATAATTTAATCATCACTAAAACTTTAAAACTTGGAAAACGGGGAAGAGACCTGGAGACACTGGAAGGTTTTAGACTGACAAAATAGTAAGACAGAGATTTCGGAACCAGATTTTAAACTGCAAGACTTTTGCGGGGGTAGGTGTGGATCCTGACCACAATTTATTGGTTATGAACCGTAGATTAAAACTAAAGAAATTGTAAAAAGATAAAAACTAAGGAAATCGGAACTGATAAGTTGACAGAATCAAAGGAATTGGAGAGTTTCGGAAGTAGCATTAGGCAATGCTTGACTGAAACAGAGGAAAGGAATACAGTAGAAGACTAATAGGTAGTTTTGAGAGATGAAATAAGGTATCAGATGATGAAATAAATAAAAGGGCAAGGCGTAGTAGAAATCACAGGAGGTACTGAATTTAAATGGTGGAAGGAGAAAATACTAAAATGTAGCAAAAGGAAATACAGATGTCTAAAAATGAGATTGACAAGAAATGCAAAATGGCTAAGCAGGACTGGCTAGGGGAGACGTGAAGGGCGTAGAAGCATGTAAAACTAGAGGAAAGCTGGGCACCGACTACAGAAAAATTAAAGAGGCCATTGGAGAAAAGAGAAGCAGCTGTATGAAACATAATCAAGCAGATTGAAAACCATAATTAAGCATAGAAGCTGAAAGGTAGAAGGAATATATACACGGTAAGTGAACTTGAAGGCAAAGGGAAGAGACAGTAGATGAAGATGAGATGGGAGATATGATACGGCGAGAAGAGTTTGATAAGGCACTGAAACACCTATATCGATAAAAGGCCCCTGGATTAGATGAGATTCCCTCAGAACCACTGATATCCTTGGAAAATTCCATTCCACCTGGTCAGCAAGACGTATGTTGTAACACCATAGTTAAGATCCTAAATAATTTTTTTCTGATTAATTATGCTTTATATAAAGTATGTTTCCTTCTGTATGTAATCTTTGATATGCTGTAAATATGTAGAAAGATATGCACTATGTTCACCGTTAGAAGACGTTGCATCATTTGGAAGAGGATGACTTTAATTATATGTATTTTTTGTTGATTTACTAATATGTGTAAATGAAAGGATTTTGTAAAAGGTATGAATATACAACTATATATATACTGATTCACACTTAGGAATTTTTGAATTATATAAATGAAAGCTGTGTGTGCTTCCTCTCTGAAACGAAAGTGAGTTAGTGCGCGCAAAATGGGGTTGGTGCAAGGGAAAAAATGGAAAAATTTTCAGTCGGAGACTAGCAACCATACAGTCGGAAATTAGTAACTGGAAAGTGCACAGCGCAGGTGCCGAGTGAAGCTTTCAGTACTTAGAGTTATTATGGAAAACCCGTGGGTGGGTAAATGGCTCTAAAATATTACTCTGTTTCTGGAAAATACCATAAAAGTTGATAGTCATCGCCAAGAAAATAATAACAGAGAAAATTACTTACAACGGAAAGTCCACCTGTTGTTATGTACTCGCCACCAACATTGCGCAATCACTTCAGCAAAGAGGAGAAGTCAGATCTTTATAAAGTGTATAGATCAGCACATTTACTGAAGTATGTGCAAATATAAGGTAACTCATGTTAAATTTGTGTACCAACCTTGATTTGTTTCCTATCGTGATACCTCTTAGGATTTACTCCTCTTAAACAGTGATTTCTGAGTACCCTGATTATGAGAACTGGTGAAAAACCAAGTGTTTAGTTACTTTTGATTAAACCTGAGTGCTAAAAAGTTGCCTAAAATTACTGAGAATTTTATTGAAGTTGAGAGAGGAAGTAAATGTTTTTATGAAAGCCTCCCCAATAATTGAATTGCTTTAGTTCAAAGCGTCAGTGTTATGAGAATTAAGTGATTTAATTCTGTCTGAAAATATTAATGTTTGTGCTGATGACAAATAGGCAACACGATTTTGAGGTTAGTTAGAAGTAAAGATCTTAAAGTCATATTTAAAAATCCTGTTGAAAAGATCTTCTGCATTAACTGTCATAAAATTCATACAAGGAGAATGAAAGTTGTGAAAGGGTGCTTCGAAAGTTCGATTTCTGTAATTTGCTCATTGTGTTTAGGTTGTTTTATGGAGATAAGATAAAGGGTCTTCCATTTTAAGTTGCTCAAACTGCATAAATTTAAAAAGGTTCGCAGGAGAGCTTCTGTAAAGTTTGGAAGGTAGGAGACGAGGTACTGGCAGAAGTACAGCTGTGAGTACCGGGCGTGAGTCGTGCTTCGGTAGCTCAGTTGGTAGAGCACTTGCCCGCGAAAGGCAAAGGTCCCGAGTTCGAGTCTCAGTCGGGCACACAGTTTTAATCTGCCAGGAAGTTTCATATCAGCGCGCACTCCTCTGCAGAGTGAAAATCTCATTCTGCATAAATTTACTTGATTAATGAATATACAAAATGCATTTGAAGTTAATGTTGAGTTTTGGGAACATTGTGTGATACATTGTGTGATGAAAAGTGTAATATCATCTTGTGAGCCCCCACTTATTTTTATTTTTTATTTTTTTTACTGAAGAGAAAGTTGCTATGAGTGTCCTTATTCATCAAAACAGTTACAACATTACTTATTGAGGACTGTGTAAATCTTACTGCAGGTGAATTTTAGTGGAACTTGTGCTGTTTAGAAAGTATCTGATGGAATAGAACTAGGTCCATGTCCATTTTTAGTTTAACATTGATTTCCACTTTTATTGTTGATGAAATAACTTATGCCGTGTAAAGTATTTACTCTTGATGAGTGATAAAGTGTCAAATGCGTTTGTGAGAACTTGCATTACCTATTGAAACTGGTTATATCCACTTTACTACTTGCCTGATTGTAAAAAAGGTTCGTTGCACTTTTGTGAGAAAGAAGTATTATCTATTATCTATATGCTGACATAGCAAAACGGTGCTGTGATTGTGTTGTAATGTAACAGGTAATATGCCCTCTGGAGAATAAAAATTCGTTCTGAAAGCATGCTCCAGGCTGTGGCTGAGCCATGTCCCCCCAATATCGTTTCATTCAGGAGTGCTAGTCACGCAAGGTATCGGGAAGAGTTATGTAATGTTTGGAAGGTAGATGCTGAGGCACTGAAGACAATAAAACTGCGAGGTCGGGTCATGAGTCTTGGTTGGATAACTCAGTCGGTAGAGCACTTGACGAGGTGCTTGGGTTGAGTCCGGTCCGGCACACAGTTTTAATCCGCCAGGGAGTTTCAACATTAAGGTTACTGCTTAGCGCAACACCAACTAATGTCTGCGCCACTCCTGACTCGCTGTTGAGGTTCGAGTGCAACGACCAATGGCACCTCACTAGCCGGGACTGGTTTACCTACTAAATTTCTACCTGCTTTGATTTTTCGTTGCGTTTACTCAGTCTCCCGTTTCAGCCACGTTCACAAAGGAAACGTGGTTCTAGAAATTTTCCCCTTGCCTAGACCCGGGAAAACTGTAGTAGTGGCCACTGCTGTCCCTTACCTGCGACATTCGCTGCATTGGATAGCCGCTCGGTCTGAGGCGCCTTGTACGGTCCATGCAGCTCCCCCTGTCGGAGGTTCGAGACTTCCCTCGGGCATGGGTGTGTGTGTTGTCCATAGGATAAGTTAGTTTAAGCTAGATTAAGTAGTGTGTAGGCTCAGGGACCGATGACCTCAGCAGTTTGGTCCCATAAGACCTTACCACAACTTTCCTGTGACATGTGCCTGGCTGCCTGACTCTCACTTCCTCTGCTTTGTGTGTTTATCTGTCGCCCACACTAGCCTTCTCCTTCGGGGCGTGAGTCGTGCTTGGGTAGCTCCGTTGGTAGAGCACTTGCCCGCGAAAGGGCAAAGTCCCGAGTTCGAGTCTCGTCCCGTACACAGTTTTAATCTGCCAGGAAGTTTGATATCAGCGCACACTCCGCTGCAGAATGACAATCTCATTCTGGAAACGTCCCCCAGGCTGTGGCTAAGGCATGTCTCCGCAATATCCTTTCTTTCAGGAGTGCTAGTTCTGCAGGTTTCGCAGGAGAGCTTCTGTAAAGTTTGGAAGGTAGGAGACGAGTTACTGTCAGAAGTAAAGCTATGAGGACGGGGCGTGAGTCGTGCTTGGATAATTCAGTTGGTAGAGCAGTTTCCCGCGAAAGGCAAAGGTCCTGAGTTCAAATCTCGTTCGGGCACACAGTTTTAATCTGCCAAGAAGTTTCAAGTTTTATCTTGCCCATCTCTTACAGCTTCTGCGATGTTTCCCGACTAATTTGTGTAATATTCAAACAGAAAAAGCTTGCTTATCATTTAAATATACACACGAAGTACGAAAGTACTAGATATTGGAAAGAAATATGCGTGGAAGTAAGTCCAAGTGAAACTCTTATCATTCGAAAGGACAGTTTAGAGAGAAATGTTGAAAATCTTTACAAAGCACGGAAGTATGTCTCCATGGAGAAATCTACAGTGGTCTGACTACTTATTTACAAAGTTTAATTCGGTGAGGCTGTGGTTGCTGTACTTTGGAACACACAGATCTAAAACGGAGTGAGGGGGCACACAGTAAGACGTATTTTGGGTGATGGCGTTTCAAATGCCAGTCCAGCCATCCAATTTGGGTTTTTCGTGATTTGCCTAAATTTTTCTCTCCAAGCACGCCTTCGATTTCCTTCACCATTCTCTCACAATGTGACTTTGTACTCCGTCTATACGTATTTCGTCTCCTAAGGGATATTAAACACAAATTTTCGGACTAAATTATGAAACTGAGAAATAATATCTATTTCCGTATTCTCAGTCTCATGTGGTAACTTCATGTACCTAGTCTATAGTACGAAGGTTATTTCATCCACCGCGCTGGGTAGCCGCGCAGACCTGAGGCGCCTTTCCATGGTTCGCAGGGCTCCCCCTCCCCCCCCCCTCCCCCCTCGTCTGAGGTTCGAGTCCTCCCTCGGGCATAGGTGTGTGTGTGTTGTCCTTAGCGTTAAGTTAGTTTAAGACAGTTAAAGTTAAATTAAGTATTGTGTAAGACTAGGGACTGATGACCTCAGCGCTTTGGTCCCATACGAACTTACCACAAATTTCCAATTTATTTCAGTCAAGTATATTCTTACTGGTCTCCCGATTTTACTAGATTTGTATAAGAAGAGAGTCAGTATCAGATGTAAGGCGAGCATAAATTTGGAAGGACTAAAAGTTAGACTGTAAGCGTAAAACCTCTCATGCGATGCAAAAGGGGAGCCGGATCTGTGGCCGAGCGGTTCTAGGCGCTTCAGTCTGGAACCGCGCGACCGCTACTGTCACAGGTTCGAATCCTGCCTCGGGTATGGGTGAGTGTGATGTCCTTAGGTTAGTTTGGTTTAAGTAGTTCTAGGGGACTGATGAACTCAGATGTTAAGTCCCATAGTGCTCAGAGCCATTTGACCCATTTTTGCAAAAGGGGACCTGAAAGCCCTAATCTGATCAGTTGAAATAAACAAATTCTTCTGCCATTCGTTCCTTACGCTGTCAACACGAACATTAAAGAGATGTGTTTAGTGATAAATAACACTCTATTGTACCGTACGTTTTATTCCTCAGAATAGGATAATGACAGCATATTAGTAACGATTGTGACTGGTAAGCACCACAAAAGTACAAACTGTTTATAGAAATATCCTGAAAACTACAACTCTGATTAAAATAAAGCTGTAATAAAAGTTGTTCGTTTCGAAGGGAGACATCCAATGACACCAATCTCGACCACCTGAGCAGGGCGGCGGGTGGAGTGGGGTCAACTTTGATATCTTAAGTAGGAGATTCCATTTTTATTGCGGATTCGGATTCTCCGAGAAAAGAAATTACGTAACTGTTATATTTAACATTTTTTGTTGCGTGATAGACGGCCCTGAAATCGACAAAAATGAAAATGGATTAAGAACTGTCGGAAAATGATAACATCTGAAGAAATACATATCACATTAGTATCACAGGAGGTTAGAAAGGCAGTTATTCGAAAATCTTTAACGAGAAACCCGTATTTTATAGCAAAAAGACTTGATTCTCCAGAACATAACAGATACTTTTTCCACATTATTTGTGTAATTTCTTTCACTGCTTCTGCGTAACGCTAAAAGTAGTTTTTAATTAATTGATAATTAAACCAACGAGTTGTTCAACAATATAGTCGAAGTAATCTATTATGTTCTGGATAATAAAGTTGTATTGCTATAATAAACCAGTTTCTCATTACGCATTTTAGAATAACTGCGTTGCTAGCCTAATGGGACCCTAGCCTGTATGTGCAAATCTTGAGGTACGATTTTTAACCTGTTATGATTTGTGTCGGCTGCAGCGCCTCTATCATGCAGTGAAACAAATTTTAAATTCAGAAGTCACGTACTTTCTCCGCGAGACTCCGAATCCGCAACAAAAAAATAGGGTTTCCTTTTAAGATTTCAAAGGTGCTGCTGGGGAAGGGGGGGCGGTCAAGTTTGGTGTCAGTAAGTGCCCCCCTTCGAGAAGAACAACTTCTACAACTTTGTTTTAATCGGGTTTGCAGTTTTCCACATATTTCCAAAACCAGTTTTATGGGCCTCGCCCTGTATAATTAGACAAACTTCGGGTATTATGGAATAGCAAGGCAACACTTAATACCGTGATTAATTCGACGATTTGTGCTCCCAAACGGAAGTCACAAGAACTATTTCAAAATGCTACTGCGATGCTCAGTAGCGAGTCCAACTCGTCTCCACACATCGACAAAGGTACGGCACAGAACAATTATTTTCTAGTTTTACAAAATTTTTGAGTGTTAGTATTCCAAAATATGCAAAGATTGTTGTAAATATACAATAACTGTTCAAACTACCCTTTTTATTATTACCGATTTATTGCAGCAAAATAGCCATTATAGTTATAAATTAGATTACAATCATTTGAGAGTGAATTACAAGAATGTATTGAGTGTCTGCATAATTGTTAGTAGTGGATTACATTCAGTGCAGGTATTATAACAGATTATCATTTGAACCCTTTATTGCATAGTCTCTAATTGATCTGGTCCTCTTGATGCATATTTCTATATGGTATCTCCCACAAGATTGTCCACATAGTGTACACTTCCAAAGGTTTGACGGTTCGTGGTATCTACGTTTTTTATTAAGCTGAAGAATATTATGTTGTTATGTACTGCTCGGTTTTCTGATATGTACGCAGTTGGGTCTGTTGTTCTGTTGTGAGTCAAAGACGACGTGCCAGGTAACATGGAGTACTTGGTATTCTAAAATTTGGGCCCATCTTAACTGTGCTGTTGTTGAGAACGAAAGTTACATCCATGACTTCTGAAAACAGGTGAAATGAATCATCTCTATAACGTAAGCAACATGGAACTTGCGTTTGAAGCTAATGAACTTTAACATACTTGTTTTCGAATCACTTTCCTTTTGTGCTACTAATAGGCAAATATTTTAAGAGTTTAAAATAAGAACAGTATCGGCATTGCATTTCGTGTACAATAAATACGTTTCTTCTCGAATTTACATTATTATTTCGATTTTTACCACAGCATCCCATATTTCCTAACTATTAAACTGCAACTTTTCTAAAATAATTGTGCAGTGATAAATTTTTATTAATTTTATGAAGAGAAATTGCCAATTAGTTTATGTTAAAATTCGCTTTGCACCTGAGAATGAGATCAGTTTGGAGATGCAATTACACAACTAAACGGTTTACCATAACACCATACCATACCATACAGGACTAAAATGTAAACGCAATACACAGTGTTTCTGCTACATATTTAAAAGAAACAACATGGTTTACTGATGAATGTAATATCTATTATATCAAGAACCAATTTTTCGATTTATTTTATGCTTCCAGCGGAGAAATAGTGTATTATTTCGACATAGCACACGGAGTGAATAATTTTACAGATTTATTCACAGTCTTTTCTTGAATTAGGACAGTCTCGGTTTTTATTTACAGGAAATTACGCATTTCGCCCTTTCGGAGCATCATCAAATTGGCGTAAAAATTTATGTGGAAAACCAATATTTGTTTATTAATTTTTACGCCTATCTGATGATGCCTCAAAAGGGCGAAACGCATCATTTCCTGTAAATAAAAAAAGATTTTGCAACCGAAGCTGTCTTATTTTAAGAAATTTATGACCGGCTCTGCTGTACCAGGCACCCAGTATGGAATGTAACGAATTTTCTGCACCGTTCAGTCGCTTGGTGGTGTATCGCTTTTCCACACGAGGGGGAAATTATCCAACGGGGGAAATTATCCACAGCGTTCAGCAGACCTTTTCATTCGCGGGAAAGAACGTCGGGAAATCGTCATTTTAAAGAAACGTTCTCGTGAGGGAGGAAGGATTCCCCTTCGTCGTTTCCATGAATATAATCTCCCACGACAACACGGCGCTCAAAACGAGAAATGTCAAGTTTGATGGTTAGAATTACCGTTCAGATATCGAGAATCTGGAAGGAATAAATAATGGATCGAGTTCCATCATTACGTCTCAGGCCTTTTTCTTCCGCGTATTACGCCATTTGTGATCGGTAGTAGAAGCGGGATGGGGAGGGGCGAGGGGGGGAGGACGGGGATAAATTTGGCTGTGGGGCTGTCGCTGGTGAGCGAGGTGGAAGACGGTTCCTCTAGGGAAGCGGCCAGCCCTGCGCTGGGATATCGACGTATCCGTATCCGCCTTTCAGATGATCGGCACCAGTGTCGACAGCTGGACGCGTCTATCCGGCTGCGTTATTGGATTCGGCGGCGAATATGCTTTCTAGAGGAGAGGAGTGGGCACAGCTTTGTGGTGAGGGGGAGAGGGGGGGGGGGGGACACGTCAGCGGCAATTCTCGCGGGGCACTGCGCGCTGACCTCGATGCCCTGGAAAGTCAACCCCGTCGTCGATGGGACGGCGTCAGTCTGACGGCAGAGAGGAGTCGCACTCCGGTTCCAACGGCATAAAATCTAGCAATATGCCGAACAACGAATTTTCACTGTGGCGTCAATGTCACTCAATCGGTACAAATGACACCATTTTTACATACCAGCCGTTCATACCCGCGTCTATTATACCATGCCGAAATTATCCTGCAACTATTACTAATAGCTGTTGGTTCGTGTACTAGTGACATATGATCAGAAGTGGTTCATTATCAGTACCGTTTCGATTGCAGTAGGTTAAATGTATGAGGGCGTGATTAAAAGCAATTCTTCCGCATTTTTTATGTGTAAACTGTTAACCTCTTCAAATGAAGTCTTCCTAAATGCCTTCACAAAAGAAGACGAAGTAAATATTCCAGAATTCGAATCGAGAACTGCTGCGAACATGAGTAACGTAGAAGTAAATATCCTCGGAATAGTGAAGCAACTTAAATCACTTGATAAAAGCAAGTTCTCGCCCAGACTGTATACCAATGAGGTTCCTTTCGGAGTATGCTGATGCATTAGCTCCATACTTAACAACCATATACAACCGTTCGCTCGACGAAAGATCCGTACCCAAAGACTGGAAAGATGTACAGGTCACACAAATATTCAAGAAAGGTAGTAGGAGTAATACACTAAATTACAGGCCCATATCGTTAACGTCGATATGCAGCAGGATTGTAGAACATGTGTTGTGTTCGACCATGATGAATTACCTAGAAGAAAACGGTCTATTGACACACAGTCAACATGGGTTTAGAAAACATCGTTCCTGTGAATCACAACTAGCTCTTTATTCACATGAAGTGCTGAGTGCTATTGACAAGAGATTTCATATCGATTCTGTAATTCTGGACTTCCGGAAGACTTTTGACACTGTACCACACAAACGGCTGGTAGTGAAATTGCGTGCTTATGGAATATCGTCTCAGTTATGTGAATGGACCTGTGATTTCCTCTCAGAGAGGTCACAGTTCGTTGTAATTGATGGAAAGTCATCGAGTAAAACAGAAGTGATTTCTGGCGTTCCCCAAGGTAGTGTCATAGGCCCTTTGCTGTTCCTTATCTACATAAACGATTTGGGAGACTATCTGAGCAGCCGTCTTAGGTTGTTTGCAGATGACGCTGTCGTTTATCGACTAATAAAGTCATCAGAAGATCAAAACAAATTGCAAAACGATTTAGAAAAGGTATCCGAATGGTGCGAAAATTGGCAGTTGACCTTAAATAACGAAAAGTGTGAGGTCATCCACATGAGTGCTGAAAGGAATTCGTTAAACTTCGGTTACACGATAAATCAGTCTAATCTAAAAGTCGTATATTCAAATAAATACCTAGGTATTGCATTTACTAACAATTTAATTTTGAAGGAACACACAGAAAATGTTGTGGGGAATGCTAACCAAAGACTGCGTTTTATTGGCAGGACACTTATAGAAAATGTAACAGGTCTACTAAGGAGACTGCCTACGCAACGCTTGTTCGTGCTCTTTTAGAATACTGTTGCGCAGTGTGGGCTCCTTACCAGATAGGACTGAGTGAGTACATAAAAAAAGGTTCAAAGAAAGGTAGCACGTTTTGTATTATCGCGAAATATGGGAGAGAGTGTCACAGAAATGATACAGGGTTTGGAATGGATGGATATCATTAAAAGAAAGACGTTTTCCGTTGCGACGGAATCTTCTCATGAAAATCCAATCACCAACTTTCTCCTCCGAATACGAAAATATTTTGTTGACACCGACTTGCATAGGGAGGAACGATCACAAAGATAAAATAAGGGAAATCAGAGCTCGTACGGAAAGATATAGGTGTTCATTCTTCCCGCGCGCTATACGAGGTTGGAATACTAGAGAATTGTGAAGGTGGTTCGATGAACCCTCTGCCAGGCACTTAAATGTGATTTGCAGAGTATCCATGTAGATGTAGATGAAGCAAACGCTATTAACATAATACATATTTACGGATCATGTACACATATGACGCCTGAAAAAAATCAGTACACTCTTTTTGGAGGTGTCCAGTTCACTCAAGATTTATTGTTGCAACAGTGCATATGGAGTATATGAACTGATTACATTTACAAGAGGTTCTGAGATACCAAGTGTCGACCTATGCTGCAACACCGATATTAGAACGAGGTGTAGCCTCCACAGGCGGCATTGCAGGCGCCGACTGTGACATCCAGACGATTGTGCTGATGGCGAATACTGTCCTGGGATACGTTACGCCACGCCTGCTCGACCTGCTCACGGAGATCTGTAAGAGTTGTTGGTTGACTAGAAGCACGAGTCACTTTTGGCTCATCATATTCTGCACTCGCTCGATTGAAGACACGTCTGGAGATCGTTCTGGGCAGGGCCGTGTCTGCAGGTCTTTCAGACCTCGTTGAGTTTCACGGGCAGTGTGCGGGCGAGCATTATCCTGTTGGAACAAAACACCGCCGGCCGGAGTGACTGAGCGGTTCTAGGCGCTACAGTCTGGAACCGCGCGACCACTACGGTCGCAGGTTCGGATCCTGCCTCGGGCATGGATGTGTGTGATGTCCTTAGGTTAGTTAGGTTTAAGTATTTCTAAGTTCTAGGGGACTGATGACCTCAGAAGTTAAGTCCCATAGTGCTCAGAGCCATTTGAACCATTTCGAACAAAACATCACCTTCATATTGGAAGAACGGCAAAAGAACGGGTCTAAAAACATTCTGCACGTACTGATCCCTGGTCAGCGTTCTCTCCAGAAACGCCAGAGGTGTACGAAAGCTGTAGCCTCGGGTGTGGCCACTGCGTCATCGACGAATGCACTCTACGAGACAGCTTTCACCAGTCTCAGCCACCTGCACAAACTTCCAGCTGCGTGCAGGTAGAATAGTTCAAATGGCTCTAAGCACTATGGGACTTAACATCTGAGGTCATCAGTCGCCTAGAATCTAGAACTACTTAAGCCTAACTACCCTAAGGACATCACAGACATCCATGCTTGAGGCAGGATTCGAACCTGCGACCGTAGCAGCAGCGCGGTTCCGGACTGAAGCTCCTAGAACTGCTCAGCCACGTGCAGGTAGTATCTGCTTTCATCGCTGAAGACCACTGCGCGCCATTCCATCTGCCAAGTGATCCTCTGACGCCACCAGTGGAGCCTTGTATTGCCGATGCTGTGGCGTGAGTGGAAGACGGGTTAGAGTTGTGCATGCCTGTAATTCCATTGAACAGTTCATTTTGAAACGTGTGGATTCACAACCTCTTTTGTCTGCGCTGTAATAGCTATACGATCTGCCACTTATGCCCTTACATTATGACGATCCTAGTGGGCGTCTGTGCTGCGAGGACACCAGAACCTCTTCTGAAACGTGATAGTCAATGGAAGGCAGGATTCGGTTACGATTGTGGACGGGGCCGTAATCAGTTACTATTGGTTGCCTTACACAGTTACACACATTTATTTTTAAAACAGTAATTCCAGATTCCACAATAAAAAAGACCATACGTTATTAATGAAGGAATAAACAACTGTGTAAATAATAGTGTTTTCAGAGCGTTACAATGTAGAAAATTACCATAAAATACAGATAGAAATAGTGTTTAAAAAAAACAAGCCACTGTGATCACGGCTGAAGGCCTTACACGCCAAGAATGGCAATAAATTAACAATGTTTAAAAACTCGCTGCAGTTACAACTTACAGGTATTGAAATATAAAAAAAATAAGTGGCCACAAACACAGCAAAAGTATCAGACGCCAGGAATGGCAGTAAATAAGGTTTTAAGGGTTACTGCTAAAATACAAGTATCGAATTATTTTCTTAAAGAAAGTGAGCACAATCACGGCGGAAGACATTACACGCCAGGAACGGCAATAATATAAAAATTTATAGAAACCTGCCGTAAAACAGCAAATACAAGACAAGGTTGATTAAAAGAAAGAAGCAACTTGCAACCTCCCCCTCACTTATCGACCTTAATGACAGTGAAAAATTAAACCGCGTGCACATAATAGAAATTTGGGAAAAGCAATCGCCACCGAAGTTAATTTGTCGGTAAAGAGGAAGGAAAGGGTTACATCTAAATGAAAGGAAAAATGCAAATGAAATTGGTGGAAATTAATTTTGAGAAAACGGTAAAATTAATAAAGAAAGTGAATGTGCGGTCGTTACGTTAACAATTAATTGGCGTTGATTAGATATTTGAGATTTGGGGAAAATTACGGTCGCCAGTCCTATGGACAACTACTATAATAACTGAAAATGAAAGATTAATGCACATATAATTAGCACTAAAAGCGTGGCAACTGAAGGTTGACACTTGTTGTCTGAAAACTGAATGTTTGTCAGAAGTAATAAATTTCGCTACACTCTGACTTAATTTAGGAAAAGAATTAATAAAACCGGAAAACTGAAAGTTAATTTAGTGACTGAAATTAATAGTGAGCTTTGTTTCTGAAGCACTACGAAATTCAGTAAAATAAGGTTAGCCTTGGGCTACCTCAACAATCATTTCAAAAGCTGCTTGAATCTACGCAATTTAGAAATAAGAGATTTAACTTTGAACTTGAATTAAATGATTCTGAACAATTAACAATAGTAAAATTTAGTATGTACCACGCTGAGTTCCAGTCACAGGTAAGCTAAAATATGGTAACAAAACTCGCACTCTTAATTTCTGCTTGTGTAAACTAAATATTGTAGCCAGCTATGAATACCTTAACTGAACTTTGAAATTAAAGCAGTGAAATGAAATGATATTACTTTAATGCTGGCGTATGAATTTCAACGACACTCGGCTTCATTCCGGAAAAGGAAGGGACCCTGATTGGTTATGCAATTCGGACAATGAGCAACAAAGGTTCATGCTAAGTTGCTGTAATTTTGTGAGGCAAATGGAACAATTTTAAAAGCTGAGGTCTGCCATACAGTTCTAAAACTTTCCTTGTTGGTTGATTGGAGGTTTGAAGTCGTCGGTCGAGGAGGTGGCGACAGTCACTCATTGTCGGCCGTCGCTGTTGCAGAATCTGGATGTTGGCGCGCCTTCTTCTCGACACGGTCACCAGGCGAAACGGGCTCTTGATGTGCGCCAGCTAATGCTTCCCGTCCGCGACACCGTGTCAGAAACTATCATAGCAAGTCCAGCGCAATTACATGCTGCCAAACCCCGAAAGCGCAGCAACTCGCGGGAGCGTCGCACAACACACCTGCTCCACCGCCCTACTCGCGCCAGACTCTCTCTGCTCTGCGCTCCACGCGGCCGAGTTCACACTACCAAAGATGAAACTTCCTGGCAGATTAAAACTGTGTGCCGGACCGAGACTCGAACTCGGGACCTTTCTTTCAGGAGTGCTAGTTCTGCAAGGTTCGCAGGAGAGCTTCTGTTAAGTTTGGAAGGTAGGAGACGAAGTACTGGCAGAAGTAAAGCTGCGAGGACGGGGCGTGAGTCGTGCTTGGGTAGCTCAGTTGGTAGAGCACTTGCCTGCGATAGGCAAGGGTCCCAAGTTCGAGTCTCGGTCGGGCACACAGTTTTAACCTGCCATGAAGTTTCATATCAGCACACACTCCGCTGCAGAGCGAAAATCTCATTCTGTTTCACTAACAAAGATCCTAAACACTTTGGTTGTCCACACGACCTGTCGATGTAGTCGTTCGAGAGCACAGTTTTCCCTAAGCCAGACCCAGCGTAAAAATACAAATAGTATTTACAAAACAAACCAATTGTACATCGACATAAATGCATATATATATATATATATATATATATATATATATATATATATATATATATATATAAACAATTACAATATATAAAGACACAGAAATGTCATATCCTCAGGTATAGATTGCATGCAACCGGTGGTGGAGTGTTCGTCGCTGTTAGTAGTAGTTTATCCTGTAGTGAAATAGAAGTGGATAGTTCCTGTGAATTATTATGGGTGGAGGTTACACTCAACAACCGAGCTAGGTTAATAATTGGCTCCTTTTACCGACCTCCCGACTCAGCAGCATTAGTGGCAGAACAACTGAGAGAAAATTTGGAATACATTTCACATAAATTTTCTCAGCATGTTATAGTCTTAGGTGGAGATTTCAATTTACCAGATATAGACTGGGACACTCAGATGTTTAGGACGGGTGGTAGGGACAGAGCATCGAGTGACATTATACTGAGTGCACTATCCGAAAATTACTTCGAGCAATTAAACAGAGAACCGACTCGTGGAGACAACATCTTGGACCTACTGATAACAAACAGACCCGAACTTCTCGACTGTATGTACAGAACAGGGAATCAGTGACCATAAGGCCGTTGCAGCATCCCTGAATATCTAAGTTAGTAGGAACATAAAAAAAGGGAGGATGGTTTATCTGTTTAGCAAGAGTGATAGAAGGCAGATTTCAGACTACCTAACAGATCAAAACGAAAATTTCTGTTCCGACACTGACAATGTTGAGTGTTTATGGAAAAAGTTCAAGGCAATCGTAAAATGCGTTTTAGACAGGTACGTGCCGAGTAAAACTGTGAGGGACGGGAAAAACCCACCGTGGTACACAACAAAGTTAGGAAACTATTGCGAAAGCAAAGAGAGCTTCACTCTAAGTTTAAACGCAGCCAAAACCTCTCAGACAAACAGAAGCTAAACGATGTCAAAGTTAGCGTAAGGAGGGCTATGCGTGAAGCGTTCAGTGAATTCGGAAGTAAAATTCTATGTACCGACTTGACAGAAAATCCTAGGAAGTTCTGGTCTTACATTAAATCAGTAAGTGGCTCGAAACAGCATATCCAGACACTCCGGGATGATGATGGCATTGAAACAGAGGATGACACGCGTAAAGCTGAAATACTAAACACCTTTTTCCAAAGCTGTTTCACAGAGGAAGACCGCACTGCATTTCCTTCTCTAAATCCTCGCACAAACGAAAAAATGGCTGACATCGAAATAAGTGTCCAAGGAATAGAAAAGCAACTGGAATCACTCAACAGAGGAAAGTCCACTGGACCTGACGGGATACCAATTCGATTCTACACAGAGTACGCGAAAGAACTTGCCCCCCTTCTAACAGCCGTTTACCGCAAGTCTCTAGAGGAACGGAAGGTTCCAAATGATTGGAAAAGAGCACAGGTAGTCCCAGTCTTCAAGAAGGGTCGTCGAGCAGATGCGCAAAACTATAGACCTATATCTCTGACGTCGATCTGTTGTAGAATTTTAGAACATGTTTTTTGCTCGCGTATCATGTCGTTTTTGGAAACCCAGAATCTACTATGTAGGAATCAACATGGATTCCGGAAACAGCGATCGTGTGAGACCCAACTCGCTTTATTTGTTCATGAGACCCAGAAAATACACTCCTGGAAATGGAAAAAAGAACACATTGACACCGGTGTGTCAGACCCACCATACTTGCTCCGGACACTGCGAGAGGGCTGTACAAGCAATGATCACACGCACGGCACAGCGGACACACCAGGAACCGCGGTGTTGGCCGTCGAATGGCGCTAGCTGCGCAGCATTTGTGCACCGCCGCCGTCAGTGTCAGCCAGTTTGCCGTGGCATACGGAGCTCCATCGCAGTCTTTAACACTGGTAGCATGCCGCGACAGCGTGGACGTGAACCGTATGTGCAGTTGACGGACTTTGAGCGAGGGCGTATAGTGGGCATGCGGGAGGCCGGGTGGACGTACCGCCGAATTGCTCAACACGTGGGGCGTGAGGTCTCCACAGTACATCGATGTTGTCGCCAGTGGTCGGCGGAAGGTGCACGTGCCCGTCGACCTGGGACCGGACCGCAGCGACGCACGGATGCACGCCAAGACCGTAGGATCCTACGCAGTGCCGTAGGGGACCGCACCGCCACTTCCCAGCAAATTAGGGACACTCTTGCTCCTGGGGTATCGGCGAGGACCATTCGCAACCGTCTCCATGAAGCTGGGCTACGGTCCCGCACACCGTTAGGCCGTCTTCCGCTCACGCCCCAACATCGTGCACCCCGCCTCCACTGGTGTCGCGACAGGCGTGAATGGAGGGACGAATGGAGACGTGTCGTCTTTAGCGATGAGAGTCGCTTCTGCCTTGGTGCCAATGATGGTCGTATGCGCGTTTGGCGCCGTGCAGGTGAGCGCCACAATCAGGACTGCATACGACCGAGGCACACAGGGCCAACACCCGGCATCATGGTGTGGGGAGCGATCTCCTACACTGGCCGTACACCACTGGTGATCGTCGAGGGGACACTGAATAGTGCACGGTACATCCAAACCGTCATCGAACCCATCGTTCTACCATTCCTAGACTGGCAAGGGAACTTGCTGTTCCAACAGGACAATGCACGTCCGCATGTATCCCGTGCCACCCAACGTGCTCTAGAAGGTGTAAGTCAACTACCCTGGCCAGCAAGATCTCCGGATCTGTCCCCCATTGAGCATGTTTGGGACTGGATGAAGCGTCGTCTCACGCGGTCTGCACGTCCAGCACGAACGCTGGTCCAACTGAGGCGCCAGGTGGAAATGGCATGGCAAGCCGTTCCACAGGACTACATCCAGCATCTCTACGATCGTCTCCATGGGAGAATAGCAGCCTGCATTGCTGCGAAAGGTGGATATACACTGTACTAGTGCCGACATTGTGCATGCTCTGTTGCCTGTGTCTATGTGCCTGTGGTTCTGTCAGTGTGATCATGTGATGCATCTGACCCCAGGAATGTGTCAATAAAGTTTCCCCTTCCTGGGACAATGAATTCACGGTGTTCTTATTTCAATTTCCAGGAGTGTATTAGATACAGGCTCCCAGGTAGATGCTATTTTTCTTGACTTCCGGAAGGCGTTCGATACAGTTCCGCACTGTCGCCTGATGAACAAAGTAAGAGCCTACGGAATATCAGACCAGCTATGTGGCTGGATTGATGAGTTTTTAGCAAACAGAACACAGCATGTTGTTATCAATGGAGAGACGCCTACAGACGTTAAAATAACCTCTGGCGTGCCACAGGGGAGTGTTATGGGACCATTGCTTTTCACAGTATATATAAATGACCTAGTAGATAGTGTCGGAAGTCCCATGCGGCTTTTCGCGGATGATGCTGTAGTATACAGAGAAGTTGCAGCATTAGAAAATTGTAGCGAAGTGCAGGAAGATCTGCAGCGGATAGGCACTTGGTGCAGGGAGTGGCAACTGACCCTTAACATAGACAAATGTAATGTATTGCGAATACATAGAAAGAAGGATCCTTTATTGTATGATTATATGATAGCGGAACAAACACTGGTAGCAGTTACTTCTGTAAAATATCTGGGAGTATGCGTGCGGAACGATTTGAAGTGGAACGATCATATAAAATTAATTGTTGGTAAGGTGGGTACCAGGTTGAGATTCATTGGGAGAGTCCTTAGAAAATGTAGTCCATCAACAAAGGAGTTGGCTTACAAAACACTCGTTCGACCTATACTTGAGTATTGCTCATCAGTGTGGGATCCGTACCAGATCGGGTTGACGGAGGAGATAGAGAAGATCCAAAGAAGAGTGGCGCGTTTCGTCACAGGGTTATTTGGTAACCGTGATAGCGTTACGGAGATGTTTAACAAACTCAAGTGGCAGATTCTGCAAGAGAGGTGCTCTGCATCGCGGTGTAGCTTGCTCGCCAGGTTTCGAGAGGGTGCGTTTCTGGATGAGGTATCGTATATATTGCTTCCCCCTACTTATACCTCCCGAGGAGATCACGAATGTAAAATTAGAGAGATTCGAGCGCGCACGGAGGCTTTCAGACAGTCGTTCTTCCCGCGAACCATACGTGACTGGAACAGGAAAGGGAGGTAATGACAGTGGCACGTAAAGTGCCCTCCGCCACACACCGTTGGGTGGCTTGCGGAGTATAAATGTAGATGTAGATGTAGAACAAATAAGGAAAAAAATAGTACAATAGGTGGAAATAGGAGGATATGCATTTCCTGCGTTACAAACTGAGCACCCAACGGGTGAAATAAGATAATGGTAACCTTGTAACACATCCCTTACGCTGCTGTATTTATTCCAGAAGGCTACCGGGACTATTAACTAGACATACATAACCTTCAATGTAGTCATTCCAAGGTATGGTAATAAATAATACAATAAAAATCACAAGGGCCAGTCACAGACGGTGCTCCAGGAATCTACCTCTGAGAAGGTCCGGCAACATCACTTCACAAGATGGTAACTCAGACTAGTGGCAGTCTAACGAATGACTAATGATAATCTTGCTGAATGTACCTGACGTCCAATAAACCAAATGCAAGAATGGAACAATACGCTAAAGCTGGAACAGGTGGACTGCACTACGCCCCCAGAATACTGTGCTCAGAGCGCCCGGAACGAGAATCACTACCACCAGAGTAGAAGAATGACAAACGGCCTACAATCAAGAAAAAAGTACATGCCTTACCGGACAGCAGCGGCAAGGCGAGGGAAACGTACACTTCCGTTACATACACTTACCCCCAGAGCAGATCCTTTCCACAAGCACTCCACTCGCTGCAGTTCACCTCGGCGACACTACGAGCAGCAACACGAACCCAAGTCACTGGAGAATCGCGAGATGTCACAATGGTGGAGGTTTATTAACTGAATTGAAATGCACTCATCTTAAAGCTTGCTGGATCCGGTTTACGACGAGGTCATGCACCCTCGTGACCACAGCCTTCCCATGAGGCTGCCATGCATGCCCCCAGCGCGGACCTGGCTCCTTCTGAGTCCCCAACCGAACTGCCACACTCACACGACACAGAAAAACAACCGACATCGCTTCAGAGATAGGGCAACAGTTACTAAATATGAATAACCGCCGCTGCTGCCACTAGCGGACAGGCAACGCTTGCGAAACGAGTGGCACCAGTCAAGACGAGAAGAAGACAGACAACCGCAACCGTGCCAACTAAAGGGTATGGTCTGGCCTCTAACAGAGGGCGGAAACCTACAAACAGCACCAACTCGAGCCGCAGCACGGCTCGTTTTCTGCGTGGGTGAGAATGTTCCGGTGACCACTGATACCAGCATCGATGCACAAGTGACGCAGCACGTCCAACTTGCGTGGCAGTTCTCCGAAAGGACCATCCCGCCACTTGGAAGGCCACAATTTGATCCCTTTCAAACTTTGCCACTTGGTTACAGGAAGCGCGGGTGCATCTCCGTGGCACGGTTGCCTGCTTGCTTCACACGTCTGCACCACATTGGGCCTTCAGGCCATGTGCATTCCCTATTAAAGGGTAGGTACAGATGGGGCACTGGTAGGCAATCCAGTAAGCTATCTGTTGGCGGATGACGTTGATACCAGTATCAGAACAGCTACTCTGATCAAAGTCGAGGACGTCGTCTTTCCAGGTGTACTGTTTGTTTTTCAGCTGTGTATTTGCAGTTCTCTGCCACTAGAGGTCCTGTATTGTAGCGTGTAACATGGCTGTGTGGAATGTAACTATGTCGGTGCGTGAGAAACAGCGTGCTGTAACCCGGTTTCGAATCCGAAGAGTTCGTCCAAGCTTGGGACACCCTCTCCTTCAGCATGACAATGCGCTCCGACACCTGCAACATTGCGACGCCTTGAGCTCATTGTCTTCCATCAAACTCCATACAATCCCGACTTTGTCCCATCCGATTTTTATCTGTTTCTAAAACTTAAAGAACACCTTCGAGGACTTCACTTTGAACGTAATGGAGCGGTGCAAGCAGAGGCGTGGTTGTGGCTCCGTCAACGAAGTCAAGCATTCTGCGGTGGCGGCATCAACAGATTGGTGTCTCTGTGGGAGACGTGTTCGTCGCTAGGATGACTATGTCAACAAATAAATATAAAGAGACGAAGAATAAAGATGTAGAATGTTAATTACGGTTGTTTTAGTTAAAAAGCTTCAAGAGTTTACACATAAAAAATTCCGATGGATTACTTTTTTAGCATGCTGTCGTATGTTTGCTTAATACTTGGCAAGAGACCCTTTAAATTAGTTTTTGTTCTCTGCACATGCCACAGTTTTTAATTAAAAATTTTCTTTGGAAAACATTTGTCGGAGAAAAATGTTTTAGGTTACATTTAAAAATGCTTTGTTACCGGTCAGATATTATTGAGCCAATGCTGCTTCATATAAAATTCATTTTTATAACCCGGACAGCTTTCCCTTAAATAGTGCGTGTAGAGAATTGATTACATATCTCAAGAGCTCGATTCCTGCTTTCAAACCAAGCATTTCCTCTATGGACGCTTGATGTGCTGCACTTAGTAAGGGTACAGACTAACGAATGATTTCCTTCACAAGATGTACGGAGTGCAGTTACTTTCCTAGTTGTTAGTACGACTCAAGGACCCATGATTTTTTTGCCTCCTCATAAAAAGTTGTCCGCCGCTCGTGGTCTCGCGGTAGCGTTCTCGCTTCCCTAGCACGGAGTCCCGGTTCGATTCCCGGCGGAGTCAGGAATTTTCACCTGCCCCGAGACGACTGGGTGTTGTTGTGTCGTCTTCATTGTCACCATTCACCCCCATTACGGTCGGAGGAAGGCAACGGCAAACCACCTTCATTAGGACCTTACGTAGTACGGCGGTGCGGGTCTCCCATATCGTTCCCCTACGCTTTGTCAAGCAGCATGGGACTTCATTTCCATTTCATTAGATGTTAGAGCTGCTCAAAGAGACTTATAGTGCACAGCTTCTAAATTGTTGCGCTGTTCTCTTACTATTTCGCCTAACTAAAAAGGAATTGTCAGTTCAATGACGTTATTTTGGAACTCAGAATAGGGGATGCGAAGATGTGGACGCTTTGCAGTTCTTTGTGGCTAAAACTGTAATTCAAGGACGTTCTAGTCCCATCTCCCCAAAAGATGGCATTGTCAAGCGAACTTTTTTGTTAAAAGTTCACTGAATATGCAGTAACAAATGACAGTTCGTCGCAGATTACAATCCGGATGCCTCGATTATTACAAGCTGTTACTCTCACCATCAAACAATGTGAGAATGCCTTATGGGCTGGAAAAGAAATTATTTTCATTGATGTTCCCTCGTAACGAGTCTCAACATTACAGCTAGTAATGCTCCCACGCGATATGTGAGAACACCAACATTACTGCATTTGAATTTTGTGAATTTAATTAGACTCATTTGTATCGCTTTAGCGAACTAAACCACAGTTCTTTGGCTCTGAGCACTATGGGACTCAACTTCTGAGGTCATTAGTCCCCTAGGACTTAGAACTAGTTAAACCTAACTAACCTAAGGACATCACACACATCCATGCCCGAGGCAGGATTCGAACCTGCGACCGTAGGCGGTTCCAGACTGCAGCGCCTAAAACCGCACGGCCACTTCGGCCGGCTGACAGTTCTTTACGAAATCCGTTTCCTAATGGTGCTTCTCTCACAAATTCCTATGTACAAACTCTGATTGTAATGTTCGGTAATAATAGGAAGCGTCTGTGACTTAGGAACTTCCTCGCTGCAGGAAGAATGTGAAGAAATGGAAAAATAAATGGTCTTCGGAAAGACTGAACCAGCCTATTGAAAAATCAAAACAAACTTCGGCGAGATTAAAAGTAAAGGCGACAGCATGAAGTGTCGAATGCGAATTCCGTATTTAAGCGCAGATGAGAGGACGGATAGGTGGAAACGGTACGTTGTAGGCCTCTGTGAGCGGGAGGAGGACTTATCTCATGACGTGATACGAGAAGAACCGCTAGTCGATATGAAAGACATAGAGCATACCTTATTAGGGACTGAATGTAACAGAACATCCGAAGATTTGCGATCAGATAAGGGGTACTCTGTGAGATTTGGTTTAAAAAGGTTTCATAATAAAGGTGTTGTCATATGTGCAAGCTAGGCGACATTGTTCCAGAAAAGGAATACTACATTATATTTTTACGAAATAATGAAGCACCAGAAATAAAGCAACAAGCGGTTTATTCAAAACAATGGTTGTCTCATTAATTTTACACTGTGAATAAATGTTGTCAAAGTGTGCGAGTAGAACTTTGAAACAGTAGTTGTTAGTTGTGTTAGGTAACGCATTGGCATGCAATCGTGTAGCGTGTGACAGCACTTCACTTGTAAAAGTACTGTAGCGTAGGCTGTTATTATATCGCTTCCCTGTAAAAACGACGGGTTACGGCCGTGGTGATGCCTTCCGTTCGCTTTGGAATGTATTAACATTTATTTTCATTATTATTATCATCATTAGTAGTAGTATTAGTATTACTACTATTATTGTTATTCTATTGTTATTACTGTCGTCGTGTCGGCCATCTGCGAACAACACTATTTCAATTGGGTTTTCCCTTTTCCTTGCATCTGGACCACAACTTTAACCCAGAGTTTCCGCATCGTTTCCTGTGTTGTCCTCGCAGCCAGTTTATGTTTTTGTATATTGTTGGAAACCAAAATGTTCTTGTAGTTTACTCTTGAGCGGAGGATGTATCCGAAAATCCTCCTGTGCTATCCCCACTTGCTGCAGGTACTTTTCCATTCCGGTAAACAACAGCTACTTGGTTTTCTTGGCGATAAAGCAGTTGAAACTCCGATGGCTCGTACTTTTAGTACTCGTATGAGCAATGTGGCCTTGGAAGACAATCCAACTTCTACCAATTGTGTCTAAGATCTTTGCCTCATGTGCCTAGAATTCGTAGTTGTTTAGTCTTTTGAACTGACTGTTTTCTTCGCCCGAACCCAGGATTTTCCTCAGATATTTTCCTCATGATATTTTTCTTATTTATTATTTATCCGATCTTTTTCTATTCATAGTAAGACTTTTGTAGCATGATTATAGAACCTCCAGTACAGTTACTGTGCAACGTTGTATCCTGACGTTAATCGATATTGATGTTTTTCTTGCAGAGTTCTTGGTTAGCTGATATGGTATTCCACTGTCTTATACCGAGCGAGGTGGCGCAGTGGTTAGCACACTGGACTCGCAATCTGGAGGATGACGGTTCAAACTCGTGTCCGGCCTTCTTGATTTAGATTTTCCGTGATTTCCATAAATCACTAAAGGAAAATGGCGGGATGGTTCCTTTGAAAGGGCACGGCCGACTTCCTTCCCCATCCTCCCGATGGGACCGATGACCTCGCTGTTTGGTCCCCAAATATAAATCAATCAACCAATCATTATCTTAGTCCGTGATGTAATTAGAGATAATAATATTAATTAGTATTGCCATTTTATTATTGTTATTATCACTATCATAACTATAGTGACAAAATTTTGGCAATCTGAAATGGTGAGATAAATGAAATTAGAAACAGTTTTACGTTGATCAACAGTATATTTTTTTGCTGTGAATTATGTCTGATTTCCTGGATATGACTTCGCAGTAGGTCTTTTTTCTAGTATACAGTGCTGGGGCGCTGTTTTCAACTAAGTCAGACCACTAGGAGAATTGTAAGTTTCGTAAATTAGTCTTGCCAATGGCCTTTAGGAACTACTGTAATTAACGTAATTATTAGGATACAAGTGTTCCACCTGATAAAAATTAGATGTAAATCAATTTGCTTTAACACGAACTGACTATGTAAGCATGATGCTCGTCTTGGTGTGGATGGTGTACTGTTTCTTCCACCACAGGTTCTGTTTCACCAGGAGAGACCTAGGGGTGGGAAGGAGAAGCTAGTGTCATTCAAAGCTCAATGAGTAGTGATTTAAGATGACGGGTCTTCCATTGCGTTCGATGCAACCATGAAACACGATAGCAGTCGACAAATGAAAAACTTTGATGACGCCACATTGGACTTCGTCCTTTCTACTTATGTCTTATGAAGATATACTGTCTCAAACATGTTACTCTTGATGCAATCTGTTATAACTAAATGTTGCTTTATGCCTCAGCGGTGATGCAAGCGTTCAGGGGATCCTAAGATGAAAGTTTAATATGAAATCCTAAGCTGAATGGCTGAAGTTTTATGAGTTCATCGTAGCATTACGGATATAGGGTTGTAATTACGAAACCCAAAAAGTAGGTTCGCATGCTGTTATTTTAAAATATTTTTTTAAACGACTCCGCGTTTGCAAAAGATTCTGGGACTCTCCTTTAATATTAACAGAAGTAACATTCGACGTTGTATACTCCGGCCGGGGTGGCCCAGCGGTTCTAGGCGCCACAGTCTGGAACCGCGCGACCGCTACGGTTGCAGGTTCGAATCCTGCCTCGGGCATGGATGTGTGTGATGTCCTTAGGTTAGTTAGGTTTAAGTAGTTCTAAGTTCTAGGGGACTGATGACCATAGAAGTTAAGTACCATAGTGCTCAGAGCCATTTAGTGTTGTATACATTTGAGAGCGCTCTCTTTTAGAAGTGATTCTGACGTGCTGAAGATACCATCTTTATTCTTCATGTGTACATATTTATTTATCGACATAGTCATCCTGATGACGAACACATTCCTCCCATCGAGAGACCAGTTTGTTGGTACCGTCACTGGAGAATGTTTGACTTTGTTGACGTAGCCACAACCTCACCTCTTCATCACATTCAAAACTGAAGTACTCGACATGTTCTCTAAGTTTTGCAAACAGATGAAAATCGGATGAGGCCACCTCGGGAGGGTATGGAGGATGATCGACGACAGTGGACCCAAGGCGTCGCAATACTGCAGACGTCGCAGCGCTCGTAGCGATTGGTATTGTCATGCTGAAGAAGCCGGTGCTCCAGGTGGTGGTCGAACTGTTCGAATACGAAACTCGACAACAGCACGCCGTTTCTCACGCACCAACACAGTTACGTTACACAC
Source organism: Schistocerca serialis cubense (assembly GCF_023864345.2). NCBI lineage: Eukaryota > Metazoa > Arthropoda > Insecta > Orthoptera > Acrididae > Schistocerca > Schistocerca serialis. The sequence continues at coordinate 132,437,764 of NC_064642.1, forward strand.
TGCCATGTTGCACATTGCAGCTCGGATCACCTTATCGACAGAGGGCTGCAGAAAGTGGACACGAAGAATAAAGGCGTTCTTGTTGTTGCCGTCTTCAGTCCAGAGACTGGTTTGATGCAGCCATCCGTGCTACTCTATCCTGTGCACGCTTCTTCATCTCCGAGTAACTTCTGCAACCTACATCCTTCTGAATCTGCTTAGTGATTCATCTCTTCGTCTCCCTTTACGATTTTTACCCACCGCACTTCCCTCCAATACTAAATTGGTGATCCCTTGATGCCTCAGAACGTGTCCTGCTAACCGACCCCTTCTCTTAGTCAGGCTGTGCCACAAATTCCTCTTCTCCCCAATTCTGTTCAGCACCTCCTAGTTACGTGATCTACCCATCTAATCTTCAGCATTCTTCTGTAGCACCACATTTCGAAAGCTATTCTCTTCTTGCCTAAATTATTTATCGTCCATGATTCCCTTCCATACATGGCCGCACTCCATTCAAATACTTTCAGAAAAGACTTCCTGACACTTAAATCTGTAGAAACGCTTTCCTTGCCACTGCCAGTCTACATTTTTTATCCTCTCTACTTCGACCATCATCAGTCTTTTTGCTCCTCAAATAGGAAAACTCAAGACGTAGAAAGTTAACAATACTTTTTTTATTTAAAAAGCTGTAAGAGTTTTTATATAACAAATGCAGGGGCATTACATGTCAGCAAGACCTAGTATATGAAGTATTACTGTTTGAGCCGCGTATTAGCTCGGTCGATATAAGATTTTCCTCTTTGTATCGGTGACGTGGTAACCTAGCAACGAGTGCTCTAGCGTCCTGCTAGAGTGTGAGGCCTTTCCTGGCTGCCCGAATGTAGAGCGGTACGTCCACGGCCGGGCGTAAGTGTGTGTGTGTGTGTGTGTGTGTGTGTGTGTGTGTGAGTGTGTGTGTGTGTGTGTGTGTGTGTGTTCCTCGCTTACGGGATTGCTAGCGGAAAATGTAGTATCCCGCCCACTAGTCTAACATAGGGTGCCTAGGAAGCTGTTTTCTCGGATCGCTAGACAACAATTCAAGCAAATAATATTAAAGGAGTTTATTACAGTAAGTTAAACTGACAATATTTAACTTAACGTATTCATAAAGGTGCGTCCCAAGCAAATGGTGCCATGCAAATAATGTCCTTTGTACATACACTACTGGCAATTAAAATTGCTACACCACGAAGATGACGTGCTACAGACGCGTAATTTAACCTACAGGAAGAAGATGCTGTGTTATGCAAATGATTAGCGTTTCAGAGCATTCAAACAAGGTTGGCGCCGGTGGCGACATCTACAACGTGCTCAGTATTTCCCACATATTCCTTTCCTCTCCGATTCTGCACAGAACCTCATTATTCTTTACCTTAGCAGTCCACCTAGTTTTCAACATTCGTTTATAGTTCCACATCTCAAATGTTTCACTACCATACAATGCTGGACCGATGATCTCAGCAGTTTGATCCCTTAAAAGTCACACACACACACACACACACACACACACACACACACACACACACACACAATGCTTTACTCCGAATGAACATTCTCAGAAATTTCTTCCACAAATTAAGGCCTATGTTTGATGCTAGTAGACTTATCTTGGCCAGAAATGCTCATTTTGCCAGTGCTAGTCTGCTTTTGGTGTCCTTGTTCCACCAAAAAAATGGCTCTGAGCACTAGGGGACTTAACATCTGTGGTCATCAGTCCCATAGAACTTAGAACTACTTAAACCTAACTAACCTAAGGACATCACACACATCCATGCCCGAGGCAGGATTCGAACCTGCGACCGTAGCAGTCGCGCGGTTCCGGACTGAGCGCCAAGAACCGCTAGACCACCGCGGCCGCCATTGCTTCTTCGATGTACCGATTAAACAGTAGGGGCCGAAGACTACACTCCTGTATTACACCCTTTTTAATGTGAGCACTTTGCTCTTGGTCGTCCACTCTTATTATACCCTCTTGGCTCTTGTATATATTGTATATTACCAGTCTCTTCCTACAGCTTACCCCTATTTCGAACATCTTGCATCATTTTACATTGTCGAATGCTTTTTACAGGTCGACAAATCCTATGAACGTGCCTTGATTTTTCTTTAGTCTTACTTCCATTATCAACAGCTACGTCAGAATCGCCTCTCGGTGCCTTTACTTTTCCTAAAGCCAAACTGATCGTCTAACACATCCTCAATTTTCTCTTCCGTTCTTCTATCTATCATTCTTGTAAGCAACTTGAATGCATTACCTGGTAAGCTGATTGTGGGATAATACTCGCACTTGTCGGGCTCTTGCAATCTTCCGAAGTAATCATAATCATCATCATCATTTAAGACTGATTATGCCTTTCAGCGTTCAGTCTGGAGCATAGCCCCCCTTATAAAATTCCTCCATGATCCCCTATTCAGTGCTAACATTGGTGCCTCTTCTGATGTTAAACCTATTACTTCAAAATCATTCTTAACCGAATCCAGGTACCTTCTCCTTGGTCTGCCCCGACTCCTCCTACCCTCTACTGCTGAACCCACAAGTCTCTTGGATAAACTTGCTTCTCCCATGCGTGTAACATGACCCCACCATCTAAGTCTTTTCGCCCTGACTGCTACATCTATAGAGTTCATTCCGTTTTTCTTTGATTTCCTCCTTGTGGACACCCTCCTGCCATTGTTCCCATCGACTAGTACCTGCAATCATCCTAGCTACTTTCATATCTGTAACCTCAACATTGTTGATAAGGTAACCTGTATCCACCCAGCTTTCGCTGTCATACAACAAAGTTGGTCGAAAGATTGAACGGTGCACAGATAACTTAGTCTTGGTACTGACTTCCTTCTTGCAGAAGAGAGTAGATCGTAGCTGAGCGCTCACTGCATTAGCTTTGCTACACCTCGCTTCCAGTTCTTTCACTATGTTGCCATCCTGTGAGAATATGCATCCTAAGTACTTGAAACCGTCCACCTGTTCTAACTTTGTTCCTCCTATTTGGCACTCAGTCCGTTTATATTTCTTTCCCACTGACATTACTTTCGTTTTGCAGATGCTAATCTTCATACCATAGTCCTTACATTTCTGATCTAGCTCTGAAATATTACTTTGCAAACTTTCAATCGAATCTGCCATCACAACTAAGTCATCTGCATATGCGAGACTGCTTATTTTGTGTTCACATATCTTAATCTCATCCAGCCAGTCTATTGTTTTCAACATATGATCCATAAATAATATGAACAACAGTGGAGACAGGTTGCAGCCTTGTCTTACCCCTGAAACTACTCTGAACCATGAACTCAGTTTACCGTCAACTCTAACTGCTGCCTGACTATCCATGTAAAGATCTTTAATTACTTGCAAAAGTTTGCCTCCTATTCCATAATCTCGTAGAACAGACAATAACTTCCTCCTAGGAACCCGGTCATACGCCTTTTCTCGATCTATAAAGCATAGATACAATTCCCAGTTCCACTCATAACACTTCTCCATTATTTGCCGTAAGCTAAAGATCTGGTCCTGACAACCTCTAAGAGGCCTAAACCCACACTGATTTTCAACCAATTGGTCCTCAACTAATACTCGCACTTTCCTTTCAACAATACCTGAGAAGATTTTACCCACAACGCTCATTAAAGAGATACCTCTGTAGTTGTTACAATCTTTTCTGTTTCCATGTTTAAAGATTGGTGTGATTACTGCTTTTGTCCAGTCTGATGGAACCTGTCCCATCTCCCAGGCCATTTCAGTTATCCTGTGTAGCCATTTAAGACCTGACATTCCACTGTATTTGATGAGTTCCGACTTAATTTCATCCACCCCAGCTGCTTTATTGCACTGCAATCTATTTACCATTTTCTCCACTTTCTCAAATGTGATCCTATTTCCATCATCATTCCTATCCCATTCTACCTCGAAATCTGAAACACTACTGATCGCATTTTCATCTACATTGAACAACTCTTCAAAATATTCCCTCCATCTGCCCAAGGCATCCACAGGATTCACCAGCAGTTTTCCTGACCTGTCCTAAATACTTGTCATTTGAAACTTCCTGGCAGATTAAAACTGTGTGCCCGACCGAGACTCGAACTCGGGACCTTTGCCTTTCGGGCAAGTGCTCTGCCAACTGACCTACCGAAGCACGACTCACGCCCGGTCCTCACAGCTTTACTTCTGCCAGTATCTCGTCTCCTACCTTCCAAACTTTACAGAAGCTCTCCTGCGAACCTTGCAAAACTAGCACTCCTGAAAGAAAGGATATTGCGGAGACATGGCTTAGCCACAGCCTGGGGGATGTTTCCAGAATGAGATTTTCACTCTACAGCGGAGTGTGCGCTGATATGAAACTACTTGTCATTTCATTCTTACCTCCCTTTCGAAGACTGCTAATTACACTCCAGAATGGTTTTCCAGCAGCTCGACCCATAGTCTCCAACCTGTTTCCAAAGTCTTCCCAAGATTTCTTCTTGGATGCTACAATTATCTGTTTGGCTTTGTTTCTTTCTTCAACATAACTTTCTCTGTCTACCTTAGTTCTAGTATGTAGCCATTTTTGATACACCTTTTTCCTTTTACAGGCTGCCTTGACTGTGTCATTCCACCAAGCTGTTTGCTCCATCCTACTTTTACACACCACTGTTCCAAGACATTTTTTAGCCACTTCTAGTACTGTGTCCCTGTACCTTGTCCATTCCTTTTCCAATGACTGTAATTGACTACATTCAACTAACTGGTACCTTTCTGAGATCGCTGTTATGTACTTGTGCCTGATTTCCTTATCCTGAAGTTTCTCCACTCTTATCCTCCTACATATGGACCTGACCTCCTGCACTTTCGGCCTCACAATCCCATTTTCACTGCATATTAAATAATGATCAGTGTCATCAAAGAATCCCCTGAATGCACGTGTGTCCCTCACAGCCTTCCTGAATTCCTCATCTGTTATTATATAGTCAATGACAGATCTGGTTCCCCTGCTTTCCCAAGTATACCGGTGAATGTTCTTATGTTTAAAAAAGGAGTTTGTGATTACTAAGCCCATACTGGCACAGAAATCCAAGAGTTGTTTCCCGTTCCTGTTGGTCTCCATATCCACTCCAAATTTACCCATAACCTTTTCATTCCCTTCTGTTCGATTTCCAATCCTGGCATTAAAATCACCCATGAGCAGAACACTGTCCTTGTCCTTTACTCTAACAACTACATCACTGAGTGCCTCATAAAAACTATCCATCTTATCTTGATCTGTCCCTTCACAATGCGAATATACTGACAAAATCATAATTTTATTGCTAGACACTGTCAAATCTATCCACATCAGTCGTTCGTTTACATACCTTATTGCAACTACGCTGGGTTCCATTTCTTCCGAAGTGGGTAGATGAAATTTTTGTGGCAGACAATGCGCCATGTCAGTAGGCCACAATCGTTCGCGATTTGTTTGAAGGACATTTCGGACAATTCGAGCGTATGATTTGGCCTCCCAGACCACTCGACGTGGATCCCATCGAACTTTCATGGGACGTATGGACCGGTCAGTTCGTGCATAAAATCCTGCACCAGTAATGCTTTCGCAGTTATGGACGTCTATAGCTGCAGCATAACTCAATATCTCTGCTGGGTACTTCCAATAACTTGTGGAGTCCAGACCACGTCGAGTTGCTGCCGTACTCCAGGCAAAAGGATGTCCCACACGATATTAAGAGGTATGCGATAACTTGTCCACTTCAGTGTATTTATTGTGATTGTTTTTGGCAGTGGAAAATGTCACTGCCTGTTTTATGGATCTAAATTGTTGGTAATTCTTCACTTAATATTATCAGATGTTCATTTGTTCCGTAAATGTTTGTAAAATTTATATGCTCTGTGTGTCTCCATATTTTTATTATTGCATATATTTTACCCATTTCTATGTCTTATGAGAGTTTTTCAAACGGCGAATTTAATGCATGGGAAAAATTACAAAGTTACACCGTCATACCAGATAACGTGCATGGCAAGACCTGGTGACAGAGCCGCTTATTGCAAACTAAGCGCTTTAATGTGTAAGTAGGCTGTTTAGGTTTTTATGTTGGTGACACCACGTAGCGCTCTGTATTAAAATCGCTGACTGCGCTGTGTGCGGTCTGTGGCTGGTTGGACTCATTGTTGGATTATTCGCTAGTGTAGCGTTGTGATGTTCGATGCGAACAGCGCGCAGGGTTGGGTAGTTGGAGGTGAGCCGCCAGCAGTGGTGGATGTGGAGAGAGAGATGCCAGAGTGTTGAGATGTTAATATGAGCGGACGATCTGGACGTGCGTCCGTCAGAAAAAGGTAATTTGTCAAAATAGTTGCCATATATATATATATATATATATATATATATATATATATATATATATATATATATATAATGACTTTTGAGCACTATTAAGGTAAATACATTGTTTGTTCTCTATCAAAACACTTTATTTGCTAAATATATGCCTATCAGCAGTTAGTGCCTTCATACTAGTCGTGGTGCCTGAGCGGTTCTAGGCGCTTCAGTACAGAACCGCGCGACTGCTACGGTCGCAGGTTCGAATCCTGCCTCGGGCATGGATGTGTGTGATGTCCTTAGGTTAGTTAGGTTTAAGTAGTTCTAAGTTCTAGGGGACTGATGACCTCAGATTTTAAGTCCCATAGTGTTCAGAGCCATTTTGCCTTCAGTAGCTGGAATCTTTTATTTAGCTGGCAGTATTGGCGCTCGCTGTATTGCAGAAGTTAGAGTAACGAATATTTTTGTGAGGTAAGTGATTCATGAAGGGTATAGGTTATTGTTAGTGAGGGCTGTTCTTTTGTAGGGATTATTGGAAGTCAGATTGCCTTGCGCTGAAATATTGTGTAATCAGAATAAGTAAAGAGAAAATTGTCTGAGTACGTTCAGTTTTAATCAGCTGTTTCAGTATAAAATAACGTAGAAGTTTACCAGCACAGTCATTCTTTACATTCCAAGGGGAAGAGTCACATGGATATTTTTTATAAATTCTTTTGTGTCGGTGGAGCACGTCATTAATTCTTATGTATTTTTGTTGAACCTGTCGGCAGTAAATTTTTATGGATTTTAATGGTTTTTGTTAAGAGCATCACTGACCTCGAGTCAAATAAAATATTTTTTATGGGTTTTACTTCCACTCTCAACTCGCAGCTCCTCGCTCTCTGCCTTGCCAGAGTTGTAAGACAACTTTCGTTTTCTAGTCGGTTTGAAGTGTACACTTTGCGCAAATTGGCTTATTTCTTTTTCTACCAAAGCAGTTACATGTGGATCTAGATTCTGCATGCACTGTTTCTGGAGTACGTGTTCTAACACTGCTTTCCTTTGCTCAGGTATCGAGGGCACGTAATACTCTGTAAATATAACTGGAAGATACCTATAGATGGGATTTTATGCCACAAATGAACCAGCAAACACAGCAGATTTGATTATGACACAACGTAAGACTTTATGATTTATTCATTAACTACAACCTTTCTTCCTGAATTGATTCAAAGTAAAATGCAACGACTGACGGTTGTCTTTCATCTTAGGGTCTCCTGAAATACTTTACCGTAGGCATGTCATTATGGGTGGTACCCGTGGTCTAGGAGTAGCGTCTTTGATTCATAATCAGGACGTCTTCGGTCCCGGCTTCGACCCCGCAACTGCCTAAATTTTGATAAATAATCAGCATTGGTGACCGAAGACTTCCGGCATAAGAAGTCAGCTTCATTCTGCCAACGGCCTTGTCAAAGAGGGCGGAGGAGCGGATAGAGGTTCAGGGCACTCTCTTGTCCTAGGGGTGGGAAATTGCCCCTAAAGGCCGAAGAATCAGCAATGATCAACGACATGAGGATGCAGAAGGCAATGGAAACCACTGCATTAAAGACACGTAACGTGTATCCACACGACATGTGGCCTGTAATTGAGGAAGTGTCATGATGATCTCTCCATTGGCAAAAGATTCCGGAATAGTCCCCCATTCGGATCTCCGGGAGGGGACTGCCAAGGGGGAGGTTACCATGAGAAAAAGATTGAATAATCAACGAAAGGATAACGTTCTATGAGTCGGGGCGTGGAATGTCAGAAGCTTGAACGTGGTAGGGAAACTAGAAAATCTGAAAAGGGAAATGCAAAGGCTCAATCTAAATATAGTAGGGGTCAGTGAAGTGAAGTGGAAGGAAGACAAGGATTTCTGGTCAGATGAGTATCGGGTAATATCAACAGCAGCAGAAAATGGTGTAACAGGTGTAGGATTCGTTATGAATAGCAAGGTAGGGCAGAGGGTGTGTTACTGTGAACAGTTCAGTGACCGGGTTGTTCTAATCAGAATCGACAGCAGACCAACACCGACAACGATAGTTCAGGTATACATGCCTTCGTCGCAAGCTGAAGAGGAACAGATAGAGAAAGTGTATGAGGATATTGAAAGGGTAATGCAGTATGTAAAGGGGGATACGGAAGTACTAAGGGGATACGGAAGTACTAAGGAATGACGAGATACGTTTGAAGTTCTCTAACGCTATAGATACAGCAATAAGGAATAGCCCAGTAGGCAGTACAGTTGAAGAGGAATGGACATCTCTAGAAAGGGCCATCACAGAAGTTGGGAAGGAAAACATAGGTACAAAGAAGGTAGCTGCGAAGAAACCATGGGTAACAGAAGAAATACTTCAGTTGACTGATGAAAGGAGGAAGTACAAACATGTTCCGGGAAAATCAGGAATACAGAAATACAAGTCGCTGAGGAATGAAATAAATAGGAAGTGCAGGGAAGCTAAGACGAAATGGCTGCAGGAAAAATGTGAAGACATCGAAAAAGATATGATTGTCGGAAGGACAGACTCAGCATACAGGAAAGTCAAAACAACCTTTGGTGACATTAAAAGCAACGATGGTAACATTAAGAGTGCAACGGGAATTCCACTGTTAAATGCAGAGGAGAGAGCAGATAGGTGGAAAGAATATACTGAAAGCCTCTATGAGGGTGAAGATTTGTCTGATGTGATAGAAGAAGAAACAGGAGTCGATTTAGAAGAGATAGGGGATCCAGTATTAGAATCGGAATTTAAAAGAGCTTTGGAGGACTTACGGTCAAATAAGGCAGAAGGGATAGATAACATTCCATCAGAATTTCTTTCGGAAAAGCTTCATCCACACAATTCCGAAGACGGCAAGAGCTGACAAGTGCGAGAATTATCGCACAATCAGCTTAACAGCTCATGCATCGAAGCTGCTTACAAGAATAATATACAGAAGAATGGAAAAGAAAATTGAGAATGCGCTAGGTGACGATCAGTTTGGCTTTAGGAAAAGTAAAGGGATGAGAGAGGCAATTCTGACGTTACGGCTAATAATGGAAGCAAGGCTAAAGAAAAATCAAGACACTTTCATAGGATTTGTCGACCTGGAAAAAGCGTTCGACAATATAAAATGGTGCAAGCTGTTCGAGATTCTGAAAAAAGTAGGGGTAAGCTATAGGGAGAGACGGGTCATATACAATATGTACAACAACCAAGAGGGAATAATAAGAGTGGACGATCAAGAACGAAGTGCTCGTATTAAGAAGGGTGTAAGACAAGGCTGTAGCCTTTCGCCCCTACTCATCAATCTGTACATCGAGGAAGCAATTATCGAAATAAAAGAAAGGATCAGGAGTGGAATTACAATACAGGGTGAAAGGATATCAATGATACGATTCGCTGATGACATTGTTATCCTGAGTGAAAGTGAAGAAGAATTAAATGATCTGCTGAACGGAATGAACAGTGTAATGAGTACACAGTATGGTTTGAGAGTAAATCGGAGAAAGACGAAGGTAATGAGAAGTAGTAGAAATGTGAACAGCGAGAAACTTAACATCAGGATTGATGGTCACAAAGTCAATGAAGTTAAGGAATTCTGCTATTCTGCTACCTAGGCAGTAAAATAACCAATGACGGACGGAGCAAGGAGGACATCAAAAGCAGACTCGCTATGACAAGAAAGGCATTTCTGGCCAAGAGAAGTCTACTAATATCAAATACCGGCCTTAATTTGATCAAGAAATTTGTGAGGATTTACGTCTGGAGTACAGCATTGTATGGTAGTGAAACATGGACTGTGGGAAAACCGGAACAGAAGAGAATCGGAGCATTTGAGATGTGGTGCTATAGACGAATGTTGAAAATTAGGTGGACTGATAAGGTAAGGAATGGGGAGGTTTTACGCAGAATCGGAGAGGAAAGGAATATGTGGAAAACACTGATAAGGAGAAGGGACAGGATGATAGGACATCTGCTAAGACATGAGGGAATGACTTCCATGGTACTAGAGGGAGCTGTAGAGGGCAAACACTGTAGAGGAAGACAGAGATTGGAATACGTCAAGCAAATAATTGAGGACGTAGGTTGCAAGTGCTACTCTGAGATGAAGAGGTTAGCACAGGAAAGGAATTCGTGGCGGGCCGCATCAAACCAGTCAGTAGACTGATGACGAAAAAAAAAAAAGGTCATTAAGTGAGATTTAACTGTAAGCTTCAGGTCACTTTAGCGACTCACTTACAGAAACGTTCCATATCTGCTGGTATCAACACGAGCATAGCACCTTTGTCGTTAGAGGTGAGACCTCGGAATTACAGTCAGGTTCGAGTGAACGCCCACCCTTCAACTCGGCAAGCTGGCTGTTGACGTTCAAAAGCACGGACTTTGTGCCGAGGGCTTACGCAATAGTTAAAGAGGTGGTTCGTTGTGATCCCATTGCAACTGGGGTCTCCAGTTTGTACAGCAGAGCTTGCTTCGCCGCGGGTTTTGGTATTATAGTAGTAAGTCTTGTATCATGTTTTCTTCAAAAAACACATTTTTAATGTTAAAAGTTTATTGTATTATTGTTCATGCATCATCATTGAGTTTTACGAGGCTAAAAAATTGTTTAAATAGCTTAAAGTTTTTAACAATGAGTTTAATTATTGATTTTGATTGGAGCTGTTTTTAATTAAATTCATTCCGATCAAAACTATTATTTCCTGGCGACCATTTCGAATGTGTTGTATTGCCAAAGAAAATGCTAAAGATGTTTGCTCTGTCTGGTTTTTGAACAATTAAATTTTCTTTAAAGTATTATGGCTATTATTAAAGCTCAGCACCTTACCAGTCTGTCACACAGATACCTTCCGTTTTACTAACCATGCCCAAAACGCATTATCTACATAAATTAAATGCATTTCGTTGTAATCCCCCAAATGAGAACGGCTGGATCAATTCGGCTATTATTTAAACAAATATGTTTGTAATAGTCTACATGAGGATTTTAGAGAAAGGAAAATTGGAAGAGTTCCCGCGAAAATTGTAAAATTCGGGAAAAGCTGAAACTACTTTTTGAATAGGATTTTTGTTTGATATGAAGACCATAACTCGCAATTCTAACTATAGATATGCGTAGTTCTTTTTGTTTGGTTCATTATGGCCCTGGTAAAGTCCTCAGGAGAAAATTTTCGGGAAAATTAGAAAGGAAAGCAAAAATCATAATTTTCGTATGCACTGTCGATATTAACTGATGATACAACATTTGGTTGGTTTCCGTTTTTGTTTTGTTAGTTGTGCTCCGGAGATGATAACGACGCATCCACATGGTTTCAAAAGAAAAAAAAAACCTGGAAGATCAGCAGAAAAACCTGGAAAAAACGCATTCCAGCTTAGAGCAAAATAAAATAAAATTTGTTGTTCCTTTTGTTATGCTTTGCTATCTATCCAACAAACGTAGTCATTTTACTGATGCTCCAGTTTATTTCGCTACTACTCGCGCAAATGTCGTTTCACAGCTGATTGTCCAATTGTGAATCAAACCAGTCGGTTACACGTGGTGAAAAGTTGATTCTGTTGTTTATTTCCAGTTGAACTGTGATTGGGCTGTAAGCTCATCGTGTGCCGGTTGGTCTCCTCCCCGGCAGTTTGGAATTCGCGCTACCGCGTCGCCTTGTGTAGTCCCTCTGTATTCCACGGAGTGTTTGACATCCTGTGTGCGCACGTTCCGGTGCAGTCGCGGTAGCGGCGTCCACGGTGGCCGCGAGGTGTGTTACACGCTTGGGCTGGCTTTCAGTTACTGACCTCCCGTGCTTACCAGCGCAGTATTGGACAGGGGCACTGCGGCATAGAGTCGGAATTGGTGTTGGCCAGGATTGTGGGTTTCTATAGCTCGGCTGTGTTCTGGTGATGAGCTCTGCGGTCTGGTCTTGCTAAGCACGTCGTTGTATGTAGAGTCCTAACGCTGTCGATCTGGTTACTTCACAGACTTGCGTAATTTACAGCCAAGGGTGGTGGTTATTCGTCTGTTGTATGTAGCTTCACCGCTGCCGTCAAAATGGTTAATGGTGCGTTAAAGCGGTGATAGATGACCCGAAAACGTTTAAGTTACATTACTGACCATTGAAATTGCTACACCACGGAGATGTCGTGCTACAGACGCGAAATTTAAGCGACAGGAAGAAGATGCTGTGATATGCAAATGATTAGCTTTTCAGAGCTTTCACATAAGGTTGGCGCCGGTGGCAGCACCTACAGCGTGCTGACATGAGGAAAGTTTCCAACTGATTTCTCATTCACAAACAGCAGTTGACCGGCGTTGCCTGGTGGAAACGTTGTTGTGATGCCTCGTGTAAGGAGGAGAAATGCGTACCTTCACGTTTCCGACTTTGATAAAGGTCGGATTGTAGCCTATGGCGATTGCGGTTTATCGTATCGCGACTTTGCTGCTCGCGTTGGTCGAGATCCAATAACTATTAGCGGAATATGGAATCGGTGGGTCCAGGACGGTAATACGGAACGCCGTGCTGGATCCCAACGGCCTCGTATCACTAGCGGTCGGGATGACAGGCATCGTATCTTCATGGGTGTAACGGATCGTGCAGCCACTTCTCGATCTCTGAGTCAACAGATAGGGACGTCTGCAAGACAACAACCATCTGCAAGAACAGTTCGACGACGTTTGCAGCAAAATGGACTATCTGGTCGGAGACCATGGCTGCGGTTACCCTTGACGCTGCATCACAGACAGGAGCGCCTGCGATGGTGTACTCAAAGACGAACCTGGGTGCATGAATGGCAAAACGTCATTTTTTCGGATGAATCCAGGTTCTGTTTAGAGCATCATGATGGTCGCATCCGTGTTTGGCGACATCGCGGTGAACGCACATTGGAAGCGTGTATTCGTCATCGCCATACTGGCGTATCACCCGGCATGATTGTATGGGGTGCCATTGGTTACACGTCTCGATCACCTCTTGTTCGCATTGCCGGCACTTTTAACAGTGGGCGTTACATTTCAGATGTGTTACGACCCGTGGCTCTACCCTCCATTCGATCCGTGGGAAACCCTACTTTCGGCAGGGTAATGCACGACCGCATGTTGCAGGTCCTGTACAACCCTTTCTGGATACAGAAAAGTGTTCGACTGCTGCCCTGGCTAGTACATTCTCCAGATGTCTCACCAAGTCAAAACGTCTGGTCAATGGTGGCCGAGCAGCTGGCTCGTCACAATACGCCAGTCACTACTTTTGATGAACTGTGGTATCGTTTTGAGGCTGCATGGGCAGCTGTACCTGTACACGCCATCCAAGCTTTGTTTGACTCAATGCCCTGGCGTATCAATGCCGTTGTTATTACGGCCAGAGGTGATTGTTCTGGGTACTGATTTCTCAGGATCTATGCACCCAAATTTCGTGAAAATGTAATCACATGTCAGTTCTAGTATTATATATTTGTCCAATGAATACCCGTTTATCATCTGCATTTCTTCTTGGTGTAGCAATTTTAATGGCCAGTCGTGTATAACAACAAAACGCCAATACAGGACGCCGCCGTCAAGATGTCTGATGCCGCCTCTGTGGATTACTGTTAAGACTGGCTTCGACAGCAACGTGGGTCGTTTAAGCCTGTTATTTGCAGAGAAGTGTTATTACGAGTATTTGCCATCATAAAGTGACGGAAACGACCGTCACTGAGTTAGTGGTCACCTCACAAGGTTATGGTACGTGTCTATTTTCTCTGTCTTGTTGTTGTTATCGGATTAATCAAAAAGTGAAGAAGTGGTGGGCTGCTGCCTTGGTACGGTTTCCAAAACTTGTGAGTGTGCAACATTGACGAATCCCGGTGGTGTGTTGTCGCACGGTCAGTGTGTTACCGACAGTGCAGCATGTTGTGAGATCAGTTGTCTTGTTTGTAATTGGTGTTGGTTTCGTTGTGTTGATTTTAACGGTTTTTATAGTGTTCTTTTCGCCTTTTGTGACGGTTGTTTGCTTGAAACAGGGCGCTTCACTGGTGTAGATGGTGCACTACAGTAGTTAGTTATTTTAATTAAGGGTGCTTGACCGTTAGTACTGAGGTGGGTACGGTCGCACTGTCTTATTTGAGTTATTCTGCAATCGCCCTAGGTGAGTTGTGTTATAGCCCCTCCAATTTTCGCCCTTGCTTGCGCAACCACGCCCTGTTACGATTAAATTTATCGGGATATGGGGCTGATTTTGTGATTCTGAGGCCATATTGGGCAACATGTGTCGCGGTAACCTATTTGTATTTGAGCAGAGTAGTTACGAGCTTGGCCAGCCTTAAGCCATTTTTAAGGGGACGTCGACTTGGAAATGACTGAAAAAACAGAAAAAAGTTATCTCTATCTGAAAGATAAATTTCTCCCGTTTCCAAAAATGTGTGCGATATCAACTTTCAAATTGTTTGTTCTTAAACGCTCTTTGAACGAATGTCTGTACACCAGCCACGTATCCTTTCAGTTCACTGTCGCACTGCCACAGTGATGCGAACAATTAAGTCAATATGCAGGGACTCAGCAGATACAAAATTATTTGGCAGATGTCTACATGGTCACACGCAGAACCATAATAAGAGTTTGAACACTTGTGTGTGGCAACAAGTACCAAAAACAGTGTTTGTTGGAAGGACAGTACTCAAAATAGATGTTGTGGATGCTGTCATCTGTTTCAATGATGGTGAAATTATCAGGACAAAAATAACCGACAAATTGGTCATCTAACCAGGAAATAATATGATAGTTCCTCCGACTGCCATAGATCGTCAGCGAGTAGTTGAAGCTGAAAGGTTGCGGAGGCCGCCACTGAAAGTTCAGAGTAAGGAAAGGACTCCTGAAAAAGTGTAGAGGATAATGAAACAGCCGGCCGGCAAGAATATGCTGCTGGAACGTTCACAAAGAGGCATTCTGTGAGTCGAAAGCACTGTGAACAATCTTTTCTCATTTTCTCTAAACTACATTTTCCGAAAGAAATGGTTCAAATGGCTCTGAGTACTATGCGACTTAACTTCTGAGGTCATCAGTCGCCTAGAACTTAGGACTAATTAAACCTAACTAACCTAAGGACATCACACACATCAATGCCCGAGGTAGGATTCGAACCTGCGAACGTAGCGTCTAGAACCGCAGGGCCACTCCGGCCGGCTACATTTTCCGAACTTTAGGTACATATATCTTCACTATGGTTGGAGCTACGTACACCAAATTTCTCCCAAGTGATGAATAGTATAGTCTCATTGTACTATGCCTAATACATTGCGGAAAATTTCTATGTTTCTCATTCTGCATATGATTTTAGCGGTAATTTCTGAGCAAAATAATTATGTGATATAATATAGATTTTTCTGTTTCCTCAGGTGCACTACAAAACGAGAGGCATAATGTGTTCCTATGAATGTTGACAGCAGCCTGGCGCAGTATGAATGCTGTTAGACTGATGATGCACCAGAAAATAGTATCAGAAATGAAACGAGTTTTATAAAACCATCTATTAGGCAAAAGTTGTAATTCTTAAACTATAACTGACAGTTTAATAAATTTCCTGGTACAGCTTCAGTTAATGTCATTCATTGTTGGTACAAAATCGCAACTTCCTCCTCATTTCAGGTCACGGGTAATGCCCACCGAAAGCGAAGCATAAAAACACAGGCCGTTCACGTCCACACCCCCTTAAAGTACAGTAACTTTTAAAAGTTTTGTTGCTACAGTCTTAGCTCTACTTCCGCTGTCATTTGCGCTGATTGATTGAGAAAATTTAGACCCGGTATTTAAATTGAGGCCTGTGATAGATAAAGTAGTGTTAAGTTGTCGGGTTCCTGGCGTTAGCATCACACACCAGACGCCTTAAGGGCGGGCCAGGTTGAATAATATTCATATGTTTATTGAACTTTAAGCCTTATGTTTATGTTAAAAAACTTTAAGATTTGTCGTTGTTGTAGACATCGTTGGCGCCAATCTTCCCATCATCCAGCAGGCGTCAGGCAACAGCCACCCTGGAGAGCCTGATCTTTGTTATTTGAAACTGTTTAAAGAAATAAAGAGATTTCATTCAATTCAGCCTCGACAATTTATAGCCAGGCCTTCAAACTGGGTTTAATCGCAATCATTTCATTAAATGCATTTGGTTCTGTCGTTTTATCTCAAACCAAGTATACAGATTTACCTACGAATAACTGAGTCTTGGAGTGCGAACGGTTAGACAGTAACAACAAAGTGAATCAATTGTCCATTTTCAGCTGAACTGCACGTACTGTCGCAATCGACACAGTTGATACACGAAGTTTAACTGCACTGCCACGCCACCATTAAGACGGAGCAATTTCGGTCGCAGAAGTAGCAATGCTTCAAACCAAACGAATTTTCGACCTAATCGAACTGCAGAACAAAGCGAAGAGCGAAACGAAATTGAGTAGGAAGATGACATCTTGGACATCTTGGGTGCAATCCTGAGATGAAAAGGTCGGCACAGGGAGGAATTTATGCTGGGCTGCACCAAACCAGTCACAAGTCTGATGACATCTTGGGTCAATCGGTCAGTAGAAACCAATCGCGCGACAGTGAATTTGAGTAATCGTGCAAAAAGACAAATTTTGCACTGAATATTCATCGAACTGCATACCGTTACCACACAATGTGACAGTTGATTATAGAGTGGACCAGTGCGTTGTTACTGAATCTGTGACAGATGTGTGCCCACACTTTTTTTTTTTTTTTTTTTTTTTTTTTTTGTCATCAGACTCTTGACTGGTTTGGTGCAGCCCAGCATAAATTCCTCCCTGTGCCAACCTATTCATCTCAGGATTGCACTTGAAGCCTACATCTTCAATTATTTGCTGGATGTATTCCAATATCCGTCTTCCCTCACAGTTTTTGCGTTTTACAGTTCCCTCTAGTACCACGGGCAACGGCCTTGCGACAGTGGATACTGCGATTCCCGTCAGCACTCGGAAGTTAAGCACTGTTGGGCGTGGCCGGCACTTGTATGGGTGACCATCGGGGCCGCCATGCGCTGTTGTTTTTCGGGGTGTACTCGGCCTCGTGATGGCAACTGAGGAGCTACTCGACCGAACAGTAGCGCCTCCAGTCAAAGAAAACCACCATAACGACTGAGAGAGCGGTGTGCTGACCACACGCCCCTCCTATTCGCATCCTCCGCTGAGGGTGACACGGCGGTTGGATGGTGCCGATGGGCCACTAGTGGCCTGAAGACGGAGTGCTTTTTCTAGTGCCATGGAAGTCCTTTCCCGATGTCTTACCAGATGTCCTATCGTCCTGTCACTTCTAATTGTCAGTGTTTTCCGCATACTCCTTTCCTTTCCTTTCCTACCTTGCGCACAACCTCCTCATTCCTTA
Organism: Schistocerca serialis cubense; assembly: GCF_023864345.2. Classification (NCBI taxonomy): domain Eukaryota; kingdom Metazoa; phylum Arthropoda; class Insecta; order Orthoptera; family Acrididae; genus Schistocerca; species Schistocerca serialis. Next base: position 132,455,421 of record NC_064642.1, read on the forward strand.
TCCTCTTAATTTTGAACATCCCTCTGTAGGACCACATAAAAAATGCTTCGATTCTCTTCTGTTCTGGTTTTCCCGCAGTCCGTCTTCCACTACTGTACAATGTTGTACTCGAAACGTACATTCTCAGAAATTTATTCCTCAAATTAAGGCCTGTTTGATACTAGTAGACTTCTGTTAGCCAGAAAAGCCATTTTTGCCAAGGTAGACTGCTGTTAATGTCCTCCCTGCTCCGTCCGTCATTGGTTATTTTGCTTAACTTCGTCTACTTAGTATTAATCTTGGTGTTAAATTTCTCGCTGTTCTCATTTCTGCTACTTCTCATTACTTTCATCTTTCTTCGATTTATTCTCAATCCATATTCTGTACTCAGTAGACTGTTCATTCCATTCAGCAGATCATTTAATTCTTCTTCACTTTCACTCAGGATAGCAATGGCATGAGCGAATCGTATCATTGATGACCTTCCATTTATTTCCGTCAGTGCGTCTTCGATGTACAGATTGAACAGTAGGAGGGAAGGACTACAATCCTGTCTTACACCCTTTTTGTTCCGAGCGCGCTGGTTTGGCAAAGCGGTTCTAGGCGCTACAGTCTGGAACCGCACGATCGCTACGGTCGCAGGATCGAATCCTGCCTCGGGCATGGATGTGTGTGGTGTCCTTAGGTTAGTTAGATTTAAGTAGTTCTAAGTTCTAGGGGTCAAAATGGTCAAATGGCTCTGAGCACTATGCGACTTAACTTCTGAGGTCATCAGTCGCCTAGAACTTAGAACTAATTAAACCTAACTAACCTAAGGACATCACACATATCCATGCCCGAGGCAGGATTCGAACCTGCGACTGTAGCGGTCGCTCGGTTCCAGACTGTAGCCCCCAGAACCGCACGGCCACTCCGGCCGGCTAAGTTCTAGGGGACTGATGACCGCAGACGTTAAGTCCCATAGTGCTCAGTACCATTTGAAACATTTATTCCGAGCGCATCGTTCTCGGCGGTCCGGTCGTATTATTCCCACTTGATTCTGGTACGTATTCTATATTACCCGACTCTCCATATAGCTTACCTCTATTTTTCTTAAAATTTCTAACATCTTGCTCCATTTTACATTGTCGAACGTTTTTTCCAGGTCGACAAATCTTATGGATATATCTTGATTTTTTTTTTAGTCTTGCTTCTATTATCAGGCGCAGCGTCAGAACTGTCTCTCTGTTGTTACCTTTACTAAAGCCAAAGTGGTTAGACACTGGACTCGCATTCGGGAGGACGACGGTTCAATCCCGTGTCCGGACATCCTGATTTAGGTTTTCCGTGATTTCCCTAAATCACTCCAGGCAAATGCCGGGATGGTTCCTCTGAAAGGGCACGGCCGACTTCCTTCCCCATACTTCCCTAATCCGATGAAACCGATGACCTCACTGTCTGGTCTGCTTCCCCAAACAACCAACCAACCCACTAAAGCCAAACTGATCGTCATCTAAAACATCCTCAGTTATCTTTCCCATTCTCCAGTATTCTATTCCTGTAAGCAACTTGGATGGATGAGCTGTTGAGCTAATTATGCGCACATTGTGCCCACATTGTAAGATGTGAACCCCCTGCATTGTATTGCGCAAGCGGCGAAGTGAAATTGGCGCCATTGGTCCCATCACCAGAGGCTGAGTGCTCATTGGTTTCTGGAACGGGTTCAAATGGCTCTGAGCACTATGGGACTTAAAATCTGAGGTCATCAGTCCCCTAGATCTTAGAACTACTTAAACCCAACCAACCTAAGGACATCACACACATCCATGCCCGAGGCAGGATTCGAACCTGCGACCGTAGCGGTCGCGTGGTTCCTGACTGTAGCGCCTATAGCCGCTCGGTTAACGCGGCCAGCGGAACGGGTACAGATTTCACTCCATTCCTAAGAGAAATCTAGAAACTTCCCATTGTCGTACTTCCGAAAGTGCTGTTCCTCATCTGAAAATCGGTGGCCACAGTAAATGATAGATACAGTGATCTCTCAAAAATTTGTATTTTTCCCTATTTTTACATTGTTTACACAATCCTAGTACCTTTGCCGGCCGCGGTGGTCTAGTGGTTCTAGGCGCGCAGTCCGGAACCGCGGGACTGCTACGGTCGCAGGTTCGAATCCTGCCTGGGGCATGGATGTGTGTGATGTCATTAGGTTAGTTGGGTTTAAGTAGTTCTACGTTCTAGGGGACTGATGACCACAGAAGTTAAGTCCCATAGTGCTCAGAGCCATTTGAACCATTTGAACCCAGTACCTTTACACAACTTCACAGAACCATCACAAAGAAATTTATTGAAATTTAGATAAGACAAGGTTTGTCGGCACAGCTAGAAAGGAATAGAAAGTACACTGCCTCTGAACAAATTTTAGGCTTCGTATTTTTTATGAAAGTTGTGTAAGCCGCAGTAGTCGATAAATGCGGCGCAGTAGCTGCTCCCCGTCGAGCGGAAACAGCGGCGCTATATGAAAGCGGCGGGCGGGCGAGTTCAGTCGGAGCGCTCAAAGGCGTCGCCTGGGGCGGCAGCGGACGAGGCAGCACTTGGCGCGCCTTTTACACAGCGCTGCGGCCGTCGGCGGAATTAATCCCGCGCACGGCTAGCGGGGGCGGCGGAGGCGGCGGCGGCGGCGGCGGCGGCGGAGCGCGCGGGGCCCGCTAATCTCGTTAGCACTTGTTTTTTGCGCCGCGGCAGCCGCGCAGCTCCCGTAGGCAAGTCCTGGAAAAATACGCCGCGCCGCGCCGCGCCGCCGGAACTGGGTTTTCCGCTGGAAGCCTGGAAGCCGCGTAGGCGGTGCAGGGCTGAGCGGCGGCGCGGCGTGTCGGCGTTTGCTGGTGGGCGTGCAGACTTCCCACTTCCGCTTATCAGGGCCCTGAGGGCGCGGCGCCTGGACGAATGGTCTTGACGCGGCTGAGGTACGCGACACACACACACACACACACACACACTGGAAGAGAGAGAGAGAGAGAGAGAGAGAGAGAGAGAGAGAGAGAGAGGATAGAGGGGAACTTCGTATAGCTCGGTGGAAGTTGCTGAGCATGACCGACGCTATGCCGTCGACAACATGGCCGCGTGGGCGGCGACTATGCGCACGCGATCTAGGTCTCTGATACTTCACTGCGCAGAGGGTTTATCGAACCACCTCCACAATTCTCTATTATTCCAATCTCGTATAGCGCGCGGAAATAACGAACACCCAAATCTCATACGTTGGATGAAAGTACATTATTAGACACATCGTACCCCGTCAAAATCCGATCTTCTCTCGTCACGCACTTCCAGATCAATATTCTCCGCAAAAGGACTCCTTCTTTCTGATAGGCACTTTGGTGTGAATCCCTCCTCTCACAAAATACACTATGAGTATCTATTCTGCTGATTTTATCGTGATGAATTAGAACAGTTCGTGAATAGGAGCTAAATGTAGAACCTTACATGTAAATACCAACACTGGTAGGACACGCGGAATGCTTAGCAGTGCATAGCAACTAAGTTGTCTTGATGTGTTGTCTGGCGTGACCATGAAACTCGTGTGTACAACTCATGAAGAACTAATTAAGAAGGATATATTTCTCAACAACAGATAATACTCCGGGTAGTGCCCACTGCCTCCAAAACAAACGATGGTTAAAGGGTGTCTATAATGTTAGTGGTTCAAATGGCTCTGGGCACTATGGGACTCAACTGCTGACGTCATTAGTCCCCTAGAACTTAGAACTAGTTAAACCTAACTAACCTAAGGACATCACGAACATCCATGCCCGAGGCAGGATTCGAACCTGCGACCGTAGCGGTCTTGCGGTTCCAGACTGCAGCGCCTGTAACCGCACGGCCACTTCGGCCGGCTAATGTTAGTGAGTGTGTCATATTGTCGCCACCATTAGGAAAAAGGCTAAAGTGGTAAAAATATTGCTCTAACCGTGTCTCAACATCCGTCATGACAGTCTAGTATCTAGTATCTGACAGCGAGATTGCTAGTAGTGACTGTGTATCTATGGAATGTTCTTAAATAAACCTTGGATCTCCGTAATGAACGACTCTGGCCACCAGCTCAAATAGAGAATAATTAATTAAAGAGCTGAATTTTACGGGCACAGTGAAAAGATATGTTCCACATTATTATCTCTAATGGAATACCACCCCTTTTTTATGGAATGACCTATTTGTTGGAGTACTTGTTTAATGCGATAGACACAAAGCGGGCTTGGGACGAACTCCTCATATTGCTCAGATGAAGACACAGTTTGAAACCTTCAGGTCACAAAGCACAGAACTTTTGTAAATTAGTTGTACAAAGTAACCGCTAATTCTGAAAAGGAGATACAACTTACAGAAATGTTTGATACGCCACTGAATGCAGTACATCTTCAAGTTTTATTTTCGTCTATTACTGTTAGTTCCTGACGTTCCCTCTAGGTGGCATGAGCGATTGAGTTATTCCATCATGGAGTCGTGTAACAGTACAGAGCCTGCACAGTGTTGCTTTTTGGTTTCATGAATCCAAATCTACTACTACAGATCAGAGACAATTCTTGACTAAAGCCACCACCTCAGAGACTTATAACTGGTACAATCGTTACCGAAACGGTCTGTGTATGAAATAAAACGCCGGGTCAGTGTCAGCCAGTGTGCCGACTTCGGACTTCCGCTTATCAGCGCCCTAAGGGCGCATCGCCTGGCCGCCTGGTCTTGACGCGGCTGAGGTATGCGACACACACACACACACACACACACACACACACACAGACAGAGAGAGAGATGGGGAGACAGAGAGAGAGAGAGAGAGAGAGAGAGAGAGGATAGAGGGGAACTTCGTATAGCTCGGTGGAAGTTGCTGAGCATGAGCGATGCTATGACGTTCACAACATGGCCGCGTTGGCGGCGACTATGCACACGCGATCTAGGTCTCTTGTGGATACTTCACTGAGCAACAAAATTAAAAGATTTACATCTACATCTATATGGATACTTTTCAAATCAAATTTAAGTGCCTGGCAGAGGGTTCATCGCACCACCTCCACAATTCTCTATTACTCCAATCTCGAATAGCGCGCGGAAATAACGAACACCTATACCTTTCTGTACGAGCTCTGAATTCCCTTATTTTTATCGTGGTGTTCGTTTCTCCCTATGTAGGTCGGTGTCAACAAAATATTTTCGCATCGGAGTAGAAAGTTGGTGATTGGAATTTCGTAAGAGGATTGCGTCGCAACGAAAAACGCCTTTCTTTAAATGATGTCCAGCCCAAATCCTCTATCATTTCTGTGACACTGTCTCCCATATTTCGCGATAATACAAAACGTGCTGCACTTCTTTGAACTTTTTCAATGTACTCCGTCAGTCCTACCTGGTAACGATCCCACACTGTGAAGCAGTATTCTAAAAGAGGACGGACAGGTGTAGTGTAGACCTGTTACATTTTCTAACTGTCCTGCCAATAAAACGCCGTCTTTGGTTAGCCTTCCCCACAACATTTTCTGTGTGTTCCTTTGAATTTCGGTTCTAGGCCCTACAGTCTGGAACCGTGTGACCGCTACGGTCGAATCCTGCCTTGGGCATGGATGTGTGTGATGTCTTTAGCTTAGTTACGTTTAACTAGTTCTAAGTTCTATGGGAATGATGACCTTGAAGTTAAGTCCCATAGTGCTCAGAGCCATTTGAACCAATTTTTTCCTTCCAATTTAAGTCGTTCGTAATTGTAATACCTAGGTACTTAGATGAATTTACGGCTTTTAGATTAGACTGATTTATCGTGTAACCGAAGTTTAACGAATTCCTTTCAGCACTCATGTGAATGACCTCACACTTTTCGTTATTTAAGGTCAACTGCCAATTTTCGCACCATTCGGATATCTTTTCTAAATCGTTTTGCAGTTAGTTTTGATCTTCTGATGACTTTATTAGTCGATAAACGACAGCGTCATCTGCAAACAACCTAAGACGGCTGCTCAGATAGTCTCCCAAATCGTTTATGTAGATAAGGAACAGCAAAGGGCCTATGACACTACCTTGGGGAACGACAGAAATCACTTCTGTTTTACTCGGTGACTTTCCGTCAATTACTACGAACTGTGATCTCTGACAGGAAATCACGAATCTAGTCACGTAACTGAGACGATATTCCATAAGCACGCAATTTCACTACAAGCCGCTTCTGTGGTACAATGTCAAAAGCCTTCCTGAAATCCAGAAATCCAGAATCGATCTGAAATCCCTTGTCATGTGAATATAGGGCTAGTTGTATTTCACATGAACGATGTTTTCTAAACCCATGTTGACTGTGTGTCAATAGATAGTTTTCTTCGAGGTAATTCATAATGCTTGAACACAATATATGTTCCGAAATCTTGCTGCATATTGACGTTAATGATATGGGCCTGTAATTAAGTGTATTACTCCTACTACCTTTCTTGAATATTGGTGTGACCCGTGTAACTTTCAGTCTTTGGGTACGGATCTTTCGTCGAGCGAACGGCTGTATATGATTGTTAAGTATGGAGCTAATGCATCAGCATACTCCGAAAGGAACCTAACTGGTATACAGTCTGGACCAGAAGACTTGCTTTTATTAAGTGATTTAAGTTGCTTCACTACTCCGAGGAAATTTGCTTCAACGTCACTCATGTTAGCAGCTGTTCTCGATTCGAATTCTGGAATATTTACTTCGTCTTCTTTTGTGAAGACGTTTCGGGAGGCTGTGTTTAGCAAATCTGCTTTGGCAACACTGTGATCTGTACTATCTCCATTGCTATCGCGCAGAGAAGGCATTGATTGTTTCTTGCCGCTAACAAACTTCACATACGACCAGAATCTCTTAGGATTTTCTGCCAGATTTCGAGACAAAATTTCGTTGTGGAAACTGTTATAAGCATCTCGCACTGAAGTCTGCGCTAAATTTCGAACTTCTGTAAAAGATCGTCAATCCTGCGTCCCTTTCGTTGTTTCTGCAACAGTGTTCAAATGCGTTTTTTGTTCCAAGGAGGATCACATCTGTCGGCTGTTAATTTATTTGGTATAACTCTCAATTGCTGCCGATACTGTTTCTTTGAATTCAAGCCACATCTGGTCTACACTTACATGATTAGTTTGGAATGAGTGGAGATTGTCTCTCAGGACGGCGTCAAGTGAATTTCTATCTGCTTTTCTTGGATGATTTGGAGATTACAATATTCAATCTCGCTACGACAACCCTGTGCTCACTAATCCTTGTATCGGGTTTGATGCTTGTTATGAACTCAGGATCATTTGGTGCTAAGAGGTCAAGTATGTCTTCACAACCGTTTACTATTCGCGTGGGGTCATGAACTAATTGCTAGAAATAATTTTCAGAGAATGCGTTTAGCAAAATTTCGGATGATATTTTATGCGTACCTCCGGAATTAAACATGTATTTTCGCCAACATATCGAGGATTAATTAAAGTCACCACCAACTATTATCGTACGAGTCGGGTAGTTGTTTGAAATCAAACTCAAGCTTTCTTTGAATCTTTCAGCAATTGTATCATCTGAATTGGGAGGTCGGTAAAAGGATCATATGATTTTATTCCGGTTGCTCAAACTAACTCACAGGAAGTATCTAGCTACTTCAATTGTGCGACAAGTTAAAGTACTTCTAACCGCAACAAATACGCAACCGCCAACCTTTAGGAACACCATTAGGTTGTTCGCAAAAATTTCGGCTAAGCTTATATCCGTCTTTAGCCAGCTTTCATTGCCTATAATGATTAGAGTATCAGTTCTTTCTATTAGCGATTGGAGCTCTGGTACTTTCCCAACACAGCTACGACAATTTACAGCTGTTATGTCAATGGTTTCTGTACCTACGTTCTTCCTGTGTTCGGCCTGCACCCTTTGTGACTGAAGCTCTTCTTGTGTTTTCCCTAGACCCTCTAACCTAAAAAACCGTCCAGTCCACGCCACACAGCCCCTGCTACCCCTGTAGCCGCCTCCTGCGTATAGCGGACACCTGACCTATTCAGCGGAACCCGAAACCCAACCACCCTTTGGCGTACGTCGAGGAATCTGCAACCTACACGGTCGCAGAACCGTCTGAGCCTCTGATTCAGACCCTCCACTCGGCTCTTTACCAGACGTCCACAATCGGTGCTGTCGACTATGCTGCAAATGGTCAGCTCAGTTTTCATCTTGCAAGCAATAGTGGCAGCCTTTACCACTTCTGTTAGCCGCTCGAAGCAAGAGAGAATCCCTTCTGACCCAAAGTGACACAAAATCTGCAGTTGGCTGCACCCTGCGCTCTTCATGGCATCCGGGAGGACCCTTTCCACATCTGGAATGACTCCACCCGGTATGCAAACGGGGTGCACATTGGTTTTCTTTCCCTTCTTGTCAGCTAAGTCCCTAAGGGGCCCCATGACGCGCCTAACGTTGGAGCTCCCAGCTACCAATAATCCCACCCTCTGCAATTGCCCGGATCTTGCAGGCTGAGAGGTTTCCTCTGAAACAGGACAGGCGACAACATCTGGCTCAGCGACAGTGTCAGCCACTGGCAGCACCTGGAACCTGTGTCAGACAAACCGGGGAGGCCTTGCGTGCGGGCGCCTGGGAAGTCTTTCGCAGCCTGCTACGTTCTGGGGCGACCTCGACCACAGGTGAGGGGTCAACCTCAGTGCGAGCAGTAACTGGGCTGGCCACCGGTGAGGACCGAACGGAAGACTCGAACGCGCTGGACGTCCGTTGGATCTCCAAAGCCGGCCCACAACAGTGGTGCCCATCAACTGCAGCCTCAAGCTGTGCAACCGAAGCCATCACAGCCTGAAGCTGAGAGTGAAGTCTCTCCAACTCGGCTCGCATCCGCAAGCAACAATCGCAGACCCTGTCCAAACTAAAGACCGTGGAGAACTAAACTATGCAGATAAACGGACTATCGGGACGTGCTGCGCAACTCTTCTGTAGACCCCGACGAAAACGTAGGAACTGTAATAATACGCAGATATTCAAAAGCCTAATTATCGAAGCACTCAGGTGAAACTAAATAATTTGCCCTTGATTAGGAACTTGTAAAATGTCACAAAATCGGTTTACTGTCCGACGCAAACGAAAACGCGAGAGCTGTGGCTATTAACTATTAAATTTACACGCAGAAACTCAAGAAACCAAACTATTAAAGTACACAGACGATATAATAATCTTCGCTCTTTGTTAGAAACTCGTAAATGCCACGAAAGCGGTTACTTCCCTGTTGTTGCGTCTGTCTCGGTCGGCTTCTACTGCGTGACTTTTGTGAAACCACATAACTGCCTCCCATGCGAAAGCGTAAGTCTGAAATTTGGCTCGAAGGTTCCTACAACCTTCCTCCCCAATACGACATATGTATTCGCAGTTACATGAACGACGACAGTGAAAATTTATGCCTGACTGGGACTCGCTCACCTTTTCCCGCTTATCGCGAGCGGCCGCCTTACTGCACTGAAGAGCCAAAGAAACTGGTACACCTGCCTAATATCCTGTAGGACCCCGCCAGCATGAGGAAGTGCCGCAACACGACGTCGCATGGACTCGACTAATGTCTGAAGTAGCGCTGGAGGGAATTGACACCTGAATTCTGCAGGGCTGTCCATGAATTCGTAAGAGTACGAAGGGATGGAGATCTCTTCTGAACAGCCTATTGCAAGGCATCCAAGATATGCTCCATAATGTTCATTTCTGGGGAGTTTGGTGGCCAGCGCAAGTGCTCTAAGTTCGTGGAGCCACTCCATAGTAATTTTGGGCGTTTGGGGTGTCGCATTGTCCTGCTGGAATTGTCCAAGTCCGTCGGAATGCACAAGGGACATGAATGGACGCAGTTGATCAGACAGGATGCTTACGTACGTGTCGCCTGTCAGAGTCGTATCTAGACGTATCAGGGGTCCCATATCACTCCAACTGCACACGCCACACACCATTACAGAGCCTTCACGAGCTCTGCTGACATTCAGGCCCATGGATTCATGAGGTTGTCTCCATCCGCCCGATATAATTTGAAACGAGACTCGTTCGACCAGGCAGCATGTTTCCAGTCATCAACAGTCGAATGTCGATCTTGATGGGCCCAAGCGAAGCGTAAAGTTTTGTGTCGGGCAGTCATCAAAGGTATACGAGCGGGCCTCTGACTCCGAAAGTCCATATCGATGATGTTTCGTTGAATGGTTCGTACGCTGACACTTGTTAATGGCCCAGCATTGAAATCTGCAGCAATTTGCGGAAGGGTTGCACTTCTGTCACGTAGATCCCGTTCTTGCAGGATCTTTTTCCGGCCGCAGCGATGTCTGAGAGTTGATGTTTATGGTATACTCGTGAAATGGTCGTACGGGAAAATCCCCACTTCAGTGCTACCTCGGAGATGCTGTGTCTCATCGCTCATGCTCCGACTGTAACACCACGTTCAAACTCACTTCAATCTTGATAACATGCCATTGTAGCAGCAATAACCGATCTAACAACAGCGCCCTACACTTGTTGCTTTATATAGGCGTTGTCGACTGCAGCGCCGTATTCTTTATGTTTACATATCTCTGTATTTAAATACGCATGGCTATACCAGTTTCTTTGGTGCTTCAGCGTATTTGGCTACCCGAGCACAACAGACTGGGATTGTCATCTGTCCCGATGTATTGGGAGCGTCGCCGCTACGGACCTACTTGTCCCTATATCCCAACAAGACCCAATTTTGTCCAGATTTTGCAAAATACCGTCACGAGCTGAACCCAAATGGCAACTGCTAAAATTATGCGAGTATTTGTTTTCTATTGCTGCACACAATGCCACTATAGAAATAATATTTTCGCTGATGGTCGGCCCAGAAGACTGATGAAAGAAATTGCCTGTGGAATCAGTCTTACAGTGCCAGTTTAACTACAAGCTCGCTTGCTTGGAGTTTTACAGATACGTAAAAGGGAAAAAAGAGTTGCCGAAGAAGGTTAATTCTTGCGAAAAGTATGGTATGTCAGTTGCTTCTGCCGGAACATGTTCTATGTAATTATGTTCTAAACAAAAAGTAATTATGTTAAATAAAATTTTTACTTAATTTCTACATCACATCTCAGAGTGTCCTGTAGAGGCCCCAGTTATAAAAGGCAACCCTAGGCTAGATCGAAGCATCCATACGATGTCAGTGTCTCTAAACATGTACTTGTACAACTGTTATGTATATTCCCGTACTGTGTAGTCAGTTAAGTTTAAAGCCGCTTGCCAGGTGGCGGATAAATACTATATTGCAATGGCTGTGTTATACCGAAGTACGATGCAAAGTTTTTTCATGTATCCTTGCAGACATTGGAAAGTGGTATTCCTCCATAATGGTGCAAACGCGTTGCGCCCTGCGACGTCACCCTCGGGCTGCACGACGCTTCAAATAACACGGTGACGACACATACGAACAAAGGCCACAGCCCGGACGTTCATGTGAGATTTAGGTGAGTTAATGAGTCACGTTGGCACCAAATTTCACCACGATTCTTCCCTTCGCCACCGTGGACGTGTCACGTGATGGGAAGTTCAAGAGGTTGCACGCTTTTTGAGCGCTTCTGATTCGCGCCGTCCTACCCTCCTGTGGCGTGATCACGGATGAGATGGGGTGCTACACTAACATGTGCGTGCGTAAACACCAAAGATCTTCCATTTCGGCAGCACTCTTGGTGCCTCCCACGTATCTTTGTTGAGCACTTGAAAAAAGATACTTCGTCACCAATTTAGTTTTGCGACTGCCGTAATGCCTGAGGGGTAGGCAACCCCTCCGGCACGCTTACCTTCAGGCGCAAGAGAGGCCACGAGACTGAACTGGTGTCGAAGTTTCCAACAGGTACATTTGTTGCGTGCTCTTCATGGGTGCGTGTGTGGCACCGAGGGTGTTAAAGTGGCGTGTGGCTAGGGCCTCCCGTCGGGTAGACCGTTCGTCGGGTGCAAGTCTTTCGATTTGACGCCACTTCGGCGACTTGCGCGTCGAACCGAGGGTGTTTCTTAACAGGGATGAGGGGTGGAGTCTTACTGAATACTTTGGCGTCCGTTTTATTCACGCACATGGTACTGCGACCCCCTGTACCCCATTCACCCGCGACACGCCACAGAGAGCCGCGATACAGACGCTCTGAGAGTGCAAAAACCCTTTTACTGCTTCTGATCGTGTTCAGATTTCGTCGAAGTGGTTTTGAAGGTCCCTAGGGGTTCTACCCTGTATGCCAGGGCAAAAATTCCGATCGCACTACGCCTCAAAGGGGTCAGATCACTTTCAGTAGAGTCGCAAACCCACGTTGTCCTTAAAGTAGGACTGGAAGGCCCAGGCGGTGACAGCAATATCGAAACTTGTCAAGAATGTCGTGTTGTTCCTCATCCAACTGCAAACTGTTATTTTAGACAGCCAAAAGTGTGGGAATTATCGCCCCAAGGAAAGGGGTGGTTTCATTGACCCCCATTAAGCCCCCTCCCCCTGTCCATTCTGAGTGGCGGCGCGTCTGAAATGTTTCCCTCGGCCACCCACAAGAAAAACGCGTGATTTCAACGCTGGGTGTCGCGATTCTAAAGCGGAAAAGAAGGGGTGAGAGGGGCGGTGACGACCTTTCTATCGTGTGACACGTCCACTGTGCCGTTGGGCAGAATTGTGGTGGAACTTGGCGCCAATATGACATCATTAGCCCACCTTAAAGCTCACATTGAAACGACTCAATGGAGACGCCCCATTAAGCTATTGCCAGTGACGGTGTGTCACGGACACCTTGAAACCTTCCCGTCTCCTCTATACCTCTTTTGTTGTTACGCAATAACTATCTCCTCTATATCTATTTTGTTACGCAACCTTCCCTTTTACAACAACCTATGTACCCTTCCCTTAGGATTTCTATCTCTTGCTTTATAATAACAAATGAAAAAATGAAATCTTCCCTTTGAAATTAATTCTCTTTCTCAATCTTCGCATACAAATTTAAACGCTGCTTATTAAAAGTTATTTTCTGATTATTTCGACGAAACATAGAATGTGTCGTCGTCGTGACCCTCAGTCGTTACTTGCAATAACCCAAAACTGCTCCTTACCTTTTTTCTGTTACTGGATCGCCATCTGACTGCTACATCGAACTGCGACATGAATATACTTACTCTGTACTCTTATTAGCTGCTGGTGGGCTTTCATAATAAGTGGCTGTATTTATTACCAAAGCTGACGTTATTCTTTAATAGCAAAGCTGACGTTATTCTTTAATTAATTTGAATGAATTTACGTAATTCATAGTTAAACTTTTTCTTGACAACAATAAAAGTTTGCAAAGTTTTACGTTGATGGTTTTTGGGATGGATTATAATTAGAAATGCAATATTGCTGGCAAAAGTTTATTATATTCTGAATGAAATGATTTTACAAACGTTCAAATGGGACTTACTTTTTACAATATTCTTACAACTAGCAAACATACCTTCAGTAGTCTTGAGTTTCTCAAAAAATTAATTCAATAATATTAGTTCCACTTATTATAATAGTTAGCTGATGTCTCTGTACACCCGTTTATAATCTCTTGTAAATCATAGCTGGTGGCTGGCAGGCACACCGCTCCTCTCAACCTCTCGCTTCAGACCTGCTACCGAGTCGCTTCACTTCTCGCTTACTACTGACTTCCTACGAACGCTAAAGTGCGGTCTCTCCTTCCAACAATGCTTTCTGGTGCAGACAATCCCTGCTACCATTACAAAATGTATCAATGCGCGGTCTTTCCCGCTCTTTTCTTAAAATGTATCCATACGCGGTCTCTCCCGCCCTTTTTAAAATTATATCAATTTGCGGTCTCTCTTGCCAACAATACTTTGGTGCAGACATTCCCTGCTACCACAATTATTTCCAACATGACAAATATTAATTATTCCTACTTAATCCTATTAATAAATATAAACACCTTTCTTAAATGGTGATTTGATAATAGACAATAGAAATATACACGTCTTAAAACCTTACATATCTTATTTCACTGAATGTTTCTCTCACTCCCTCGAGGAGACTGAGCAGGACGCATTAGATGATTGGTTCAAATGGCTCTGAGCACTATGGGACTTAACATCTATGGTCATCAGTCCCCTAGAACTTAGAACTACTTAAACCTAACTAACCTAAGGACAGCACACAACACCCAGCCATCACGAGGCAGAGAAAATCCCTGACCCCGCCGGGAATCGAACCCGGGAACCCGGGAACCCGGGCGTGGGACATTAGATGAGATTGTACATGTTTGATGCCAGTGTAGGTTGCCATTTGTGAACGTTTCCCAATGATCAGGTCGAAATTTCATTTCGTAATTAAATTCTGTAGATATATGTTCCCTCCTCTCTGAGTGTTAGTGGGTATGTATGGCTTGAGACTGTGTGATTAGTTTATTGTGTGTTTTGAAGTTATTGGTAGCCGTAATTAGTAGTGGTTTGTAACCTCCCCACAAAATAATATTTGGTTGATGATTCTAATTTTCTGTGTGACCTCAGAACAAAATTGGTTCCCATTTATAATCTCCGTGCACAAAATGCATTCACATTTAATGTACAAATTTCTTTTCTCATTTAATGTAAGCTCGAAACAAAGATTTCTAAACCTCATAATAAAAAATAAATTCAGTAACCTGGTAAAATTTGGACGATAGCAGTGCTGCGTCATGGCCCTGTAAGATCATTCTGAATAAAAAAGCAAAAAATTCTTACCTCAATAAAAACGGAGAATATATCTGCTCGTACCTAAATTTTTTTCGGCACAGCTCCTTGCAATGCTGGCTTATACATTTGTGGTTTGTGAAAGGAAGCAACTGATTTTTTTGAAATGAATGCTTTTCTTTAAAAAGATTACTTTATATTACCAAAATTATTATTAGGACATTTTTAAAACATTTGAATGACAGTTCAGATACATTATTAGATATACGCGACGCTGCTTCTTTACCTTATACAATAATACTCCATCTCCAGATTCCCGACCAGAGCAGACTGCAGACAAGCGCAGACAACCTCAGACAAGCGACTAGCAACAACTAACTGCTACAGTTACACAGTTTGTACCACAGTCAACACTGCTCCCTGGTCAGCGATTCTATATCGCAGGCAGCGCATACCTCTTACAAGTTGTGGATACAGAGTCGTCTGCCCACAGCAGACGGGAAGCTGCTCGTCTTCTGCTCTGGTGCAGGATGGCCAACTTTCAGTCTTTCAGTTTCTCCGTTCTGGACAGAGAGACCTACCCCTTTCAAGCTTCAGGTATTATTGTCAGGTTCGCCGAGGAGCTGTGCCTCAGACTAGTTCCGGTGTTGGGTAGGGATAGCGTCGGATTTGTTCAGAGCGGGAGCGTGGACAGTAGTCGTTGTCCGTCCTGAGGCTGGTGAGTTCCTGTGTTAAGGGAACGCTCTTCTTAGAGCATTGTGTTAGGCGCGGTTCAGCGTAATGTAAATTCTTAGTGAAACATTTAAGTCACTTCAGATCAACTGAAGATTTATTATTCATACCTCGAATAGTTGAAATTCGTACTTTCAGATGAATTATTTTGTAGCTACTCCGTCGAACGAAACTTCACAGATCCAGACAGAGCGGTGGAAAGGATTAGTTGGCGTTAGGCGGGTTTGATGTATTGGTAGTTATACAGGGTGATTCAAAAAGAATACCACAACTTTAGGAATTTAAAACTCTGCAACGACAAAAGGCAGAGCTAAGCACTATCTGTCGGCGAATTAAGGGAGCTATAAAGTTTCATTTAGTTGTACATTTGTTCGCTTGAGGCGCTGTTGACTAGGCGTCAGCGTCAGTTGATGCTAAGATGGCGATCGCTCAACAGAAAGTTCAAATGGCTCTGAGCACTATGGGACTCAACTGCTGTGGTCATTAGTCCCCTAGAACTTAGAACTACTTAAACCTAACTAACCTAAGGACAGCACACAACACCCAGCCATCACGAGGCAGAGAAAATCCCTGACCCCGCCGGGAATCGAACCCGGGAACCCGGGCGTGGGAAGCAAGAACGCTACCGCACGACCACGAGAGGCGGGCGCTCAACAGAAAGCTTTTTGTGTTATTGAGTACGACAGAAGTGAATCGACGACAGTTGTTCAGCGTGCATTTCGAACGAAGTATGGTGTTAAGCCTCCTGATAGGTGGCACTTATCTGTCCGTAACTACCTGAACGTCAACTACCCGAGGCGATGGATCGGCCGCCAGGCAGCCCATGACAGAGCACTTCATCACTGGCCTCCAAGAAGCCCTGATCTTACCCCCTGAGATTTTTTCTTATGGGGGTATGTTAAGGATATGGTGTTTCGGCCATCTCTCCCAGCCACCATTGATGATTTGAAACGAGAAATAACGGCAGCTATCCAAACTGTTACGCCTGATATGCTACAGAGAGTGTGGAACGAGTTGGAGTATCGGGTTGATATTGCTCGTGTGTCTGGAGGGGGCCATATTGAACATCTCTGAACTCGTTTTTGAGTGAAAAAAAAAACCTTTTTAAACACTCTTTGTAATGATGTATAACAGAAGGGTATATTATGTTTCTTTCATTAAATACACATTTTTAAAGTTGTGGTATTCTTTTTGAATCACCCTGTATTGATCAGGTGTGAGTGTGGTGTGAATGAATTTTTGTACTTGTATTATCTTCCCTTGTCCCGCTGAATTCTTTGTAGAAAATTCTGTGTCGCTGAAACACGTGTTTCCCCTCGTGTTCTGTAGCGTATCAGAGTCTGTTACCATTCATTAAATCGGGGTGTGATTTGGTTCAACTAAACCGCTTTCCTCGTAATCAACTCCGCACCCAATTTTCGTGCCCTTGTGCCACTTTCCTGATTATGTGTTAAATCGTAGTAATTGTCCTGTTGCATGAATGTGTGTGAAGATTTCCTAATTTCCGTTCCTTTATTCGAACTGGACTTCCATAAATGTTAATTGCTCTTCACGCTAGTAGTTTGCAGGAACCAACGTGTAGTAAACCGTACATGTACTCCCCATTTAAGTGTGAACCTAGAAATAAATCATGTAAATTGTAATCTTTCTTCTCCCACCTATTTATTAATCATCAATATCCCGTTTATGCAGTGTTTCATGTTTCTCAAGTTCAATAATTGGTCTTTCTTGGAGAATGAAGAGTAATTAACTTCACTAAATTATATTAAGTATTCAGTCAACAGTCAGATTAGCTGACGAATTCCAGTTCGCTCTAGAAAATCTGGTAAGAGCAATATTGGTGACGACTCTGTTTCTTCTCGTTGAGGTGTCCAATCTTAGCTGGCTTAACCACGCTCATAAAAGGTTCTGTGAGCTGGGACAGGGTACGAGAAGTAACGCTTACCAGTTCAGGGCTAAGTAAATGTGCTTAGACAAACTGGGGTTTTACAACATGACCTTCGAGCTGTTGCCTTTCTTTCGCATGCCCGGTGATGACGTCGGAGGGCCCCATGATTTTGCTCCGTCACAGAGTAATGTTGTAGGCACCTGTGCGTAAAAATTTCAGTCTTATTCGTGGGAATCTTAGACAATTACGGGGTTTCGAAAAGGTGATCTCTTAATTTTCTTTCGCAGTGTGTATACTAAATATAGCTTGGCCCGTTTGCAGACGATGCTGGGAGCGTTAGCATGCGGATACCCCGCCTAACTCATAGGAGTCTGCCAAGGAAGGAGAGGTGTGTGTGTGTGTGTGTGTGTGTGTGTGTGTGTGTGGAGGGGGGGGGGGGGGGGGACAACTTGCGCCTTCTTCTCGAAGGGCAGGTAGCATATTGAAATCGAACTTGTATGGGTAGTGCCTACAAAAATGCTATGGCGTGTTGTGTTTTATTGTTTAGTAGCTAGCAAAGGTCGCCTACCGGTGGAAACATTTACTAGCATGAAGACATCCAACTGACTCAAAAAATTCGCTTCCTTTCCGAAAGCGAATTTTTTGTGTCAAGTTATATTGTGCATATTCTGAAAGTACGCGTGTACCTTATAGTTCCGTTCGGACACGTTTAACATCTGGCTGGTTTCTCCGGAAATATGCCTCGACTATCGGACAGAAAATCGCTTTTGCTGTTTACATACTGAAAGAAATCATTAGAAATTTATGTCATGGGTATGTATCTCACAGTTCCTGAAATTCGTAATAAATGTACATTACATACATTTTCATGTGAAAGTCCCCCCCCCCCCCATGAACCATGGACCTTGCAGTTGGTGGGTAGGCTTGCGTGCCTCAGCGATACAGATGGCCGTACCGTGGGTGCAACCACAACGGAGGGGTATATGTTGAGAGGCCAGACAAACGCGTGGTTCCTGAAGAGGGGCAGCAGCCTTTTCAGTAGTTGCAAGGGCAACAGTCTGGATGATTGACTGATCTGGCCTTGTAACACTAACCAAAACAGCGTTGCTGTGCCGGTACTGCGAACGGCTAAAAGCAAGGGGAAACTACGGCCGTAATTTTTCCCGAGGGCATGCAGCTTTACTGTATGATTAAATGATGATGGCGTCCTCTTGGGTAAAATATTCCGGAGGTAAAATAGTCCCCCATTCGGATCTCCGGGCGGGGACTACTCTGGAGGACGTCGTTATCAGGAGAAAGAAAACTGGCGTTCTACGGATCGGAGCGTGGAATGTCAGATCCCTTAATCGGGCACGTAGATTAGAAAATTTAAAAAGGGAAATGGATAGGTTAAAGTTAGATATAGTGGGAATTAGTGAAGTTCGGTGGCAGGAGGAACAAGACTTTTGGTCAGGTGAATACAGGGTTATAAATATAAAATCAAATAGGGGTAATGCAGGAGCAGGTTAAATAATGAATAAAAAAATAGGAGTGCGGGTAAGCTACTACAAACAGCATAGTGAACGCATTATTTTGGCCAAGATAGACACGAAGCCCACGCCTACTACAGTAGTACAAGTTTATATGCCAAACAGCTCTGCAGATGATGAAGAAATTGATGAAATGTACGATGAGATAAAAGAAATTATTCAAGTAGTGAAGGGAGACGAAAATTTAATAGTAATGGGTGACTGGAATTCGAGAGTAGGAAAAGGGACAGAAGGAAACATAGTAGGTGAATACGGATTGGGGGTAGGAAATGAAAGAGGAAGCCATCTGGTAGAATTTCGCACAGAGCATAAATTAATCATAGCTGACACTTGGTTCAAGAATCATGAAAGAATGTTGTATACATGGAAGAACCCTGGAGATACTAAAAGGTATCAGATAGATTGTATAATGGTAAGACAGAGATTTAGGAAGCAGGTTTTTAAATTGTAAGACATTTCTAGGGGCTGATGTGGACTCTGATCACAATCTATTGGTTGTGAACTGTAGATTAAAACTAAAGAAACTGCAAAAAGGTGGGAATTTAAGGAGATGGGACCTGGATAAACTGACTATACCAGAGATTGTAGAGAGTTTCAGGGAGAGCATAAGGGAACAATTAACAGGAATGGGGGAAAGAGGCAGCAGACGATCAAGTAGGTAAAAAGGCGAGGGCTGGTAGAAATCCTTGGGTAACAGAAGAAATATTGAATTTGATTGATGAAAGAAGAAAATATAAAAATGCAGTAAATGAAGCAGGCAAAAAGGAATACAAACGTCTCAAAAACGAGATCGACAGGAAGTGCAAAATGGCTAAGCAGGCATGGCTAGAGGACAAATGTAAGGATGTAGAGCCTTATCTCACTAGGGGTAAGATAGATACTGCCTACAGGAAAATTAAAGAGACCTTTGGAGAAAAGAGATCCACATGCATGAATATCAAGAGCTCAGATGGAAACCCAGTTCTAAGCAAAGAAGGGAAAGCAGAAAGGTGGAAAGAGTATATAGAAGGTCTATACAAGGGCGATGTACTTGAGGACAATATTATGGAAATAGAAGAGGATATAGATGAAGATGAAATGGGAGATACGATACTGTGTGAAGAGTTTGACAGAGCACTGAAAGACCTGAGTCGAAACAAGGCTCCGGAAGTAGACTACATTCCATTAGAACTACTGACGGCCTTGGGAGAGCCAGTCCTGACAAAACTCTACCACCTGGTGAGCAAGATGAATGAGACAGGCGAAATACCCTCAGACTTCAAGAAGAATATAATAATTACAATCCCAAAGAAAGCAGGTGTTAGCAGATGTGAAAATTACCGAACTATCAGTTTAATAAGTCACGGCTGCATAATACTAATGCGAATTCTTTACAGACGAATGGAAAAACTGGTAGAAGTCGACCTCAGGGAAGATCAGTTTGGATTCCGTAGAAATGTTGGAACACGTGAGGCAATACTAACCTTACGCCTGATCTTAGAAGAAATATTAAAGAAAGGCAAACCTACGTCTCTAGCATTTGTAGACTTAGAGAAAGCTTTTGACAATGTTGACTGTAATACTCTCTTTCAAATTCTAAAGGTGGCAGGGGTAAAATACAGGGAGCGAAAGGCTATTTACAATTTGTACAGATATCAGATGGCAGTTATAAGACTCGAGTGGCATGAGAGGGAAGCAGTGGTTGGGAAGGGAGTGAGACAGGGTTGTAGCCTCTCCCCGATGTTATTCAATCTGTATATTGAACAAGCAGTGAAGGCTGAAGAAAAATTCGGAGTAGGTATTAAAATCCATGGAGTAGAAATAAAAACTTTGAGGTCCGCTGATGACATTGTAATTCTGTCAGAGACAGCAAAGGACTTGGAAGAGGAGTTGAACGGAATCGACAGTGTCTTGAAAGGAGGATATAAGATGAACACCAACAAAAGCAAAACGAGGATGATGGAATGTAGTCGAATTAAGTCGGGTGATGCTGAGGGAATTAGATTAGGAAATGAGACACTTAAAGTAATAAAGGAGTTTTGCTATTTAGGGAGCAAAATAACTGATGATGATCGAAGTAGAGAGGATATAAAATGTAGACTGGCAATGGCAAGGAAAGCTTTTCTGAAGAAGAGAAATTTGTTAACATCGAGTATAGATTTAAGCGTCAGGAAGTCGTTTCTGAAAGTATTTGTATGTAGTGTAGCCATGTATTGAAGTGAAACATAGACGATAAATAGTTTGGACAAGAATAGAATAGAAGCTTTCGAAATGTGGTGCTACGGAAGAATGCGGAAGATTAGTTGGATAGATCACGTAACTAATGAGGAGGTATTGAATAGAATAAGGGAGAAGAGGAGTTTGTGGCACAACTTGACAAGAAGAAGGGACCGGTTGGTAGGGCATGTTTTGAGGCATAAAGGGATCACAAATTTAGCATTGTAGGACAGCGTGGAGGGTAAAAATCGTAGAGGGAGACCAAGAGATGAATACATTAAGCAGATTAAGAAGGATGTAGGTTGCAGTACGTACTGGGAGATGAAGAAGCTTGCACAGGATAGAGTAGCATGGAGAGCTGCATCAAACCAGTCTCAGGACTGAAGATCACAACAACAACATGTGAAAGTAACTGCAAGATACAACCAAACGTGTCCTGTGTCGTATATATGTTTCATTTTGCTTGCCATGTTGAAATGCAAAGTCGCTACCTGTGTAATTATTATACAGCAGATTTGTGTGGGTTCGAGAGTGGATTTTTGAGACGCAAAAACGTGTGTCCTTCAATTAACGTCTGAGCACCATATTGATGATCCAGCGCAGTTTCCGATTTTTTTACGAAAAAAAACAGCTGATTTCAAAAAGCATACTTTTAAAATAGGTCCACCTATATCAAAGCAAGAAACAAAATTTAGAAAAGCTATTAGCGTGACAGAACGACATGCTGTTAACTTGCGATTTTTAGCATCGAGTAGTTAGGTAATCAGCTTGATGAAACAGTATTTTGTTTCATGAAATTTTTGCTAAAATATATTGTCTGAAAACGTATATTCACTCGCCACTTACTCCTCAAATCAGAAAAAGATATGAGCAGGCAAATTCTGCGACATCTGTCGCACGAGTCTGAACTTGTTTACAACTGTTGTACAGATGCGTCGACACACATCAATGGTGGTTGAAATATGTGCGTGTTAGACGCCGATTCGCCAACTCACGAGGAGTCCCCTTTCAACCTAACCTTGACCTCGGGCTGTGCTACAGATCAGTTGCCACAACCTACATTCTAAAGGAAAAAAGAAATACTGTTAATCATATGTTCTTCTTCTGACTGGGCATGTAGGCTGTCACATGCCACATCGCCATCACATTGAAGGACAAAGTGGAAATCTGGTATCTGCAGGTTCAACTGACTCACCTTATGGATCGTGTTGTATCATTACTTAAAGTTCTTTCTCTCATTCGCCTCATTGTCTAATTTTATGTGTATAGTCTGAAGTGGCGAGCGAGGCCGGGAATCGAACCTAGGTCTCCTGCTTACTAAGCAGGTGCATTAGCAGATTACCACCCTGGCACACCGGTTCATGCAGCTGCACGGATTACCCTGGCAAGCATCACTTCTCGACCCAAATTCCCACTGCCGCCCCAACATGCTTTAAATTCCCCCTTAGACAAAAGAGAACTGTCGAGGCTCTCCAAGTTCTGGAATAGCATCTCAGCATCGAACGTAAGTGGTAGATCCAGCCCGAAACCCAGGTGCAGGTACTTATAAAAATGAAATGATACAATTTCAGAGACTTTACTGGTGCCAGGGTAATCGGTGCAGTTGAGTGAACCGCTGTGCCGAAGTGGCTTAGTGGCTAACGCACCTGCCTAGTAACCAAAGCGACTCAGGTTCGATTTCCGACCTTGTCACAAATTTTCACACGCCATTTCAGTCTGTATACATTAAATCATAATCTATAAGACCAGTAAAGTCTCTGAAATTGTGTCAATTCATTATCTAATGCCTGAATTTCCTGTGTTGATGGATCAAAGACTGCCAGTTTTATTCTATGCTGAACAAATTATACAGTCTTTGCAACTTATTTCAGTGCAATTACATCTGTTGAACTGTGAACTTTTTTGTGCTTGTAACTGAAGAATTAAGTTTATATATTTCAGTCTGAATACAACTCTTAGTAGCTTTAATCAGATTAATTGTTATAAAGTAGAACTTGTGGGTAAAATCGACTGCCAGCAGGAACCGAGAGTTACGATCAGGAGAGCTAACAATAAGCTCCCAGCTCAGCGTCATCTGACAGAAGAGAGGAGTCAGAATTGGCTAAGAACTGCGACCGGGAATCGGTGTATTACAACACATAAATTAGACCTCATCCGTAAATAGGACTTGCTTTTGGAATACAGCAATCATTAGCTTCTTGAAGAAAAACTCTCTATACGAATCCCACATGTGATGTCAAATCCGCGGTTCTGGTTCCAGCATCTCCTGAAGGTGATGCTCAATTGACTTGAACTGCTGCAGTACGTTCCAAACAATGCCTTCTACTTCGGTCGTAGCCATTAAACATCAGTTAAATGGGTCGCAGTTCTGATAAAGCTGTATGTTATTCGCCGCTGCTAGCCAACTCGTCGTAGTAAAATGAGGGTCGACAGAAGCGTCCGATCCCACGCGTCGGCTTTGACCCGTGACGTAAGGGTGTTGTGTGTGACGTCATGACGGCGCGGAGTTTTGTTTGAGTGTGGCTGTCTCCAGTTCTGTTTTATCTTATTTTATTTACTTTTCTGATCTGTTCGTTCTATCTCCGGAGATTTTTTTAAATTTAAAAACACTTATTACTTATTTTAATTATCTGTTTCCTCCAATTTCTGTTTTAGTTTATTATATTTATCTTTCTGATCTGTTCGTTCTATCCCGTGAGATTTTTTTTAAAAAAAGACAAAAAACAATAATCAGCTACTGAAGCATCTTTATCTTCTATGGGTTGCAGGGGTTACGACCCCTGGGGAGGTGGGTGGGTATTCATGCATGGCTGTCTTCACTTACACGTTGTAGCTACGCAAGGCGTCTAAATTGGTTTATATTTCGTTTGCACCCCACCCAAAACACCCCATTTCCCGCGCTTGTCCCGTTAGTGTCATTAGGCTTCTTGTGGAAAGTGTGTGTGTGTTTGTTTTTGTTTCCGCCATATTTGTGACGTCATGGGTCAAAGCAGACGGGCGGGATCGGACGCTTCCGTATTTCCTAAAATGACACCATATGACAAAATACTAAAGAAAATCAGATAGGTCAGCAGAATCATGACGTCGTTTAAATCGACATCCTATAAGGTTACGCACTGTTACTATATCTTCTAAAACCATATGTGTCCTGTAACCGTAGCACGTTCCACAGCTCGTATGTTGGATGAAGGTACATTATTAGACGCATCGTACCGCGTCAAAATCCGATCTTCTCTCGTCACGCCCTTCCACATCAATATTCTGCGCAAGAGGACTCCTCTCGGAAAGGCACTTTAGTGTGAATCCATCCTGTCACAAAATACACTATGAATATCTATTCTGCTGCTTTTCTCGTGGTGAATTAGCACAGTTCGTGAATAGGCGCTAAATGTAGAATCTTACATGTAAAAAACCAACACTGGTTGGACACGCGGTATGCTTAGCAGCGCATAACTAAGTTGTCTTGGTGTGTTGCCTGGCGTGACCATGAAACTCGTGTGTACAACTCATGAAGAACTAGTTAAGAAGGATTTATTTCTCAACAACAGATAATACTCTGGGTTTAGCCCATCGCCTCTAAAACATACGATTATTAAAGAGTTGTAACTTCCTTACAAAAAGTGTAACCTCCCACACATAAAATATTGTGGCTCACTTACATAACCTGTCAATAATTAACTGACTGTGAATTTAAACTGGTAAATTTTGGACGTCAGCAGTGCTGCGTCATAGCCCTGAAAGATCATTCTGAATAAATTGAAAAATCTTACCTCAATAAAGTCACCGGATAACGCGTATATATCTGCTCCTATATGAAATTATTGTGGCACAGCCCAGTGCAATGCTGGCCGATAGATTTGTCATATATAAAAAGAAACAACTGATTTTTCTTTACAATAATCTGGATGACCATGGATTGCAGAAATTAGTAAATTCTTTAAGTTGAGATGAATGATTGTCAAAAGTTAAATTTAATAAGAAAGATTATTATTAAGAGATTTTTTTAAAAACATTTACTTGGGACTTGATATAACAGTAGTACATATGCGCGAGGCTGCTTTTACCTTATACTACATCGTTCAGGCACTGCCATCGCTCCCCACGACCGGCCCATCCAACTCCATACACACGACTCCTAGCTACTACTTACTCCTACTGCTACACAGTTCGTACTGCTGACAACATTGCTCTGTGGTCTGAGATTCTCTTATAGCTTACATATCGCAGGCAGCGCGTGAGCGTCCATCGAAATTACATCTGCTCGAGTGCGCTAGCAACAAATTCCTTAATCATGGACCTCTTACAGAGTGTTGTATAACGTTAGAGGCTCAACCGAACGGCGTGATGTGTGTCATATTGTCACCAGCATTACCGAAACGGCTAAAGTGGCAAAAATATTGTTCTGGCCGTGTGCCAACATTCGTTATCACAGTCTAGAGTCTGACAGCGAGGCTGGTAGCAGTGACCATGTATCAATGGGATGTTCTCAAATGAAGCTCGGCTCTCTGTAACGAACGATTTCAGCCACCACCTCTTATAGAGAATCATTCATTGAAGAGCTGAACTTTACGGAGGCAGTGAAAAGATATGTTCCAGTGTTATCTCTAATGAAATACCACCCCTATTTTATGGCGTGACCTATTTGTTGGAGTATTTGTTTAATGCTGTAGACATAATTCGGGCTTGGGACGAACTCCCCCCATTGCTGAGATGAAGACACAGTTTGAAACCTTCGGGTGTGGGGAGACATGGCACAAAGCACAGAATTTTTGTAAATTAGCTATACAAAGTAACCTTTAATTCTAAAAACGGTATATAACTTACATAAATGTTTGATATAGCACTGAATGCAGTGTATCTTCAAGTTTTATTTCGTCTAACACTGTTAATTCCTGACGTTCCCTCTAGGTGACATGAGCGAATGAGTTACTCCACCAGTTTGTCGTATAACGGTACAGAGCCTCCAGAGTGTTTTTTTTTTTTTTACGGTTTCATGAATCGAAATCTACTGCTACAGCTCAGAGACAATTCTGGACTAAAGCCACCACCTCAGAGACATATTGTTATTAATTGGTACAATCGTTTTATCGAAACGGAATGTATATGAAATAGAACGCCGGGTCAGGGCAGCCAGAAGTTAATGATGCAGCATTTGAACAAGTTCGGGAATCCCACATTCGTAGTCCGGGAAAACCAACGAGACATGGAAACTGAGAATTGGATATGCCTAGTGTTGCAGAGTGGAAGGTATTATGGAAACGCCTATCATTTAAACCTTTTTTTTTTTTTTTTGGTCATCAGTCTACTGACTGGCTTGATGCGGCCCGCCACGAATTCCTTTCCTGTGCTAATCTCTTCAACTCAGAGTAGCACTTGCAACCTACGTCCTCAATTATTTGCTTGACGTATTCCAATCTCTGTCTTCCTCTACAGTTTTTGCCCTCTACAGCTCCCTCTAGTACCATGGAAGTCATTCCCTCATGACTTAGCAGATGTCCTATCATCCTGTCCCTTCTCCTTATCAGTGTTTTCCACATATTTCTTTCCTCTCCGATTCTGCGTAGAACCTCCTCATTCCTTACCTTATCAGTCCATCTAATTTTCAACATTCGTCTGTAGCACCACATCTCAAATGCTTCGATTCTCTTCTGTTCCGGTTTTCCCACAGTCCATGTTTCACTACCATACAATGCTGTACTCCAGACGTACATCCTCAGAAATTTCTTCCTCAAATTAAGGCCGGTATTTGATATTAGTAGACTTCTCTTGGCCAGAAGTGCCTTTTTTCCCATAGCGAGTCTGCTTTTGATGTCCTCCTTGCTCCGTCCGTCATTGGTTATTTTACTGCCTAGGTATCAGAATTCCTTAACTTCATTGACCTCGTGACCATCAATCCTGATGTTAAGTTTCTCGCTGTTCTCATTTCTACTACTTCTCATTACCTTCTTCTTTCTCCGATTTACTCTCAAACCATACTGTGTACTCATTAGACTGTCCATTCCGTTCAGCAGATCATTTTATTCTTCATCACTTTCACTCAGGATAGCAATGTCATCAGCGAATCGTATCATTGATATCCTTTCACCTTGTATTTTAATCCCACTCCTGAACCTTTCTTTTATTTCCATCATTGCTTCCTCGATGTACAGATTGAAAAGTAGGGCCGAAAGGCTACAGCCTTGTCTTACACCCTTCTTAATACGAGCACTTCGTTCTTGATCGTCCACTCTTATTATTCCCTCTTGGTTGTTGTACATATTGTATAAGACCCGTCTCTCCCTATAGCTTACCCCTACTTTTTTCAGAATCTCGAACAGCTTGCACCATTTTATATTGTCGAACGCTTCTTCCAGGTCGACAAATCCTATGAAAGTGTCTTGATATTTCTTTAGCCTTGCTTCCAATATTAGCCGTAACGTCAGAATTGCCTCTCTCGTCCCTTTACTTTACCTAAAGCCAAACTGATCGTCACCGAGCGCATTCTCAATTTTCTTTTCCATTCTTCTGTACATTATTCTTGTAAGCAGCTTCGATGCATGAGCTGTTAAGCTGATCGTGCGATGATTCTCGCACTTGTCAGCTCTTGCCGTCTTCGGAATTGTGTGGATGATGCTTTTCCGAAAGTCAGATGGTATGTCGCCAGACTCATATATTCTACACACCAACGTGAATAGTCGTTTTGTTGCCACTTCCCCCAATGATTTTAGAAATTCTGATGGAATGTTATCTATCCATTCTGCCTTATTTGACCGTAAAAAAATCCTCCAAAGCTCTTTTAAATTCCAATTCTAATACTGGATCCCCTATCTCTTCTAAATCGACTCCTGTTTCTTCTTCTATCACATCAGACAAAACTTCACCCTCATAGATGCTTTCAATGTATTCTTTCCACCTATCTGCTCTCTCCTCTGCATTTAACAGTGGAATTCCCGTTGCACTCTTAATATTACCACCGTTGCTTTTAATGTCACCAAAGGTTGTTTTGACTTTCCTGTATGCTGAGTCTGTCCTTCCGACAATCATATCTTTTTCTATGTCTTCATTTTTCCCTGCAGCCATTTCGTCTTAGCTTCCCTGCACTTCCTATTTATTTCATTCCTCAGCGACTAGTATTTCTGTATTCCTGATTTTCCCGGAACATGTTTGTATTTCCTCCTTTCATCAATCAACTGAAGTATTTCTTCTGTTACCCATGGTTTCCTCGCAGCTACCTTCTTTGTACCTATGTTTTCCTTCCCAACTTCTGTGATGGCCCTTTTTAGAGATGTCCATTCCTCTTCAACTGTACTGCCTACTGCGCTATTCCTAATTGCTGTATCTATAGCGTTAGAGAACTTGAAACGTATCTCGTCATTCCTTAGTACTTCCGTATCCCACTTCTTTGCGTATTGATTCTTCCTGACTAATGCCTTGAACTTCAGCCTATTCTTCATCACTACTATATTGCGATCTGAGTCTATATCTGCTCCTGGGTACGCCTTACAATCCAGTATCTGATTTCGGAATCTCTGTCTGACCATGATGTAATCTAATTGAAATCTTCCCGTATCTCCCGGCCTTTTCCAAGTATACCTCCTCCTCTTGTGATTCTTGAACAGGGTATTCGCTATTACCAGCTGTAACTTGTTACAGAACTCAATTAGTCTTTCTCCTCTTTCATTCCTTGTCCCAAGCCCATATTCCCCTGTAACCTTTTCTTCTACTCCTTCCCCTACAACTGCATTCCAGTCGCCCATGACTATTAGATTTTCTTCCCCCTTTACATACTGCATTACCCTTTCAATATCCTGATACACTTTCTCAATCTGTTCATCTTCAGCTTGCGACGTCGGCATGTATACCTGAACTATCGTTGTAGGTGTTGGTCTGCTGTCGGTTCTGATTAGAACAACCCGGTCACTGAACTGTTCACAGTAACACACCCTCTACCCTTCCTTCCTATTCGTAACGAATCCTACACCTGTTATACCATTTTCTGCTGCTGTTGATATTACCCGATACTCATCTGACCAGAAATCCTTGTCTTCCTTCTACTTCACTTCACTGACCTCCACTATATCTATATTGAGCCTTTGCATTTCCCTTTTCAGATTTTCTAGTTTCCCTACCACGTTCAAGCTTCTGACATTCCACGCCCCGACTCGTAGAACGTTATCCTTTCGTTGATTATTCAGTCTTTTTCTCATGGTAACCTCCACCTTGGCAGTCCCGTCCCGGAGACCCGAATGGAGGACTATTCCGGAATCTTTTGCCAATGGAGAGATCATCATGACACTTCTTCAATTACAGGCAACATTTCCTGTGGATACACGTTACGTGTATTTAATGCAGTGGTTTCCATTGCCTTCTGCATCCTCATATCGTTGATCATTGCTGATACTTCCGCCTTTAGGGGCAATTTCCCACCCCTAGGACAAGAGAGTGCCCTGAACCTCTATCCGCTCCTCCGCCCTCTTTGACAAGGCCGTTGGCAGAATGAGGCTGACTTCTTATGCCGGAAGTCTTCGGTCGCCAATGCTGATTATTTATCAAACTTTAGGCAGTGGCGGGGATCGAACCCGGGACCGAAAACATTTTGGTTATGGATCAAAGACGCTACCCCTAGACCCTACAAATTGTAAATGCTGCAAGCCTTAAGAGATAGCAACAAGGAAAAATGAGCTAAGTTTTGTGTAGAAATGTTTAACAAAATGCTGACTGGAGATAAATTTCTTAATAAAACTGTTCAGTGACGATGTAAACTTCCATACCTGCTGTTAAGCGAATCGGCTTCGAATATGTGGTGAGCAGAAACCAAGTCACGTAATCGGACATGTACCAGACTCGGCTAAGATAAATGTTTTTGGAGCTCTAAGCTGTAACAAGATTTATGGTCCTTTCTTTTTTGCCGAGTCAGCTACAACTGGCGTATAGTAACTGGATATGCTTGAAAATTATCTAATGCGTCAATTACAACAGGGAGTCGGCGCAGAATTTATTATTCAGCAAGATGGCGCGCCACCATATTATCACCTTGAAGTTGTCGCGCATTTCCGTAAGTATGTGCTGACTTGGACGGACGAGGTGGAACAATATCTTGACGAACACGGTCACCTGATTTAACCCCAATTGGCTTCCGGTATGGGATTACATTAAAGACAAAGTGTTTGTTCCTACACTTCTGGGAAACGTCGATGAGCTGCGACAACCGATAACACAAACAGTAGCAACCATACATCAAAACTTGCTTCTTGGGATATGGCGCGAAATTGATTACAAATGGGACATTTGTCTCGTTATAAAAGGTAGGCACAGTGAACATTTGTAAATAAAACAATAAAGTTTTCAGATATACTGCATTCAGTACAGTATCAAACATTTCTGTAAGTTATATACCTTTTTCACAATTAAATTTTGTATAACTACTTTATAAACCCCCTGTACTTAAATTGTGAGTTGCCTCGTACGTTGTGTCCAAAACGATCACAGTTTACTCAATTTTGTCCAATGTGTGCATATTTTGTACAAGTGCATGGTTTACTGGCTATTCTGTCAACATATTTTGTGCAGAAAGTGCACGAAGCTCTTAAGCAGTTAAGAAAAGTCTGAACCATTAAGAGCTGATGAAGAAATAAATCTATATTCATTACAAGTTTCGAACAACCGATAATCGTGAGGGAAAAAAAAAATGTCTTTCGAACCGCCGATCGTACAGAGTCTCTGCCACCCTTTGTAGTACCATTCGTATTGTGGCATTAATAAAAATAAAACATAAAACCATACTACATCAGTAAAACCACCGGTTTTAATGTTTTGGCGGAAACCAGCAAGCAATATAGTTTTATTTGATCAGCAGTGTCTTCCTTCAGTTCTCCTCATTTATTCTGGTTTCCGCTGTTCCTTAGCTGCTTCAAAACTCATGGAGATTTCTTTTACCTTTGCTACTAAATGAAAGGCAGTTTTTCGCCATACGTACTTCTCTTCTTTTATTTGTGCATCATCTTCAGTGGTGATTTTCAGTATTGTTAGTCAATGTGTGTAATTCTGGAGGTGTGTTGACTCAGTCCCCACACTCCAGATGACCGATTTTCGGCGTTTATTTACCGAAATGTATTACACCACTTGGCTTGCACTTTTCACAGCATGTTGAAGTATGCAACATTGTTCGCATCTAGAGTATGGGGACCAAGAAAACAGGTTGACGCACATGGATTAACAATATTGTAAATCACCACAGTAGCTGCTTCATAAATAAAAGAAGCGAAACGCATGTGACAAAAAGCTGACTGCCTTTCATTTAGTTGCAAAGACGAAACATACCTCGATAAATCTTTCTGTTTCGGCTTTTCCCACCGTCGGTTTTTGGTGGAAGATTCACTTAATAGGCAAATCATCTGTGCATAACAATTCACAATAACGTACAGAACTCTAGTTAACAAAAAGTGAAACATACGTTTCTTAGTAAATATCAGATATGGGTTGTAATGTTTATTCGTTGCTAAAAATTTCTGGTAAGGCTCGAGTGTTTAGCATTCATGTTGGACACAGTGCGTACATTCTGCCTATATGTCGGACTTATACTGAGGAAATCAGGGATGCAACAAAGTGTCTTTGACAGTTGACAGAGAGAGAGAGAGAGAGAGATATGTTCAGATGTACAGACTACACAATTATTGTAGAAATCTTGAAGTAAACATATGAGTTCCATGTACGTAAAGGTATTTTAAAAAATGCCATTTTCGGAACCACGAGAGTTGCTGATAGTATAAGCTATTATTAACTACCGGCTACACAATCATCTAATAATCTTCAGCTATCATACAATCATTTAGAGCAACATGTATGGCAATGTTATTACTGAGGCGCCAAATAAAATAACAATCATTATTCATCACTTGTTAAAGCAATGCGTTATACTTTCGACTTCTAACGGAATACTTGGTGATAAAATAACTCAATTGATTTAAACGATACCCCGATCCGAAAAACAAACTTCCGTCACTTAAAAAACAACAGATACCCTTAAGTCAGTTGATAATAAAACACCTCAAAATACGACAAAATTATTTTTAACTTCCCGCTAAAAATACTAATTATAACACAAGAAATGTCAAAAAAATATTCATCTTCTCCATTTGCAGCTCTTGTCCTTTTTTCCGCGTTTGCAGTTAACTTATAGGATATAGGTTCTGCCTTTTTTAGGATACAGTGCTTTTTCCTTTACCCAAATGTTTTAAGACCTCTGTACCATCATCGGTAGGATATTGTTTACTGAAAACTGAAAAAACAGAACATATTTTACGTTGTGATTGATCTAACAAAATGAGGCCTAAAGAAAGCTTTGGCTCGTTTTGCTTCTTAGAGATTTTACATTACATGGATTTGCAAGAATATCTGCATGGTTTCCTGCATTGATAGCCTGTCATCTACAGATCAAACGATGTAAATGTGAATTTCATAGGTGAGTTAACACTTCTTAGTGATTTAAAAAAAAGGTGATTTTGGCGTGTCAAAAAGTTTTGCGTATATATGTGTTACTACTCACGTTTTGCCGTGACCGATCCTTCTTCTTCTGTGTTCTGAGGACACTGCACTCACACATTAATGTACTTTGGGTAATTTCGTTCTACATAAATGCCTTTTTACTTCGCAAAAAGCGGTAAACACTATGTTGTGTTTCCCAACACTGTCGGCGTTCATTTGTTCCCGAGAGAGTGCTGAATCTGAGTTCCGTTCGTTTTTTTTCACCCTCTCTTTCTGTGTACGTATGTGTGTGTGTGTGTGTGTGTGTGTGTGTGTGTGTGTGTGTTTGCGCGCGCGCGCGTGTGTGTGTGTAAGCTCCTTTAGCTGCTTGTGTTGCCTTCTCTGTAAAGTTCCTTTAATGTGTTAAGTAATATGGCTTTACAGAGTGTAGTATTTTCATTTAAAACTTCTTTGCCTTCTGCTGTTGCTTTCTGTATGTGAAAGTTCTCTTCTGTCGTCAGTTCGTAGCATAGGCTGTGGTTGGATTTCAGAATTTTAAATCGGTTGCTATTGTAGTTGGGTGGTGATTGTGGGCTATTAGGTGGTCAGAAAATGCTAAAGCCCTGTTACTTTTTAGGTCTCTGAGGGATTCCGAGTGTCTTCTTTTAAAGTACCTGAATTTTAGTCCTATGTATACCGACCGACAAGAGTTGCATGTGAGTTCATATATTCCCGATTTCTTGAGTTTTTCTGTGGTTGTCTCCTGTGTTCTGAGTTTCTTCTGTGTTGTGTTGTCTGTCCTGTTTCCTATCTGAAGCCCCTGTTTCTTCAATGTGTTACCTATTTTTGTGGACATATTTGTTATTGTAGGTGAGTATGTGCTACTTTGTTTTGTACATGTGTTGTGCTTTCGTTCCTTTTCTGTTTACTAATTTGTTGGTTTATTCTCTGTATCATGTGAGACTTGTAACATTTTCCTCTGCTATCTGTGTTACTGTGTTTAACTCCTGTGTGTGACTCTGTTTGGTTACAGGTGTTCTGTTCAATCTGTGGTTTATGAATCTGAAGCTTGCTTGCTTCAGTGCCATTGTGTGGTTAGACGGATTGTGAATGGTGATGCTCTTGTAGGTTTCCTGAACATTATGAAATCCTTGGTGTTGTTCGTGTTGCATATGGTGAGGTCCAGAAAATTTAATGTGTTGTCTGTTTCCGTTTCTAATGTAAAGTGAATTTTTGGGTGTAAGTTGTTTATCTCCCTGTATAGTTGTTCTATATGTGTGTGTGTGTGTTTCATCAATCAATGGCACCAGTATAGGATTTTGTATTTTTTTGGTCTTATTATGTGTGTGAACATCCTGTTCTCTAGGTTGTTCAGAAATATGTCGGCTAGGAGGCCACTAACGGGTGATTCCATTGGGAGCTCTTGTCGTTGGGAATAAAATTCTTTGTTGAACATGAAGTAATTTTGCATTTTTGTGGTCTTCAGTATGGTTGCTACATTTATTGAAAAACAAGTGTACATTTATGTGATGTCAAATGATATGAGGATTGCTGTGTCTACTATGTCTGTAGTCTTCATTCTTTCTACTAGTTCCATTGAGTTTTCTAGGTTTCTGTTGTTTTCAAAAATGTACATGTTCTTTACCCACGTGTGTGTATGTTGGGTTAGTTGATATTATGGAGCATTTCTGAAGTCGATGACTGACCTTAAAGGGGTATGTTCTTTGTGCACCTTTCGTAGGGTATTTTAGAGGGCTGCATTGAATTTTTTGTGTCATACATTTTATCTGACCTTTTGAGAATGTAATTTTGATGCTTTTTAGTGTTTGTTAGATGTTCCTCTGATCATTAACAAACATATCGCCTAGAACAATAGACGATCTCATAACAGAATCTGAACACATTATAAAAGAACAAGAAAAACTGGGTACACCAAATTTTAATGCAAACTTAACAAGAGAATTAGTTTCTGCAGAAATAACGCAGATAATCAGGACACACAAATCCACCATAATCTCTAATGAGAAAACACCAGAAGAAACCACAGCAAACAAGCTAAAACAAGAATTAAAACAAAACAGTGCCATACTAACAATGACAGACAGTTCGAACATCCGGGTGGTTATTCAACAGATAAAGCGTTAGTTTTTCTGAAGGACAATAACGTCACGAGACAGACTAGTGTCCCAACAAGAAGACATCAGAGAAATAACCAACATCAAAAATACATTCTCAGAAGGCCAGATAAAATGTATGACACAAAAAATCCAAAGGTAACCACTCTAACATCCCTACCAAAGGTCCACAATTAACACACCCCTTTAAGACCAGTCATCAACTTCAGAAATGCTCCATCATACCACATAGCCCAACACACACATACTTGACTAAAGAACATACACAATTTTGAAAACAACAGAAACCTAGAAAAATCAATGGAACGGACATACTAGAGACAGCAAGCCTCATATAATTTGATGACACATCAATGTACACTTGTATCCCAGTAAATGAAACAATCAACATCGCCACAAAAAGACGAAAACAGCAAGGAAACACACCAGTCTCAGACATTAATGAAGTAACGACCATACTCAAGACCACAACAGGACAACATTACTTTATGTTCAACAAATAATTTTATTCCCTATATGAAGGGCTGTCTATGGTATCACCAATTAGTAGTCTCCTAACCAACATATTCAGGAACAACTTAGAGAACAGGATCTTCACAGACCTAAAAAATTACAAAGTCATATACTGGTACCATTACGTTGATGACTTGACTGCCTGATTGACGAACCACACACACATGTAGAACAGCTACACAGGGAGTTAAACAATTTACACCCAAAAATTCACTTTGCGTTAGAAACAGAAACAGACAACACACTAAATTACATCACCATACGAAAAACGAACACCATCAATGATTTCATAATATTCAGGAAACCGACGACCACCAGCATCACCATTCACAGTCTGTAGAACCATCCGATGGCGCAAAAACAGGCAAGCTTCAAATTCATACTCCACAGACTGAACATAATACCAATAAGCAAACGGAATTATACACAGGAGCTAAACAGAATAACACAGGTAGCAGTGGAAAATGGTTACAAGTCAGACAAGAAACAGAAAGCAAACCAAGAAATTTGTAAACAGAAAAGGAACGAAAGCACAACATATGTTCAAAATAAAATGGCACATACTGACCCACAAGAACATATGTGTCCCCAGAATAGGTAGCACATTGAAGAAACAGGTACTTCAGATAGGATACAGGATAGACAACACAGCACAGAAGAAACTCAGAACACAGGAGACACCCACAGATAAATTCAACAGATCAGGGATATATGAACTCACATGCAACACTTGTCAATTAGTATACAAAGGACAAACATGCAGGAACTTTAAAACAAGACACTCAGAACACTTCAGAGCCCTAAAAAGAACAGTACGTGCAGCGCACTTTTCTGACCGCCTAATAGCCCATAACTACCACCCAACTACAATAGCAACAGATTTAAAAATTCTGAAATCCAGCCAAAGCCAACACCATAAACTGACAATAGTAGAGAACTTCCACATAAAGAAGGCAGTAGCAGAAGGCAAACAAGTTTTAAATGATAACACTACACTCTGTAAAGCCATATTAAATTATTTAACACATTAAAGGGACTTTACAGAAAAGACAACGCAAACAGCTAAAGGAGCTTACACACACACACACACACACACACACACACACACAGGCAGAGAGAGAGAGAGAGAGAGGGAGAGAGAGAGAGAGACAGAGACAGATAGAAATAAATTAAATTCAAATTCGGCAGCAAATACTCTCGGGTACAGATGAACGCCTACGGGCTTAGGAAACTCAACAATATAGTGTTCAGCGCTTTTTGCTAAGTAAAAAGATGTTTATATAGAACGAAATTACCCAAACTACATTAATATGTGTGTGCAGTGGTCCTCAGACCGCAAACCAAAAGTGAGTAGTAACAAATATATACGAAAAACATATTGACACGCCAAAATCACGTTAAAAATCAAGAGATGTGTTAACTCGCCGATGAAATTCACATTTATGTCGTTTGGTTTGCAGATGACGAGCTATCAATGCAGGACACCACATAGCCGATCCTGCAAAATCATGTAAAGTAAAATCACGGTAAGAAGCAAATCGAACAGAAACTTTATTTAGTCCTCACTTTGTAACATCAGTTACAACATAGAATATGTTATTTTTTATACAGTTTTCAATGAACAAAAAAACCCACCGATGATGGCACAGAGTCGCTGAAACATATTTAGGCAAAAAAGGGTGTGTTTGCAAAGAGGCAGAACTTACATCCTATAATGCCACCAAATACTCAAAAACTCCCTTATTTGTATGTTTCTATCTTATTCAGTTAATAGATCCTTCCAGAGAGTCATAAATGTCATGAACTTCAAAATCGGAAGGTTACAATTTTCCCAAAAATTTGAAATGATATGATAAACTTTCACTGCTACGTTAGTCCGTGCTGTATTTTGATTTAACAGTAATTATCACAAAAAGGGAAGGCTGCCTGATTGTTAGTCAACAATTATTTTCATTTTCGTACATTTATTTGTATTTAACACTCGTAAATAAGGTGACAGTATTTAACGTTCAAAAGTTAAAATTAGTTCAGATTTACTTCCTTCTAAAAATATAACCACCAAATCATGATATAAAACATGTAAGGTCACAATGCCGAATCCTCGCATGTATTCCTTCCAAGGTACTGCCAACAACTTGCTGCTGCTTCTCTTCCTCTTTCGATAGTCTAATCTCTCTATCGGCCTCTCGATGCTAAAAGCCAACCGTTTTAATTTTAATTTTTCATCCGGTGCTGTTCCCAGCAACAAAAACAGCCATATGAAAGTCTTATTTAGTTATCGATTGTTTATTGAATTTTACTATTGACGGTAGTGACGCAAGGTAGTTTTTATTTTATCTGTCGGTTCAGTACTGATGTGATACCGAAACCAGTAGGCAGTAAAGGCTAATACCAACATCAGCTCTTCAGATTTCTGAAATATGTCCTACTAGCCTTGGGACATCACTTGAACCTAATATAAGCCTAAATATAAGCATGATCTACGGTTGTAGGAGAGGGAATACAGTACTGCTATTGCTCAGTGGCACCAAAGGTTGCTGAAGGCAGTATTAATCGTCCATGCCACATTAGGAGCTGACGAGGTCGGCTGTATGCGAGTCTTGCTGCAGACGTCCTGTCTATTGTCCCACCTGCTTCCGGTGAGGGGACGTGCCCTCTACCGTGCTTAGAGCGAAGGCCTATCCAACGCCTGGTTCACTGTCACCTCTGGCTGATGCACGCCACAAAACAAAATGACCGTCTTGCAGGGACAAAAAGGCTAGATACAGATGTTTCCATTGTCTAATAATATGCAATTTCGGCAAACATGCCATCATAGGTCGATAACAGGAGAGAATGCGTAAATATCAAGCAGCTGTAATATTTCCGTTAATGATTACGTTCGAGGACACCATGAAGAAAGATGCGCAGTCCTAGACTATGTTATCGCGTGCGTCACCTAGGTTCTTTATATTCGCCTACAAATAACTACTGTTTTAAAATTTTGCAGGCCTGCCAGCCTGCTAGGATCCTTCACCATTATAGCAGAATGCGAACAATTGTAGCACCTGCACATTCTGAAGTTGGTAACATTTAGGCAAGTTATGCTGCTGCAATACCTATCAGAACAATACGTGGCCTGTGATCATAGCACGTGCCACAGCTAGCACGCTTGTTGAAAGTAAATTATTTCTTAATCTTTCACTGATGCTCAGAGTCCCCGCACGACAACTTTCTGAAGGAGACTCCGTTCCACGAAGGTGTTCACTTACGCCGTTCATGGGGGGGGGGATTTTCAATAAGCACCATGACTATGATGTTATTTGTAGGAAACTATACAATAAATGGCATCCTGCCATGATTTTTGTCACAGCTACGATTCTGTTTTCTTATATACTTATCTGTATGATGTGGAGCATATTTAGATGTCAAAGGTCCTCTGGTATATTTGGCCTTGAAATAATTATTGGTAAATATCACAGTACACTAAACCTCCAATAGGGCCGGTGTTTATCGACACTGATCGCTCTACCGTTCGTGATTAGTGGCAGCTGATGCAGTATTTTATATCACAACATTCAGCATATCTTCTCTTATCTGAAACATGAAAGTAGCGGCAACAATATAGGGCCGAGTTTAGAGCGAGCACGCAGTAAACAGCCTTCGTCTGAAAGTAACTTTTTTGCACCAGCTGTCCAACTTTTATGCTGGAATTTCTGAAAACAACTCTTTGTCTCGGGATGATTTTCAGCTCGTAGTTGAGCTATAATGGAGACATTGTAGGCATATTTCGCTGGCTAAATTAATACTTTAAACATTATTCGATTATTTTACACGAATACACACAGAGCCAAACATAATCGTGGATACATACCATCGAGTGCATTGTTTTGTTGTTCGAAAGATAGAAAAAAGACTTTATTTTAGAAGACAGAAATACACCTTCTAAGTGAATAAGGAACTTTGAACATACCAAATTCTGTAAAGTTTCACTCTTTTTGCAGCAATAACTTACCTGTCCACTAGAGACGGTGTCGGCGAATCAGTATCAGGGGTTGGCGCTCATGTACCTGGAACAAAACAAAAATTTCTTTCATTTTTAGATGTCTCATTTCAGAAGTAGTCGCAATATTGAGACACTACGTGGAAAGTATTGTGCTACGACTTAAAATCTCCATATTCAGTACCTTACAAGTAATTGCGAGCGGCGTTCAATAAGTAATGCAACACATTTTTTCTGAATGCCGGTCAGGTTTATTCAGGATCACACTATATTATACCGCAGTCTTTTATAATAATATACTGTATTATACCCCAGGCTTTGGCAAATGGTCTTGCTGCAGTGGTAACACTGGTTCCTGTCAGATCACTGAAGTTAAGCGCTGTCGGGCTGGCCGAGCACTTGGATGGATGACCATCCGTTCTGCCGGCTGCTGTTGGCAAGCGGGGTGCTCTCAGGCCTTATGAGGCAGACTAAGCAGCTACTTGAATGAGAAATAGCGGCACCGGTCTAATAAACTGACATACGGCCGGGAGAGCGGTGTGCTGACCACATGCCCCCCCCCCCCCCCCATATCTACATCTACATCTACATATATATTCAGCTAGCCACTAGGCGGTGTGTGGCAGAGGGCGCAATTCTCGCCAACGTCATATTTCCCCCCGCCTCCCCCCCCCCCCCCCTCTGTTATACTCGCGGATTGCGTGAGGGAAAAACGACTGTCTGAACGCCTCAGTAGGAGCTCTAATTTCCCTTATCTTTGAAATGTGATCATTGCGCGATTTTAAAGTTGGTGGTAATAATATATGATATACATACTCGGTAAAGATCGTATTTCGGCATTTAGTGGGCAGCCCCTTCCGTTTAGCGCGTCGTCTATCTGCAAGTGTGTCCCACTTCAAACTCTCTATGAGATCTGTAACGCTCTTGATTTCGCTTCGGACAGCCAAGAGTTAGTTGTCCATCGTGGGTTCGGCTGTTTAAGCCTGCAGCGTCGAGGCAGCTGGCCACACTATGTGGTCTGCCGATTGTGATTACAACGGAGTTGGGAGGTTGGTTCTTACTTGGTGCCCATGCTCATTGCGGGTGGTATTACTGAAGTGCTGCGGCCGGAGACGGTGAAAAGGTTTGGGTTCCGGCACGAGGGGTAGTGTTTGGCTTTTCTCGCCACGCAGTGCATGTTGAGAAGAAGAGATTGTCGGAGTGTCGCCTGGCATTAACCGTTCGCTTGAGCATATTGTGTGGGTTTGACTTAAATAAATGCAATTGTGTGCTTATCTATATTTGTTAATGGTTAACTAATGTTATCTTTAATGTGAATTTGGTAAGGCGTTTGATATGTCAAAGTGATGTCACACGTGTCATGATAAGGGGGCTTGGTCTTTCCATCTTAGTTTCCTACCACTTGATGAAGGATCTGGAGCTATACATATGGAAGCTCGATGAGATGTTCATTATTGACTGATCGTATAGCAAAAGTTGTTGTAACTTTGGTGATTAAGTACGAAAATTTGCACCTTTGTTTACGAGTAGCGAAATACTGAGCTGTGTCGTAAAACATTAGATTCCATGAATGTGTAGTTCTGATGGACTTTTGCCCGTTTAAAAGAATACTCAGCTGTTACTACCACGTTTCAAGAAATAACCTTATCTACTCGTGTATTGCAGTGTTTAAATGAATTCCTAAGTGTTGAGTTTCAAAAAATTTTTTAGCGAGATTTCCTCGCTTTAATCTTATGTTTTATTCTTTTATGTAATATGAATGTGCAGTTGCAAGTGTGCTGTTCCAGTTGATTTGTGTTTCAATTGTGCGGAGCGCAGTGTATTTCCTCCGGTGCGGTGGGACGTGGCCCCGGGACTTGATGACTTGGCCATTGCCAGTGGAACTGTGATTCGTTAGACCGGGCTCCATGTTGCTGGCCTTATGTCTCGACCTCGTTCTTAAGTATTGCCGTTCTCTTTGTTCCTGGCTCTGCCAGGTCGTTAAGCTTTGTACCTCGTTCCTCCGCCACTTTGACAAATGCGCCTTTCGCTCGAAATACGAGTTTAAACCTGTAAAACTGTGTTTCACTCTGTAATTAGTGCCTGATCAAATTTCTATAGGCTCCTCCTTACTAATTCTGTATTCCCTTATCAGCCATTTGTTTATTATATTTGTACCTTGTGTGTCGTTTGTGAAGTTTATTTCTTATAAGGGAGAGTTTCATGTGCGTGTGTTCTCAGGGAGTGTTTAGATGCTGAGGCGCTGATTTTTTTATTAATTTTTTTAAATTTAATTAGTACCTCTCTGTTCTGGCATCAACTGGAGTATTCCTTATTCAGAAGTTAGTGTGCCCGGTGTCTTCGTTGGCGAGCGTCGAAGTTTTAGAAATTGCTTTTATTATTACTTGTGTGCCTTATCTTATGTCTTAATGTTATCCCTTGGTATGAATTAATATTGCAAAAGGGAATTAATTGTACAGGATAGTCTTGCGGTTCAGAGTTTGGCAATTTTTGATTTTATTAAGTATTTATACCAACAGAAATTTTGTTAATGTTTTATGCATTTGTTATGCAGATATTAACCGGGGTTTAAGAAAACACAACAAATGTTCTTTCAACATAGTATTGTTTTCATTACTGCAATACCTTTGAGTTTCCTGCAAATAAAGCTGAAAGAAATTAATACTTAAGGGGCCGATTAATTCAGTCGTATGCGGTTCAGAGTTTGGCAAGTTTTGATTTTATTAAGTATTTATACCAACAGAAATTTTGTTAATGTTTTATGCATTTGTTATGCAGATATTAACAGGGGTTTAAGAAAACACAACAAATGTTCTTTCAACATAGTATTCTTTTCATTACTGCAATAACTTGTGAGTTTCCTGCAAATAAAGCTGAAAGAAATTAATACTTAAGGGGCCAATTAATTCAGTCGTATACTCTGACGGATCGCAGCAGATTAATTTCACTGCTGGTCTCACACGCTAAAGCTCCAAAATATAAAATAGGCGGAATGAGTTTACGCCTCCCCATCCCCCAAACTACTGACAGCTGCACACAAACATATTTAGCAGGTTTAAATAAAAATTCAAATGGCTCTGAGCACTATGGGACTTAACATATGAGGTCATCAGTCCCCTAGAACTTAGAACTACTTAAACCTAACTAACCTAAGGACATCACACACATCCATGCCCGAGGCAGGAGTAGCGCGGTTCCGGACTGAAGCGCCTAGAACCGTTTCCCACAGCGGCCGGCCAAGTTCAAATAAGTTTCGGGAACACAGCCGGGTGAAATCATCGATAAATGCCGATATTTCGACAGGAGCACACCCTGCCATTCTCAAGGCATAACTACAGCAAGTAAGCACTGTGCAAGGGAATTTAGAATCTCAGTTCTCGGAGAAACTCCGGAAAGACAACAATCACTCGCACTGCAAACACTAGCGCATCACACAAAAAAGATGACCAACGTCAGAAGTTATCGGTAGTGAAATTAATAATCAGCGGGTGAGGTAGCATCAACTCTGTTCCTCTATTTATTGACAAGGGAGAGAGCACGATTCTATGTAGAATTTAAACAAAAATGGTGGCGCTCCTATCTAAATATCGGCTGTTATTGACGACGTCGCCCGACTGCGTTCCGGTACGTTATTTGAACATTGTGTACGTCGGCAGAAATACAGGTCTCATTCTTACCAAGTCCATGCGTGTCTGTATACAGTGGATGACTGATGACTGCTATGACAACGTACCACTACAATTTCGTTGATATGGAGAAACATGAAATGAATGTTTTTGTCAATAGCATGCTTCTCTAGGTTACCACGTATTGACGTGCGGAGCGAAGGGTCTACGTCCAAAAAGCGTGTAGGACAGTCACGAGGCAGATTCTCAGCATCTAGGCTGAGATTTCAGACATATTCCGATAGTCACCCCTTCTCCTTCTTTCCCTTTGGGAATCCAGTAACATCTGGCTGATTGTCAGCATCTATTATCATGAAAGGTGATGCAACTAAAAAAGAGTTAACTATTTGTCCACTAGCAAACTTCCTAGAGATTGATTCAGTGTTAATCCTCCACTTCAAAATACTCGCTCCATAGAAACTAATCATCTGAAGTCAAATATTGCTTGCAACAGCTTTTGGTAGCTCTGACAAGGGAAACTCCCTATCGAACTCCCTCAAATTTGGTGGGAAGATGGCCCAGTGGACAACCAGTCAGATACTGAACACAGGTCAAACATAAAAACAGAAAGATGGTGTACTACTGGGGAACGATCCAAGCACGAGAAGTGCGACGAGAGCAGTACGAAAGAACTACGGCGTGTTGGTTAAGTGGTCACAGTGTTGAAGTGCAAAGCGGGCGAGACGTGTTCTGAGCTCCTTCGTATTCGAAACCCCTCCGCCCCCCCCCCCCCCCCCCAGTGCTTTGTTCTCGGTGTTCAAATTTATGTGTGCCGTGGTGTAACGTCCGTTTGCAACAGCGCAGTGTAAGGAAGGGTCCTATAAGGAAAGCTGATGCTGCACAATTACTCTACTAACAACAGAAAGGAACAGCAAATCTTTGATGACGAGGCGACAAGTCAACCGAATCCTCCACCGGAAATCGTGTTGGGTGCGTCTTATATGGCATTAGTGTCAGTACGTGTGTCATATGATAGAAATCTCTAATCGACGCACCTAATTTGTACGCCTGCTGAGTGAATAAGTGAGTGAGATAGGCCACCTTGCCGGATTTAGATGTTCATATGAATGTGAATGTAATCACTCTCAAAGAAATAATGAAAACATTGTAGTCTGTCACATAAGCTGCAACGAATGGATTCAATAGATTCACAATCTCACAGTTTCTCTGTGATCTGTCAAAATACATGGTTTTAACGTTTCTGAAGTTGTGTTCCTTATCCTTAGGGACCGATGACCTCGCTTTTGGTGCTCTCCCCCAAATCATCCAACCGGCCAACCTTATTCTTGCCATATGGCTCTGATTCTACAAGCAGTGTTTGGTATGACAACTGCCAAGCCTACAGAAAGAGAACAAACATTTCAATGACCGCGCGGACAGTTCTTAATGTGAAAGAAAGTTAAAAAAAAAACAAACATCAGTGGCACCTGGGAATTTAGAACGCCGTTCGTCTGCTTGGCAATGCAGCACCGTGACCACTTTTTTTTCTTTTTAATCTCGTTCCGTTCTATATTGTTCGTTTAATTCTTTCGGGGGACGTCCGATGACAAACGTTAAGGGTCTTACTTGATCCGTTCACTCAGGTTTTTTTTCTTTACATAGACAGCTAACCCTCTGACCGAACACGCTGAGCTATCGTACCGGCTCCACTTAACTACGAAGCCGTGACTCTGGGTTTTTGCTTGAAGTTCCACCTGTCAAACTTGGAACTTTCATTGTTTTTATTGTGCTTTTTTTCTCAGTCCAGTACACCTTCGCCGGCCGGTGTGGCCGAGCGGTTCTAGACGCTACAGCCTGGAGCCGCGTGACCGCTACGGTCGCAGGTTCGAATACTGCCTCGGGCATGGATGTGTGTGATGTCCTTAGGTTAGTTAGGTTTAAGTAGTTCTAATTTCTAGGGGACTGATGACCTCAGAAGTGCTCAGAGCCATTTGAACCAAGTACACCTTCTTTTTGTTTTCCT
This sequence comes from Schistocerca serialis cubense, assembly GCF_023864345.2. Taxonomy (NCBI): domain Eukaryota; kingdom Metazoa; phylum Arthropoda; class Insecta; order Orthoptera; family Acrididae; genus Schistocerca; species Schistocerca serialis. The sequence continues at coordinate 132,500,086 of NC_064642.1, forward strand.
GCTTGATCTGTGCTCAGTTTTGGACGATCTATCCACTGGGTCATCGTATCAATATACCTGAGGGGGTTGCGAAGTGGAGTTTCCATTACGAGATGTAGTTCTTTAAGTAAGTTCAAATTGTGCTGCACTGTTTACAAAAAATCGGTCCATTGGTTGATGATTCCATGCCCGCCTCTGAATTATCTAATCAACAATAGCGAAGTGGTAATCATTCCACGCAGAGAGATATTTATAGCGGTGCAGACAGCGTCCTACCTAAGCGAAGACAAAGAGAATGTACTAGTGTGACACAAACAGACGACCCCGTATGAAATTCTCATGAAGGCCGGCCGGACAGCGGGTCGTGCGAGGGCGTTTAGCTTTGTAGAAAACACGGGCCCGCGCCGCGCCGTCAGCACGCCATTAGTTGATTACGCGCCGGAAGTGCGGCGCGCCGCCCGGAAGGCTAACCACATTACTGCCAGCTTACTGCCACGTTACTGCAGCCTGTGTCCACTCCCCGTCGGTACAAGGGCACCTCCTCCCTTTCCTTCACGAGGAGATTAACGTTCCGCTACCTGCGCGGCCACTACAGATAAATTAAGCTGTTTTATGTCAAACGTGTTCTGAATTAGAGGTGGGCAGGATGTTCACTCACGTCTAGCACATTTGCAAGCGACCAAAATTACATTACATTTGTACATCAGCAGACGTACCGCACGTTAGCAGACGTGCAGTTCATTAGCAGACATACAGCACATTAGCAGACGTGCAGCACGTTAACAGACTTGCAGGAATTTATCAGACGTGTAGTATATTAACAGACTTGTGCAGTAAATTAGCTGACTTGCACTGTATTATCAGACGTGCAGTACTTTAGCAGACGTACAGTACATAAGGAGACGTGCAGTACATCGGCAGATGTACAGTACTTTGGGAGACATGCAAGACATTTGCAGATGTGCATTACACTGGCAGCCATATGGCCCACTAGCAGACCTGCAGTGCATTAGCAGACACACAGTGCATTAGCACACATTTTGTACATTGACAGATGTGGAGTACATTAGCAAATGTGTAGTACATTAGCAGATCTCCAGCACATTAGCATGTGCAGCAAATTAACAGGCGGCAGTACACTGGCAGACTGTCAGCCCATTAATCGTCATTTAATTGTAAATATACTGTACATTAGCAGATATAAGTACATTACGGGATGTACGGTACTTTAGCAGTTGTGGACTGCATTGGAAGACGTGCAGTTCATTAGCAGACATGCAACACATAAGCAAATCTACAACACATTAACAGATGTGAAGCACATTAGCAGACGTGCAGTACATTGGCAGAATTGCAGCCCACCGGCATACGTTTTCGTTTTGTGTGTTATCAAATGTGCAGTACACTAGCAGATGTGCAGTACACTAGCTGACATGCAGTAGATTAGGTCATGAACACTTTAGAACAGATGCAATACGATGGCACATGTGCTCTACATTATGTCACCTGCGAATCATTTGCACACATGCCCTACTTCGACACACTTGCTGTACTTTGGCACACATGATATGCTCTAGAACAGATGCAGCACATTTGTGTTTGCACCATAACTCTGTTCAATTGCAGTAGTTCTCCAGTCATGCAGAATTTTTCATCTTGGAACATGTACAGTACACTTGCACAATACCAGTATATTCTCTAATGCACATTACCTTTGTAGACTGCAATACATTCAAATGGTTCAAATGGCTCTAAGCACTATGGGACTTAACATCTGAGGTCATCAGTCCCCCTGACGTAGAACTACTTAAACGTAACTAACTTATGGACATCACACACATCCCTGCCCGATGCAGGATTCGAACCTGCGAACGTAGCGGTCGCGCGGTTCCAGACTGTAGCGCCTAGAACCGCTCGTCCACTCCGGCCGGCCAAAATTTTTAAGTAGAAGGTAGTTATAATTAATGTTTCGGTGCTCGGGCCAGTATAGTCGGAAAATTATTTATCATGTGGGAATCCAACTTTATACGAATGATGTTCAGACTGTGCGCTGCAGGATTTGCGTTGTTAAGAGTGTTAGTCTGGAGTAGTCGACAGTGGCCGTTACTGGTACTGCGACGTAGGGTTGAACCGCGAGTATCAGTGTGCATTACAGCTGCAGTCAGTCAGCATGGGTCTGGGAAAGGTAAGGAGGTCTTCACTCGTAAAGCTGTTTTATCAAAACAACAGCAGTAGTATTGCTGATCTTCGCCGGCCAGTGTGGCCACGCGGTTATAGGCGCTTCAGTCTGGAACCTCGCGACCGCTACGGTCGCAGGTTCGAATCCTGCCTCGGGCATGGACGTGTGTGATGTCCTTAGGTTAGTTAGGTTTAAGTAGTTCTAAGTTCTAGGGGACTCATGACCTCAGATTTTAAGTCCCATAGTGCTCAGAGCCATTTTTTTTTTTTTTTTTTTTTTTTTTTTTTTTTTGCTGATCTTCGTGAGTATAGATCCGTTGCTAGTTAGGTCACTCGGTTGCCCCGTAGCACATCTGGAGAAAACTGAATCACCAAGCGATTGTTCCAGACTGCGTCCTGACCAAGATCACCAGATTTTAATCCGTGTGGTTTTTGGCTATGAGGTTGCCTGAAGGGCAGGGTTTATAAACGGGACAGTAATGTGAGATCCACAGCGCCGTGGACAACGGCGCTCATGTTGATGCCGTATTCCTTGATTTCAGTAAGACATTTGACACAGTCTCGAATCGTCGTTTAATGAAAAAACTACGAGCTTACGGAGTATCGGTGCAGACTTGCGATTTGATTCAAGACTTCCTTGCAGATAGAACTCAGCACCTCTCTCTTAACGGAACAAAATCGACAGATATAAAAGTAATATCCGGAGTACCACAGGGAAATGCGATAGAAAAGTTCTTGTTTACAATATATATAAATGATCTAGTAGAAATCGTCGAATGCAATTTAAGACTATTCGCAGATGATGCAGTTTTCTATACCAAAGTAGCAACGCCAGTAGATAGTAAGAATTTTCAGAACGACCTGCACAGAATTGATGAACGGTGCAGGATCTGGCAGTTGACCATGAACGTAAATAAATGTAACATATTGCGCATACATAGGAAAAGAAACAGCTGGAGACAGCGTCTGTCGTAAAGTATCTAGGCGTAACTATCCAGAGCGACCTTAAGTGGAATGACCACATAAAACAGATAGTGAGAAAAGCAGACGCCAGACTCAGATTCGTCGGAAGAATCTAAAGGAAATGTAACTCATCCACGAAAGAAGTGACTTATAAGGCGCTTGTTCGCCCAATTCTTAAGTATTGTACATCTATCTGGGATCCCTGTCAGGTAGGACCGAAAGAAGAGAAAGAGAGAGAGAAAAGATCCAGCGAAGAGCGGTACGTTTCGTCACGGGATCGTTTAGATGGCGAGAGAGCGCTACGGAGATGCTAAACAAACTCCACTGGCAGACGTTACAAGAGAGGCGTTGTGCATCACGGAGAGATTTACTATTGAAATTTCGGGACAGCACTTTTCAGGAGGAGTCAGACAACATATTACTTCCCCCCAGATACATCTCGCATATTGACCACGAGGAGAAATTTCGAGAAATTGGAGCCGATACAGAGGCTTACCGATAATCATTCTTCCCATGCACTATTCGCGAGTGGAACAGGGTTGGAGGTATCAGATAGTGGTACCGAAAGTACCCTCCGCCACACACCATCAAATGGCATGCAGAGTATGATGTAGATGTGTCACAGATTGAAGATGAGCACAGCGAGACATATCCGGCAGCAGTAGAGTAACTTGTAGGTTGGTTCCAGGCTGTCTTGGCTGTGTATGGCAGTCACGCTGACCAACGTTTGTAATCTGGAACGAAAACAGGTTACGCAATTAACGAATGTTATCCTCTCACGTGGAAATTAAAATGTGTTTTTTTCAGTGGGTTCTTCGTCGTTTCTTCTCTGCGTGTTCTTACAAATGTTTCCACGAAGTTTCAGTGCCCTGCTTTCTCACTCATATTTCGTGGGGCCCCTTTCAGTTAGCGAAAGTTTAATTATAACCACCCTGTACTTACTGACCAAGCATCAATTTCATTTTTGCAGTATCCCTCGTTTTTTTTTCAAGCAACGATCTGCGATATACTGTTAGGTGTGAAGGGCATCGCTTCAATGTCACACGCAGTGCATTTGTCTAAGATGTTCCAAGAACTCCCATGTGTCTCAGAATGCTGCTTCTCTGCGTTTTCCTCTCAGCTACGGCAAGTTTCACATAGTAAGTCGCTGAGCCCACGTCGATAACGAATACAAATAAAATTACAGAAGTTTACACCACTTAACTATGCTTAGCCTATTGCCAAAGTACTATACAACTCAAATACGTTACCCTGTGCACGCATAAATCTATAATGACAATATAATGGCTTAAATAAACGCCTGAGATGGTTCCTTTGCAAAGGATCAGAGATCACCTTTCTTAGCTTGTGCTGCGTCTCTAATGGTCCAGTCATCGACGAGACGTTAAACCGTAATCTTCTCCTTTTCCTTCCTTCCTTTCTTTTTTTTGATCATCTCGTGTACCCTGAATTATAGTAATGGATTGCAGCATCTATTATTACAACTAAGATACCAGGGTATTTTTCCAGAAAAACCTATAAACAAGTTCTGGAGTACTCACCCATATATCGAACACTGAGGACATTATGCTGAGAACTGTTGCAGTGGCTGACTTTCAGTTGTTCAGAGTAGAGATGTTCTGTTCCCTCTCCGACGTTTCTAATACGACAGGTGCAGATGTTTTATCATTACTGTGCTTCTTTTTCTGGCAGCAAAATAAGCGAGTACTTGGAGTAATCTTTATGGGTATGCTAGCTTGTATCCTTCAGTTTATTTTTACATCTACGTATACATGGTGTTAGGGATATAACTGTAGGTACTGTGATTATTGGTACCTTAATTTATACCTATACCAGAGTTTTCTTTTCTCTCTCTCTGCATCTTACAGTCTTCTAGAAAACACGTCATGTATTAGGGGCTTTCGATAAGTAACGCAACGCATGTTTTTTTTCTGCAAGCAAGTTGATTTATTCAGGACTGCAATACGCCATATTATTCCGCACTCTTCTGGCTACAAGACCCCATTTTCAACATAATCTTCGTTCAATGCGACTACTTTAGGCCGTCTTACTGGGAGCGCCTTGTGCCCGCAAGATATCCCTTTACCGTTCGACATCGGCGCAGTTTTGGTTCCGGTTCGAAATGATGAAAGGTCTGTGACGATGGTCGACGAAAGTTGTTGTCACGATCAACCTCTTAACGCGCAGACAGTTCCGCACAGACGGTACTTTGCTGCTGTTTGTGATCTTCTGTTAGGCGGCGAGAAACACAAAGCATTTAATACCAAAATCGTGGAAGAGTAACAGAACTATCAACAGAGACGTCCAGCTATGCAGCGACACGTTTGAGTGTGATCCGTCGGTCACCTCCATTGTACGTGTCTTCTGATTGTGGGAGTCACAGGTGAATGTGACCGGCTGCCAAGCGGGAAATCGGTCAGGCTTTGCACGAACTTGTTGCGATGATGACTACAGACGTCTCGCCGGACGGCTCACTGTGCTTTTCTTTACTGCCAGGTCTCCGTAATCATTCTGTAAGCGCCTACGATTATCTACGGTGCTCTGGTTTTCCGCTAAAAGAAACTCAATGACAGCTCTATGCTTGGAACGCACCTCCGCTACTGACGCCATTGTGAAGACTATGTATAGTGTCGCCAACTATCTGAACTTCATGAACTATAGAGGCTGAAGCGGGAATACTCTATGATGTCTCACAAGAAATTCGGCATTTTTTCAACCAACATCGGTCGAGAAAAAAACGTATTGTATTACTTAATGAATGCCCACTTGTAATTTACTACCTGATGTTTTCTGCACGGTCGTAACTGCACCACTAAGTGGACTACGCCTGTCAGTATAGACTAACAGTTCTGCGTTCACGTGTCCACACTTCAACACTCGACCTGCTGCCCAGGGGAAAAATAAGCATTAAGGACTTGCTCTAGCCACATACATTTGGAGGTACTAACCAACCTAAAAACATATTACTCCTAATAACTATTAGTCTGCAAACAAAGTACTGCTGTAGTGATGTCACCAATAAAAGTATCTGCAATTATACTAACACTCTGTGTAGCTCGCAAGCCAAGTGTCATTGTGTTGTGGAGATTGCCACCAGTATGATTCGTACACTGAGCAACGGAACTATACACTGTTGGGCAAAGACATTACGACCACGTAGTGACACTGTGGGCACATGGCGTCGTAAGGATAATGTATAAGTGGAGCCGAGACGGAGAATTATTCTAGGGTCAAAAATTGCTCTGAGTACTATGAGACTTAACTTCTAAGGTCATCAGTCCTCTAGAACTTAGAACTACTTAAACCTAACTAACCTAAGGACATCACACACATCCATGCCCGAGGCAGGATTCGAACCTGCGACCGTAGCGGTCACGCGGTTCCAGACTGTAGCGCCTAGAACCGCACGGCCACTCCGGCCGGCCTTCTAGGGTCGATACTGGAAGAAATGATGATATCCGCTGACATTAGCGACTTTAAAGGCAAATTGTTATGGCCCGAAATCTGGTTCAAAAATGATTCAAATGACCCTAAGCAGTATGGGACGTAACATCTGAGGTCATCAGTCTCCTAGGCTTACAATACTTAAACCTAACTAACCTAAGGTCATCATACACATTCATGCCCGAAGCAGGATTCGAACCTGCGATCGTAGCAGCAGCGCGGTTTCTAGACTGAAACACCTAGAACCGCTCGGCCACAGCCTCCGGCCAGAAATCTGGGAACGAAGGTGTAGGAAACGGCGAATCTCGTCGGCTGCTCACATGCTAGTCTTGTGAACAACTATGGAAAATGATAAAAAACGATGGAAGCACCCGTAGGTAACACGCCATCTTACGGGACGCGGAGGTCGAAGGCTATTCCGCTCTATAATGCGAGGCGACGATCTTTAGCGGATCTGCCAACAGAGTACAATAGTGGTGCATGTACAAGTGTTTCGGAGCACAACATTCAGGGCTCATTTCTGGACGCGGGTCTCCGCAGCAGTGGACCGCCAAGTGTTTCTACACTGACCCAACGATATTTCAAGTTACGATTTTAGTGGACACGGATACAGTGAGACAGGACGGTGGAGCAGCGGAAAGTGTCGTCTGATCGTATAAATTTGTTTTCTTGTTACACTAGGTGGATATCTGTTGCGGCTAGGCGAACAGTTGCTTGGAAATTGTAGTGGGCCATGGACCCAAGGTCGTGGAGTCACTATAAGACTGTGGGGGACAATCATCTGTGCTTCCATTGGAACTGCGGTCGTAATGGAAGGCACCGTGACAACTGTAGACAAGAAGAACATTATTGCGGACCACCTGTATACCTTCATGCCTCATGTCTTCCCCGACGGCGATAGCGCCTTCAAGCAGTATAACTGTGTCAGACGGCAAGAATCATGCGATAGTGATTTGAGAAGTACGATAGAAAACTCACGCTGACGTCTTGTCCAACACATTCACCTTATCTGAAGCCGATGAATCACACCTGGGGCGCTATCGGGCGCCATCTCCGCTTTCACAACTATGGGCCCGTAATTTAAGGGAACTGGTAAACGTGTGCCCAGATATCTGGTACCACATACCATCAAATCCGTACGCTAGAGTTGTCAAATTAGTGACACACAGAATCGTTGGTGTTCGGCGTCCCAAAGGTGGACCAACACGCTATCAAGCAGTTGGTCACAATAGTGTGCCTCTTCAGAGTAATTTCCTCTATGAACCTTGTAGTGACCTTTATCTTATTCTGAAGACCCCTTCAAGTGCCACATTACGGTGGTGGCAGCAGAAGGACCGCACAGTCTATTTCGAATGTATTGGCGGCCCACTCCCGGTCTGCAACCCCCCCAACAGTTTTGTCAGGAGTTATAGGACCACGATAGACACAATAAAACAGTATTGAAGATTATTCAGATTAGTATTCAGAATACAAGTGGTTGTCGTGTCTTCTGCGACGGCTAGCGGCTGCGTAATCCAGGCAGGAATCCACTGAATCGAACAGTGCACTCAAGGCCGCCGAGGACGGTTCAGGCAGGAGCAGAAGTCAAAGACACTCTGGCTCCAAGCTGTGACCGCGACTTGTGTGTTTCATTCACACGCCTTTACGGGGAGCACTCAATCCCTCCCAGATTACTGCACACCGCTATGTAGGACGCCATGATGCCATGCTGAATGCCGAATCTGTCCCGTCGATACGCTAGGCCATCAGGCTCATGCGATGCTGGAGTTTTAGGGAAGCTTCTGCCCTGTACTGGAGCCCTGTTGGTAGACCCCTGAACTACCTACCAGTGCTGGCTGCTTTGCTGACTTCAGTACTGGGTGCTGGACTTCGTTATCCTTGGCTAAAGGTAGTTGATCTTCTCGTAAGGCAGCAACTGTAAGAAAATACTAGAACAGTCTCACACACAAGCTGTTGCCGTACTAGAACCAGAGAATGGAATCAAACAACGTGACTGCCGTCGGTCGTACTGATCGAATGCTCTAGTGTGGTGAAGTGCGAGGGCTATTCGGAAAGTAAGGAACGATAGGTCGCGAAATGGAAACCACAGGAAAATCAATTCCGTGTTATTTGCAACGGTTAGCTACACCTTCCAGCTACTTCTCTACACAGTCGCTGCTCACACTTAGACATCTGTCTTAGCATTGTACGAACTTTTCAGTTCCCTCGTTATAGAAAACAGCCGCCAATGCTTTTCGACAATTTTTTACTCTGGACTGCAGCTCGTTGTCTGTGTCAGAATATTGTCTTCATAGCCAGCGGTTCATTTGAGTAGAGATGAACCTCAGGGGTAGCCAATTACGGGTTGTATTGGTGATCAAACAGTTCCCATCGAAAACGCAGCAGGAGCATCTTCATAACCCCTCCTGTCCGCCCCCGGTACCTGAGTGGTCAGCGTGACGGAATGTCAATCCTAAGGGCCCGGGTTCGATTCCCGGCTGGGTTGGAGATTTTCTCCGCTCAGGGACTGGGTGTTGTGTTGTCCTAATCATCATCATTTCATCCCCATCGACGCGCAGGTCGCCGAAGTGGCGTCAACTCAAAAGACCTGCACCAGGCGAACGGTCTACCCGACAGGAGGCCCTAGCCACACGACATTTCATTTTCATTACCCCTCCTGCACAGTGCGGCCGAGAATTGTCTTGTAGAGCGAACCGCATGACAGTCATGTTATGTGGATTGCATAGCTTCAGGCGAAATCTTCCGCCAGGCCCTCATACTTGTCGGGGGACGCTAATTTCTAGCCATCTTTACGTCCTCACTGTAAGCTCAGAACTGAAAAGAGTGGCATGATGCGATCTACGGGCGTGCTAGACATAGTGCCCAAAGCATACGTGCAAAGATTCATCAGATTTTCACTGTATTTTTCATTTAGGGAACGATCGTCCTTACTTAACGAATAACCCTCGTATTATTGTCGTAACGACCGAATCGGTTCTGCTCTTTTCTAGTCGTCAGTTCGTAGTTCCGCTACATTTACTTAATGAATTTGTTACAGTGTCTTCACTACTGCGATGTTGCGTCCTACATAGCCAGTGTCTCTTACCTAACGGTACGAAGGCATTGCAGTCTGAGTTCTTCTAACGATATTCCGATGAGTCCGCTCGCAGTCTCGCAGTGTCGAGATTGCTATCTTTCTAACCGAGTAACGGTGTTGAAGTTTTTACGATTCTCGCTCGCGGCTGTTGATATTTCCACGTGATTGAGTTACGCCGGCTGTTCGAACCTGTAAAATTTTGCTGTCCCATTTCCTTACTAATTTGTCGTGTAAAGAATCTGTCTTCTCGGAATTAACCAATAAGGATTTCGCTGGAATAACATTCAGTTTCTTACTGTGATTCACTATTAAGTTTCCTGAGAATCTGTGGTACTCTTCCATATGCTCTATACTGAACAGTTACTATCTTATAGGTGCTTCTCCGAAAACATCTGATATCTGCTTTCATGTGATTTTCTTTACAGATGCATTTCCCTTGTCCAGAACCCTTCCACCCGCCTTCCCTAACATTGATTTTACACTTTCGTCGTATTTCTTATAGCTTCTTCGTATTACCGTTGTAACAAACGAATATTATGGGATTAATGTGTCAAAAACAGTTTGCGATACCATCTTCAGTTTACCAAAAACTACGATCGTATCTCCTATTTCGGCAATGTTCAATCTAACTGCAGTTATAAAGCGCAGGATTCATGTCTATTGGAATAACACTTTACTGTAAAGTATTTACGAAAATTCTGTGCTCTCTCAAATTATTTTGTAACATACTGAGACATTATCTGTAATTTTCAATGAAAAAGTTTTTGGTCTTCAAAATTAGATATCTTACAATTTTCTCTTTACATCAGTCACAACGCCACATCTTTCGAATATTTTTCTCCAAATATAATTTGCGAAATACGTAATGGAAATGTGTTGCTCACTAAACAGGAAAATATTTTTATTTTGTAACATACACAAACTTATCATAATTAACTCAATATCTTTTAAAGGCAAAATAGATGCTGTCCTTTATAAGTGGCATAGTTGAGACTCAAAATTTTTATTTTGAAACTTAATAAAATAACTTCTACCATTATTTTATTCCTTTGAATTTTGCAAGAGTAAAAAAAAAAAGAGTCAAGTTTATACAAAATGCATACATATTATACAAATGGATGTATGTATATGTAAGTGTATGTTCCACATCTCCTCCTAAAACACTGGATCGATTTGGACCAAACCTAGTACACATATCCCATATTATCAGGCAATAGTCGCTACTGGGACAATAATCGCTAAGGGGATAGTTCAGGAGATACGACGCCATAAACAATGAGATGTGTGAAAAACTACCACCCCATGCATGACTTTTAAATTTATTTCTCTTGTGTTACTATCTCTACTAGCATTAAATTTCTCAGACAGTATCTAAATACACCGCTAAATGTACCGCTAAATTATATCATGGTAGTCACACGGTTAGGCGATATAATATCGTAAACACTGATATGCATGAAAAACTGCCGCAGCATGCATAACCTTTAAATTTATTATTTCTTTGCTACAAATTCTATTCGCAACGCATTCTGCAGGCAGTATCTACATATGCCGCTGAATGAACCTAGAAAATTATATAACTGTTTGACAAATATATCAGGAGTTAAAATGTAATAGACGCTGAAATGGGTGAGAACTGCCGCATGATGCAAGAAGCTTACACTTGTTACTTCTTTACTACTAACTCAATTCCGAACGTATTTCGTAGACAGTATTCACATATGACCTTGAATGTACCTACACAGATACATCATTGTACGGGACGTCGTTGAAGAAATACATCATAAACACTGAGATGTATGAAAAAATTCCACATCATGTATAAAGTTTCAATACACTTATGCTTTACTACTAAGACGCTCCTACGGTCGAGTCAATTTAAGGAAATCCTTGACACCTGGCAGTGCTTTTGATAGCTTTCAACTGCCAAGTGCAAACGGCTTAAAGGCAAAACCAATAGCCGTCTATAGAGTTATGAAGAGGCGTTGCCATGGACCCTTTAAAAAATCTCATTGTAGACATCGAGCGTTATGAAACTGTGCCGGATCATCTCACATCGAGACTATTGCGTAATTTCAAAGGCGTTTTCCACGAATATATGGCAATGAAATTTTTGCGATATTACACGACAAACACAGTTTATTTTTCGTTTTCATTTCTAACAGAAATTTGGCAAAATATAATTTTTAAAATTTTGTTCTTATTCAGGACAACCGGTTTCAACAGTCTCCGCTGTCATCTTCAGGTCTTAGACTTTTTTTTATGTAGTGAAGCATGTTCATTTTACGCTGAACCTCTTCCACAAGATCTCAAGTGAATAAAACTCACACATTGTAAAGGTTTATCGTTACTGAAATACTAAAAATGTTATTTAAAAACACACAGCACCTTGTCCAAAACTCCAGTTTGTGTACAACTTATGTAAACAGATGTGCTGTTGTGTACCCTATTTGTATCATGTAACAAGCAGCTGTCAGCAATCTGAATATGGACATGGAATTTTGAATAAGGTGCTGTGTGTTTTTAAATATATTTTTTAAAAATATTTTAGCGATGACAAACGTGTATAATGCGTTGAGTTTTATGCACTTGACATCTTTTCCATGAGGTTGAGCGTAAGGTGATGTTTTACTACAAAAAATGTTTAAGACGTGAGAATGACAGCTGAGACTGTTGAATTTGGTTGCCTTGAATAATAATAATAATAATAATAATAATAATAACAGTAAAATGTACGAGCTTGGCTTTTGAAGATATTTTGAAAATTACAACAGATCGATCTTGAATAATCTCATAATGAGAAACTTCAGGGAAACTGGCAAAATGAATACCCGGCCAATGGCGGCATTGAACAACACAGCTTCTAGCACGTACTAGGACGCCATGTTTTAATATGTAGAACAGAGTACGCGCTAAAGTAGGTGGCAGTCAGTACGTGCACTAGTCTTTGTTTCAGCTCGCCTAAAGTACGTCTCTTGTTTCATAAAGGCGCTAGCGAAGAGCTCTCTTTAGTGCGAAAGAGCTGAATGGTCTATTTTTAACTGTTGCGTCAAGTTTAAATGCGAAAAAAGCATGTGCTGTGATATCATGAATTAGTCTCTTCACTTTGTCAGTAAAAAACTCGAGGCCTAGTATCATCTCCTAGCAAAAGACGAGCACTGTAAAAAGGTAAATACATGTTCCTTATGTTACAGGTATTATTCATCAATCTTTGTACTAAACGGATTTTGTTTACATCAACTGCAAAAAGGTTCTACATAGCCAATTTGTGATGCCAGAAAAATACATGACTTGGGTACAAAATTTAAAGAGTCATTTTTCACGTAATTTTGGAAAGAGGATTGTTTCACCGTTCAGTATTTGTACACTACTGGCCAGCAAAGTTGCTACACCAAGAAGAAATGCAGATGATAAACGGGTATTCATTGGACAAATATATTATACTAGAACTGACATGTGATTACATTTTCACGAAATTTAGGTGCATAGATCCTGAGAAATCAGTACCCAGAACAATCACCTCTGGCCTTAATAACAACGGCCTTGATACGCCAGGGCATTGAGTCAAACAAAGCTTGGATGGCGTGTACAGGTACAGCTGCCCATGCAGCCTCAAAACGATACCACAGTTCATCAAAAGTAGTGACTGGCGTATTGTGACGAGCCAGCTGCTCGGCCACCATTGACGAGACGTTTTAACTTGGTGAGAGATCTGGAGAATGTACTAGCCAGGGCAGCAGTCTAACATTTTCTGTATCCAGAAAGGCCCGTACAGGACCTGCAACATGCGGTAGTGCATTATCATGCTGAAATGTAGGGTTTCGCAGGGAGCGAGTGAAGGGTAGAGCCACGGGTCGTAACACATCTGAAATGTAACGTCCACTGGTCAAAGTGCCGTCAATGTGAACAAGAGGTGACCGAGACGTGTAACCGATGGCACCCCATTCCATCAGGCCGGGTGATACGCCAGTGCGGCGATGACGAATACACGCTTACAATGTGCGTTCACCACGATGTCGCCAAACACGGATGCGACTATCATGATGCTGTAAACAGAACCTGGATTCAGTCGAAAAAATGACGTTTTGCCATTCGTGCACCCAGATTCGTCGTTGAGTACACCATCGCACGCGCTCCTGTCTGTCATGCAGTGCCAAGGGTAACCGCAGCCAAGGTCTCCGAGCTGATAGTCCATGCTGCTGCAATCGTCGTCGAACTGTTCGTGTAGATGGTTGTTGTCTTGCAAACGTCCCCATCTGTTGACTCAGGGATCGAGACGTGGCTGCTCGATCCGTTGCAGCCATGTGGATAAGATGCCTGTCATCTCGACTGCTAGTGACACAAGGGCGTTGGGATCCAACACGGCGTTCCGTATTGTCCTCCTGAAGCCACCGATTCCATATTCTACTAACAGTCATTGGATCTCGACCAGAGCGAGCAGCAATGTCGCGATACGATAAACCGCAATCGCATTATGCTACAATCCGACCTTTATCAAAGTCGGAAACGTGATGGTACGCATTTATCTTCCTTACACGAGGGATCACAACAACGTTTCACCAGGCAACGCCGGTCAACTGCTGTTTGCGTATGAGAAATCTGTTGAAAACTTTGCTGATCTCAGCACGTTATAGGTGTCGCCACCGGCGCCAACCTTGTGTGAATGCTCTGAAAAGCTAATCATTTGCATATCACAGCATCTTCTTCCTGTCGGTTAAATTCGCGTCTGTAGCACGTCATCTTCGTGGTGTAGCAATTTTAATGGCCAGTGGTGTACTATACGACGTACTCTACAAGTTCGTCAACAATCTTGTAGTCAGATATTATCAGGTTCTTGCTGCAGGAGCTACCTCGCATTTTCTGACATTTAAAGAGAGCTCCCGAATGTTATATGATGTCGCACTTTTCTTCAGTTCCTAATGACTGTCCAGCCGCATCTGCCGTGATGGCCGTGCTCACGCGGCCGGCCACAGGCAGTTTAGGTGGCCAGACAGCCGGTGATGGCTGCCTGACGACCGGGACGCATCGGCGGCGTTGGCGGCGTCTGTAAGAGGCGGCGGCCAGGCCGTTGCATATGCATGCGCCGCCGCGCTGTCTGCTATGGAAATGAGGGCTCCATCCGCGCAGTCCTCGCCTTTCGAAGCCTATTTGCTCAGCGGATTAGTTCCCTGTTGGCCTCGCGCCAGCCTTTCGGCTCGTGCGCTGTCACAGACAAAGACAGCAGAACGCCGGCGCAGTGTAACGAATGGCGGGATTGCTCTACTGTAGCTCACAGCGCGGCGGCCGCCGCTGCTTTTTGTACGGCGCACGGCTCGGCTTTCCCACGTTGTCAGTCGGGCCTGCAGAGTGACGTTGGAGCTAATGACTGCGTGGACGCGCAGTACTTACAGCAGGTGAGGTGTCGTTAGCATGTGTCCGACACACTCTGGCGCTAAAGTCGGATCGTTAGGATTTAACGTCCCGTCGGCGTTGACGCCATTAGGGACCGAGAAGAATCTCTTATGGGGCACTAATGCCCTTTTCAAAAGAATCATCCTGGGATTTGCCATAACCACAGAAAATCTAAATGTAGATCGACAGTATGAGGTTCTAGGCGTCCAGTCTTGTGCCTCTGTACATCTTACTCACTCTAAGGGGGGGAAACAATGAAAGAAAGAGAGAGAGCTTCACAAACTGGGCAAGTCAACACATTGGTCCACCTCTGGCTCTTAGGCGAACAGTTATTCGGCTTGACACTGATTGATAGAGTTGTTGTGTATCCTCCCGAGGTATATCGTGCGTGATAAATTCTCTCCAATTGGCGGGTTAGATGGCCAAAGCCGCGAGCTGGTTAGAGGACTCTGCCCATAGCACTCCAGACGTTCTTAATTTTAGGGGAGACCTGCCGCCTTGCTCGTCAAGGGAGGATTTGGAAAGCATGAAGAAAAGCGGTGGAAACTCTCACAGTGTCCCTACGGGCATTATCTTGCTGAAATGTAAGACCAGGATGGCACACAATTACGGACAACAAAAAACTGACAGAATATCGTGGACGTACAGTAGGGTGCCGCGGATGAAAGCTAAAGTCGTCAAAACAGGAACAGCCATCCGTTTGCAAATAACTGTTTGATACACTGACCCAGGTTTCGTCAGCTGTTGTGTTCATCAGAATCAAATTTTGAGAAACCGTGAAATTACATTGCGAGAAGGCAATGGTCAGGGTTTAGAGCCTTTGGGACGTGTGCCTAGCTAAGAACGTCAGTATGATGTTGTTCCTAGCTAGGCATACTTGCCAAAGGCCCGAACGTATTTAATTTTTTTTTTTTTTTTGTCTTGAACATATCTGATCTAAACTCTGACTATTGCATTCTCGCAATGTATTTCAAAATTGCATTCTGATGATGACATCCTTAGAGGTGTCGAAACCTAGGTCAATGTACCAAACAGCTATTTGCAACCGATTTTCTGTGTTATTCCAATGTTGAAAATTCTATTCAGTTGCTGAGAAGCGGCCTTGTTTAGAACTGAACTAAAGGACTCCTGCTATGGAAAGGAGCTCTAGACGCTACTCCTGGTTATGGGGCCGAATTGTGTGTCAGTGCCGGCCGAAGTGGCCCTGCGGTTAAAGGCGCTGCAGTCTGGAACCGCAAGACCGCTACGGTTGCAGGTTCGAATCCTGCCTCGGGCATGGATGTTTGTACTGTTCTTAGGTTAGTTAGGTTTAACTAGTTCTAAGTTCTAGGGGACTAATGACCTCAGCAGTTGAGTCCCATAGTGCTCAGAGCCATTTTGTGTGTCAGTCTGCCCTTCGAAGCAAGCCATTCTCGGCTTACATTTCAACAAGACAACGCCCGCCAGCTCACAGCGATAATTTCTGCTACTTGCCTTCGTGCTTGCTAAACCCTGCTTTGGCCAGCAGTAACATCGCCAGATCCCTCCTCAACTGAGAATTTGAGGAGCGTTATGAGCAGCGCCCTCCAACCAGCTCGGGATTCTGAAGAACTGCCGCTCCAGTTGGACAGAATTTGGCACGACATCCTTGACGAAGACGTCCAGTATCTCTATCCATCAAGCCAAGCCGAGTAAGGGCTGAAGGTGAATGAGATGCTCAATGTTTTTGTGATGCTCTTGCTCTTGAACAAATAATACACTTTCTCTGAAATTTTAATCACTTCTTTGCCTGTGCATGTACATCACATCTTCCGATTTCTGTCCCATTCGGATAATTTCTCCGTGGTCCGCAGCTTTTATTTTTGCTTTATTATTAATATTTCTTTATTATAAGAGTGTTTACGTCGGAGACATCCACGTCTCGGCGACTGAAGCTGGTGTTCGGAACCTCACGGCCGACTGCAGATGGAGACTAGTCAGCCAGGATATTGGGCGGTGAAGTAGAGACAGGCCGACAGACTATTAAGGCTGAAGCAGTTACCAGCGTAAGGTGACGGCAGCGCTGGAGGCTGTCTCCATCGGAGGAATAGCAAGACTTTGTCTAGTGTGTAGAATGAAATTTTCACTCTACAGCGGAGTGTTCGCTGATATGAAACTTCCTGGCAGATTAAAACTGTGTGCCGGACCGAGACTCGAACTCGGGACCTAGCACTCCTGAAAGAAAGGATATTGCGGAGACGTGGCTTAGCCACAGCCTGGGGGATGTTTCTAGAATGAAAGTTCTGCAAGGTTCGCAGGAGAGCTTCTGTAAAGTTTGGAAGGTAGGAGACGAGGTACTGGCAGAAGTAAAGCTGTGAGGACGGGGCGTGACTCACTCTTGGGTAGCTCAGTTGGTAGAGCACTTGCCCGCGAAAGGCAGAGGTCCCGAGTTCGAGTCTCGGTCCGGCACACAGTTTTAATCTGCCAGGAAGTTTTGTCTAGTGTGGCTTAATGGCAGCGAAGAACTACGTGGAAAGCACTTGGACGATTAAGGAGACGTCGAAACGCTCAATTGACGAGGAACGCTGCCAAGGCAAATGGCATTGTCAGAAAAAAGTCCCTCATACGACCACAGCCGTCGTAGCAAACGTCGCTGCCAATCCAATCTAACATCTACGAGAGATATTACTCCAGACGCAAGGAATATCTCTTGCTACGTGACTGTCGTACACACTGACTGATGTTAACTTATAATAAAATGACTCTAAAAACGCTTGTTGGTGCTGTTAAAAAATCTTGTAGCTGTTTATGGAGTTTATTTTTATTTCCACATTCAACAACGTGTTTCCTGGTAGAGCCCATCGTCTGGTGACCTGTCAGAAATTAAGATTTGGAATTACAAACTCTACTCGTAATACAAATGCAACTATACACTATATTGTAAGGTTCACAAACGTACAAAATAATGAAAAATCGAAGAACAGGCAAAAACGTGCATACTATACGCAATTATAGAAACTCAAGAGGCAGCTGAAAATGCTGTACACCAAGAAATGCGTAAGGTATATCAAGTGCAATAACTTTCTACTCGCACAGACAGAAACCAAATGTACCAGAAACAGAGCTGCACTTAAAGCGCCCTGTGGCCGATAGATGGCACCTTGGGCAAACACAATGCCAGTTGGCGGAGCCTCCAGTATCATCAGGAAATTTGATATAAGTAGGATATCCAGATGACTAACAATGATACACGTAAACTCTTAGGCATAAAAGCGTGTAAGATATGACAGCCAATATTACGTACGTGAAAATTACAGCATTTAAGAATAAACTCAAAATTGCTGCAAACGTCACCGTATATTTGCTGTTATAAACAGTGGCAAATAATTTGTTTTTATTAACTGTTTTTTTACAACCTATTATCATAAAAGATTACGATTATTAATTGCACTGATGTATAAAGTTTCTTTACCAAAATGCTGTTCCGCCATTGCAGTAAATCAATACATATCAACAATGACGTTGGCTACTTAGGGATTACAATTACAAATAACCTAAATTGGAACGATCACATAGATAATATTGTGGGTAGAGCAAACCAAAGACTGCGAATCATTGCCAAAACACATATAAGATGCAACAGGTCTACCAAACAGACTGCTTACACTACGCTTGTCCGCCATATTCTGGAGTATTGCTGTGCGGTGTGGGATCCGCATCAGGCGGGACTGACGGATGACATCGAAAATGTACAAAGAAGGGCAGCTCGTTTTGTATTATCACGAAATAGGGGAGATAGTGTCACAGACATGATACGTGAATTCGTTGCGACGGGATCTTCTCATGAAATTTCAATCATCTGTTTTCGCCTCGATTTCGAAAACATTCTGATGGCACCTACCTACATAGGTAGAAATTATCGTACGATAAAATAAGAGAAATCAGTGCTCGCACAGAAAAATTTAAGTGCTCGTTTTTCCCATGTGCCGTTCGATAGTGGAACTGTAGAGAGACAGCATCAACGTGGTTCACTGAACCCTCAGCCAGGCACAATATTGTGAGTAGGCGAGTAATCACGTGGATGTAGATGTAGACTACTTCATGATCTAGTGTTGTTTCCATGTATGACTGTGTGAGTGATTACTATAAGGAGCGATCAGAAAGTTTGAAATGGTTCAAATGGCTCTGAGCACTATGGGACTTAACATCGGAGTTCATCAGTCCCCTAGAACTTAGAACTACTTAAACCTAACTAACCTAAGGATATCACACACATCCATGCCTGAGGCTGAATTCGAACCTGCGACCATAGCAGTCGCGCGGTTCAGGACTGAAGAGCCTAGAACCGCACGGCCACCGCGGCCGACAGAAAGTTTCCGTTCCATATCCACACTGATCTCTTGCCTTCATGTCGGTGCTTGAGTACCCGGATTGGAGCTGCATATAAGCTGCAGCAAGGCACTCAAATGGACTTATTGATCAACTATTATATACACTACTGGCCATTGAAATTGCTACACCAAGAAGAAATGCAGATGTTAAACGGGTATTCATTGGACAAATACATTATGCTAGAACTGACATGTGATTACATTTTCACGAAGTTTGGGTGCATAGATCCTGAGAAATCAGTACCCAGAACAACCACCTCTGGCCGTAACAACGGCCTGGGCATTGAGTCAAACGGAGCTTGGATGGCGCGTACAGGTACAGCTGCCCATGCAGCTTCAACACGATACCACAGTTCATCAAGAGTAGTGACTGGCGTATTGTGACGAGCCAGTTGCTCGGCCACCATTGACCAGACGTTTTCAATTGGTGAGAGATCTGGAGAATGTGGTGGCCAGGGCAGCAGTAGAACATTTTCTGTATCCAGAAAGGCCCGTACAGGACCTGCAACATGCGGTCGTGCATTATCCTGCTGAATGTAGGGTTTCGCTGGGATCGAATCAAGGGTAGAGCCACGGGTCGTAACACATCTGAAATGTAACGTCCACTGTTCAAAGTGCCGTCAGTGCGAACAAGAGGTGACCGAGACGTGTAACCAGTGGCGCGCCATGCCATCACGCCAGGTGATACGCCAGTATGGTGATGACGAATACACGCTTCCCATGTGCGTTCACCGCGATGTCGCCAAACACGGATGCGACCATCATGATGGTGTAAACAGAACCTGGATTCATCCGAAAAAATGACGTTTTGCCATTCGTGCACCCAGGTTCGTTGTTGAGTACACCATCGCAGGCTGCTCCTGTATGTGATGCAGCGTCAAGGGTAACCGCAGCCATGGTCTCCGAGCTGATAGTCCATGCTGCTGTAAACGTCATCGAACTGCTCGTGCAGATGGTTGTTGTCTTGCAAACGTCCCCATCTGTTGACTTAGGGATCGAGACGTGGCTGCTCGATCCGATACAGCCATGCGGATAAGATGCCTGTCATCTCGACTGCTAGTGATACGAGGCCGTTGGGATCGAGCACGGCGTTCCGTATTGCCCTCCTGAACCCACCGATTCCATATTCTGCTAACAGTCATTGGATCTCGACCAACGCGAGCAGCAATATCGCGATACGATAAACCGCAATCGCGATAGGCTACAATCCGACCTTCCTCAAAGTCGGAAACGTGATGGTACGCATTTCTCCTCCTTACACGAGGCATCAGACCAACGTTTCACCAGGTAACACCGGTCAACTGCTGTTTATGTATGAGAAAACGGTTGGGAACTTTCCTCCTGTCAGCACGTTGTAGGTGTCGCCACCGGCGCCAACCTTGTGTGAATGCTGTGAAAAGCTAATCATTTTCATATCAGAGTATCTTCTTCCTGTCGGTTAAATTTCGCGTCTGTAGCACGTCATCTTCGTGGTGTAGCAATTTTAATGGCCAGTACTGTATTTATTGTATGGCTAGATCACTATGTCTTTCAGTACTACAGCGTACATCATCATTAGTAAACCTACATCAACCTCCCAACTAACGTAAATGTTTTCAGATTTCAAGTTATCAATTCTTGCACATGAAACGGAATTATTATTAGCGCGTGTAGTTAAAAAAGTTGTTATAACACGGCACTAGGTAGTCAGATGTCCACATTTAAATTTATTAATAAAGCTGGATAAATAAATAATAAATCCCGACTGCCAGACATATAGTGTGGTCAAAAACTGTCTGAAAAGCTTGTAAGGATGTTGCTGCGTAGATTATGCTGAAAAATAATTACTAAAAAAATATCGACACTTTTCCGAGTTAATTAGCACTGAAGTTACGCAATCAGGCCATTACGTCCGGAAATTCAAGCAGCCTGCCCTATACAATTAGCGCCAGTTGTTCTCATAGCGTAGACGACAGCACACGGGGCTGCTTAGCTTTTGGCTGTTATCGTCCCGTCTCTAATTTTTGTAACGCTGTTTTGTTTGGTTTTTGGAAACCAAACGAAGAACACGTTTCGCGACACCATCTTTGGAGGGTCGCTTGAATTTACGGACGCAACGGCCTGACTAACTCCAATGCTAATTAACTCGGAGATGATGCGACGTATCGAATTTTTTCTTAACAATGATTTGTCAGCACAACATACCGTGCAACAAGCTCACAAGTTTTTTCAGACTGTTTCTGACCATCCAGCATACGGTCGGCACTTCTGACAACATTACTTCGTCGATAGCTTGACCAAGTGCGCACTGCCTCTGAAGATGGCACTGGACGTATTTATGACCAGCCCTACGCACCATGCAATGTAGGGGAACTACAATGTGGCAATAAAAGGCGTAATGCCACTGCTATGTTTGATGTACGTACAAATGGAATACGCATAAACGACAAAATTTTCTAAATTCACGTAGCTAAATCAGACCGTCTTAATGCTATGCAAATCTGCACTAATGCAGGCATTTGGGAAGCCGTCGTCACTTCTAATCTACCAATATAAGCGAATTCTGCAGCGCATTAACACAGACAAGGGTTAAAACCTTCGCTAAGTAGACCTATAACAGTTACATTTGTAAAGCAAAACGAACAGAAGCACATGACGTGACTAAGCTGCCATTTTTATACCTAAGGCACATTTTTCTGTGTAAATATCTTTCCGTTTATTGATGTTCACACTACCGTGTTCTCGCTCCATGCCTATTTCAAATGGTTAAAATTGCTCTGAGCACTATGGGATTTAAAATCGGACGTCATCAGTCCCCTGAAACTACTTAAACCTAACTAACCTAAGGACATCACACATATCCCTGCCCGAGGTAGGATTAGAACCTGGGATTGTAGCGGTCGCGCGGTTCCAGACTGAAGCGCCTACAACAGCTCGGCCACAGTGGCCGGCCATGCCGATTTGGTAGTGTGCTTTTTCATAGAGCTAAACATTTGATAATAACTTAAAAAGCCGACAGTACTTGTGGAACGGAGAAGAAATTTAAATAATGACAGCCTAAGTAGAAAAGTGTCGTAGTCGTCCAGTACATTAATGGCTCTGCCACCCTCTACGAAGAAGATTAAATGCCTCTTTATGGGAGAGAATGTCATCTGTACCTGCACAGCTTAACTCCGTCCGAACAGGCCATGGAAGGCCCAACGGCAACGACCGGCCGCCGTGACATCCTCAGCACACAGGCGTCACTGGATGCGGATATGGAGGGTCATGTGGTCAGCACACCGCTCTCCCGGCCGTATGTCAGTTTACGAGACGGGAGCCGCTACTTCTCAATCAAGTAGCTCCTCAGTTTGACTCACAAGGGCTGAGTGCACCCCGCTTGCCAACAGCGCTTGGCAGACCGGACACCTGCATAGCTACTAAAATAAATTCCCTACATAACAAATTAGAAACACTTTTAAAACACTATAGACCAAGTTAACAAACAGTAGACGAACACATGAGCTCTGATTACGACGTCATAACAACGCAAAAGCAATTGATTCACAGCACCGAATGTGTCAGCATAATAATACAGTATTTGTACGGACAGATACATCAAGCAATGGCATATACGCTATGATTTTGCAGTGTAACCATTTACCAATTTTAAATGAGCTGTTAAATACACTTTAGCATGTACCAACATTTAGATAACTGCAAAGGTTGGGTGCAAGGACAGAACTTTGAAGTATTCCAAAATAAAGATTTATGTAACTCCGGTTAACAATACGTTACAACATGATTAATTAAAAGTGAGAAGTGAAATGTGGCAGGATCAGAACGAAGTGTGCAACGAGTTAGTACCTATAGAGTTTATATGTCTCTGAAAACACAGTGTGCCGATATTGGTTCCGAGGTATAGTTCACATATTGTCAAACGGAACGGTACAGACGTTACAAGACAAACAAGCTTCTGTTGTAGTTTGGGCATTGTTTTATGTATATCTGTTACGTTAAATGGACACCGTTCACACGGTTTCAGGTTTGGAATAGTGGATGTATTTATCCTGTATGCACTAACTCATATGTAATTTTTGCTTGAAAATGAGTACCACTGGAAGTATAAATTGCAATAACCTGTAACTGTATTTATATTTACAATCTAATGTTTAGTATATTCCGAACAGGTCGGAGTTTCAAAGGCAGGCGAAAGCAGTCGCTGTAAGAAATCCAATCGCGCATACAGACTATTTTAGAACACACTAAAACCAGATAAATATCTACTAATAAAGGCACATGTAACAAAGGTTATGACTTAAATTATAATCCGAGAAATTCTATCTGTAGGTGAATGTTCATGACCAGAGAGTAGAATTTATTGGGAATACAAGTAAAAATTTATTTGGACTCACCTGTCTATAGGTGAATGTTCATGATCAGAGAGTAGAATTTATTGAAAATATCAGTAAAAGTTTATTTGGAATCTTTGCTTCTGGGCCTTCATTTTCCATCAGTGTGTGTAGCGAAATGAGTCGTGTCGTTGCTGTTTTGCCTTTTTGTGTAGCTGTCTGACAGGGAATAAGTGTGGCAGAATATAGTTTTCCCGTCAATTGTACTACACGTAGCGCTAGTCAAAATACCGCTCTCTTTGATTAGCATAGAGGCAAAATTACGATCCTCATTGAGGCACAGCCGTATTGCGTCAGGGATTAGTGGGCGGTGTTTGATGGTGCGTTAGTGGATGCTTTATTGCCGTACATGTGTGCAGGCTGTTGGAGTAACACCATCGGAAGCCATTACTCGTTTGATTCGTATCCGGGGGGACGTGCTGCAGAGAGCTTCGACCGTTAGCAGCTTATAGGGGTGGAGCGGTGGACACAAATAGTGAGGGTCGATTTACCACACAGGGCGATGGCGTGTGACCCAGTGCAGTGGGAAAGCCTTTGCTGACTGTCAAACGTTCTGCTCTCCGTGACACATTAAAGTGAATTACCTGCTTAATGTGCGGAGCAACAGAATATACAGCTCCTTGAAAGCAGACGTAACTAGGTTTATAGCACGGGCTGGAGGGCATATTTCGTAGTATTTTATCTTTTTTTATTTCGATCTCCTGTAGTTTATCCTAATCTGGAGGTAGCTCCTTCATAAATTTAATTGGTGACATTAAAAATCTACCTTATTGAACTGACACATATCTCTTTTTTTACAGTTTTAATGATTTCTAAACCAATGACTGACTGACAACAGTATTAAATCTGTTTTTTTTATATTTTCTTATCTTGTAACTAACAGATTTGCTATGCATTTTCTTTATTTAAATGCCATTTACATATTTTGGTACCAGTGATTTCCACATAAATTTACTTCCTTGGTATCGATGTTTTGGATTTGAGAACTTCATAATTGCCACAGTTCAAATGTGTGTGAATTTCTAAGGGACCAAACTGGTGAGGTCAACTGTCCCTAGGCTTACACGCTACTTAAATTAACTTATGCTAAGGACAACACACACACACCCATGCCCGAGGGAAGACTCGAACCTCCGGCGGGAGGGGCCACGCAATCCGTAACATGGCGCCTCAAACTGCGCGGCCACTTCGCGCGGCATTACCATAGTTTCAAGTGAGTAAAGTAGTTCTGTTTTACGCGCTATGTTCTAATACTGTTGTTACCCATCTTAAAACAGAAATTTTTTATATCTGTTCTGTTGTAATTTTGCTATTCTGGATTTGTTATCAGTAGTGATTCTGTATCTTCACTTAAATATTTGTCAACGTTGGAGAGCCGGCCGAAGTGGCCGTGCGGTTCTGGGCGCTGCAGTCCGGAACCGCGAGACCGCTACGGTCGCAGGCTCGAATCCTGCCTCGGGCATGGATGTGTGTGATGTCCTTAGGTTAGTTAGGTTTAACTAGTTCTAAGTTCTAGGGGACTACTGACCTAAGCAGTTGAGTCCCATAGTGCTCAGAGCCATCAACGTTGGAGATTTTTTCTGATTTTGGTGACTGAAGGGTAGTTGCTGAATAATTGTTGGATCCAGATTTGGTCATTTTCATATACTTGTGTGAAATTCGCACCTTTTCCATGAGGTTCCTCTACAGACTGGATCGAATTATCGTTTGTTAAGAGAATACGTGCTTTCTTTACTTGGTAAATGCTATAAAACTGGACAATAAATTTATAACTTCTGATAAAATCTTAAGGCTCTTTACTCTTACGTCATTATTCTGGGATCGGCAGAAAGTGTGTCATCGAATATTGAACAGTCTCTACATTCTAAAAATCCGTCGATTTTCTAATACAATGTTATACATAACAAATATAGTTTCCTAAGCTAACATAACAAACATCTTTGACAATATGTGATTTGTTGTTATTTACAGTTATTATTGACACCGGAAAAATAATGGATACTTACCAGCTTTAAATTTCCACTTTTGAAACCCTGTGTGATGAGATCTTACCTTATTTATAGAATCCCCTTTTTTTCATTGAGATAATAGACTGTGTGGAGAGATCTTCCATGAACAAATCCTGCCACCCTGTCAAACTAAAACAAGATCTTCTCCCATGAGGTATATGTAGTAACAATAACACACAGGGTACGAATTTGATGAGAACTATGCTTTAGCCTACCTGAGAATCTAAGGTGGCCTATGAGATTAGCCGTACAGTAGTTACAGAGATCAGCCTTTGCATAAAAAAGTCGATGTCACTGTTGGTAGAGTCAGAACAAGTCCAATAACAGCCTTTGTAATCACTGTTTGGAAATACTCCTGACTAGAGCGTGGAAAAGTCCGTCATCTGATAACGAAATACGCTAATTCATTCATGTTTAAGTACAATTGCCAATGTTCCGTTTGTCTCTAGGTAAAAACTGAAATCTAGAGAAGAGGCTCTTAATACCTGACAAACGGATGGTCGAAAACAGATATGAAAAGTGGAAGTACTTGTCGAGAGGGACTTATCCACGATCCTCATTTGTAGAAAATAGATCTATTTTATTTCAATTAGCATTTTTACTATCTCAAACTCTCAGACTGATTTCGAGCAGTGCCGCACATTTTGAAATCATTACTCTTAGTTACAGAGTAACCAGTTTTAAAGGAACTCTATCAGAAACTACTCTGCGGTTTTTGATATGCTTTCCACAAATAGATGCACTGACTCACGAGGTTTGTGCACATTATCTATTACCGCTATACCAAACAATACATCCGGTCAATGATATTTATACTACTCGTGAGAAGTCAGGGAGGATCGATAGTTTTGTAAAAATAAAAGCAATAATAATGCAAAACGAGAAACAAGTTTTTTTTCTACAGCACAATCATATATGATAGAAATAAAAGCGATAAAGGTGCACACTAATTATTTATGGAAGATCAAATTAGACTCCTACCAGTTATTTTTAAAACTTTATTGTTGTGCTGTTTGAGGCTTTCCCGGCGCTGCATCTGCTTGATAGGTTCTCGGGACTTACGCCGGATAATATTGTAGAAGCCGCACAATATTTCAGCGAGACAACTGCCCGCCATCTTCAGGTGCTACTGTCGCGTCGCTGAGAAACGCGCCAATTTATATGCTGGCTTTCTAGAACAGCGCAGGCGCCAGCGGGGCATAACGTCATCGAAGACCAATCGTAGACAGCGTCGAATACTAGAGTCCTCTGCTGGAGAAACGGGTCGCGGTCTGCGGAAGCGCGCCGCGGTGCGAGAAATGCGGCCGGGAGCGACGGACCCCGTTCGCGCGCGCGAGGTGTTGGCGCCCGATTTTAGCATCTGCGCTAAGGCTTCCCATCTGCGTTGACTAGGTGCGGTTGCTAATCTGTGGCTGACGGTTCCTTAGTGCCGACAAGGCTGGTTCCCAGGCTTTGCTCAGGTGAAACCCCGTGTCTCTGTTTATTAGCTCACTGCTTATACGTATTTCGACCGCCTCTTTGATGATGGAGTCCCAGTATGTGGAAGCATGCGAGAGGATCTTGGTTTCTTCGTAATTCATGCCGTGTCCCGTGTCAAGGCAATGTTCAGCAACCGCAGATTTCTCTGGCTGACCCAACCTCGTGCGACGTTTATGTTCGTCGCATCTGTCTTTGACCGTACGACACGTCTGGCCAATATAAGATTTCACACACTGGCACGGGATTTTGTATATTCCTGGTCTCCTCAGGCCGAGGTTGTCTTTAACAGAGCCCAGCATCGATTTCACTTTTGCTGGAGGCCGGAAAACACATTTAATACGGTGTTTCTTGAAAATTCTGCCCACCTTAAAAGACACGCCACCGACATACGGTAGAAAAACCAACCCTGTGGTGTTATCTGCTTCTTCAGGTTGTTCTTGAGGTTTGGAGCGTGCTGGTCGAAACGCGTTCCGGATCTGCTTCTCGGAGTACCCGTTCTGGGCAAATACAGAGCGGAGATGGTTGAGCTCTGCCGATAAGCTGTCCTGATCTGAGATGGCTCTAGCCCTATGCACTAGCGTCCGTAATACACCGCTGCGCTGTGAGGGGTGATGACAGCTCGTAGCTGTCCTCCGTTGTACGGCATCCGTCGGATCTTTCTGGAGTCGACGATACGCTGTATCCTGTAGTAGGTCCATCATCTTGCCAGAATAAGATGTAGCAGGCATAAGAACAGTGGCGTTACCCTTGTAGATGGCGGGCAGTTGTCTCGCTGAAATATTGTGCGGCTTCTACAATATTATCCGGCGTAAGTCCCGAGAACCTATCAAGCAGATGCAGCGCCGGGAAAGCCTCAAACAGCACATCTGGTACCTCTACGGGGAGGAGATGGTTAACGCAGTACGTGAGTTCGATAAACTCCGCAACAAAAGGGAGAGACTGTTGTGCTCTCTCGCGTTCTTACTGAGATGTCGCGACCAGCAAACTACACCAACTTTCGCCAAGTTTACCCATTATGTGGACTCTGCGGAGGCCAGGAGAATTAAACAACGAGCAAGCAGGGCACTGGTGAGAGAAAGAATCCGTTATACTAGACGAGTATTAGACCAAGTCTCCAGAAGCCTGCTCTCACTTCACCTGAAGATCTCGTCGGGTCTGTCAGCGGATTCCTGGGAGTGGGTGGACAGCTCTACTTGGGCGTTTTCGGACTGGGTGCGGCAGCAAATCACAGCGCGTCAAACTTCTAAGTTCCAACGCCTTACACACCGGTCATTGCAAGAAGAGAAATTTAGCAGACGGACTGTGTTTAATCTCACAGATAAACCACTGAGTGACGCTGCAATGTCAGTGTTAGAAAAGGGACTTAATTTTGCGCCTACTCCCAAGACCTTGCCCATCAAGGAGTTCATCAGTGCCGTTGAACAAGGCGTTTTAAAACTTCCGAATGACGCTGCTGAAGAAATAAGGCGAGAGGCTTGTAGATCAATAACCAGGATGCCTGCACCCAAGCATAACGTCACCACTGAAGAAAGAAGAGCGCTCCGTTCTTTAAAAGAAGACAATGATATAGTAATTTTACCAGCTGACAAGGGTAACGCCACTGTTCTTATGCCTGCTACATCTTATTCTGGCAAGATGATGGACCTACTACAGGATACAGCGTATCGTCGACTCCAGAAAGATCCGACGGATGCCGTACAACGGAGGACAGCTACGAGCTGTCATCACCCCTCACAGCGCAGCGGTGTATTACGGACGCTAGTGCATAGGGCTAGAGCCATCTCAGATCAGGACAGCTTATCGGCAGAGCTCAACCATCTCCGCTCTGTATTTGCCCAGAACGGGTACTCCGAGAAGCAGATCCGGAACGCGTTTCGACCAGCACGCTCCAAACCTCAAGAACAACCTGAAGAAGCAGATAACACCACAGGGTTGGTTTTTCTACCGTATGTCGGTGGCGTGTCTTTTAAGGTGGGCAGAATTTTCAAGAAACACCGTATTAAATGTGTTTTCCGGCCTCCAGCAAAAGTGAAATCGATGCTGGGCTCTGTTAAAGACAACCTCGGCCTGAGGAGACCAGGAATATACAAAATCCCGTGCCAGTGTGTGAAATCTTATATTGGCCAGACGTGTCGTACGGTCAAAGACAGATGCGACGAACATAAACGTCGCACGAGGTTGGGTCAGCCAGGGAAATCTGCGGTTGCTGAACATTGCCTTGACACGGGACACGGCATGAATTACGAAGAAACCAAGATCCTCTCGCATGCTTCCACATACTGGGACTCCATCATCAAAGAGGCGGTCGAAATACGTATAAGCAGTGAGCTAATAAACAGAGACACCGGGTTTCACCTGAGCAAAGCCTGGGAACCAGCCTTGTCGGCACTAAGGAACCGTCAGCCACAGATTAGCAACCGCACCGAGTCAACGCAGATGGGAAGCCTTAGCGCAGATGCTTAAATCGGGCGCCAACACCTCGCGCGCGCGAACGGGGTCCGTCGCTCCCGGCCGCATTTCTCGCACCGCGGCGCGCTTCCGCAGACCGCGACCCGTTTCTCCAGCAGAGGACTCTGGTATTCGACGCTGTCTACGATTGGTCTTCGATGACGTTATGCCCCGCTGGCGCCTGCGCTGTTCTAGAAAGCCAGCATATAAATTGGCGCGTTTCTCAGCGACGCGACAGTAGCACCTGAAGATGGCGGGCAGTTGTCTCGCTGAAATATTGTGCGGCTTCTACAATATTATCCGGTGTAAGTCCCGAGAACCTATCAAACTTTATTGTTGTTAGCAGTTTCAATTTTTACTGATCATCATGAAGCACAAGACGTTTTTTCAATTTGTGTGAGATGGTATATGGCGTTGGATTACGCTCCACATTACGTGAAAAACACAAGAAGCACAACAGAACTCAAAACGCAAACGCAACGTGCTGTGTAAAGTTCATGAATACCTAAAAGAAATTGGCATAAACAAGCAAGAAACGGAACGCAGAACAGACATTTGAAACAAAATTAAGAGACAGGAAGAAAATGGACGGCAAAAACAGAAAAAAAGTGAACACATGAAGCGTTGGAGTGAGAGTAAAGCCAATTGGCCTCAGCTGGCCTTTAGGGAAGGAAGAACATAATGTACCCCTTGATGTCCAGAATCAATTAGAATTTAGGTCTAGGGCAGCTTAGCGGTTTCATTCTGAGTCGTACAACGCTGCATTGAAACGTGACCGTGATTTATGTGAAACATGATTTCGGAGAAGGTGAGACAATTTGGTAAAGAAGTCTTGGTCACACGCCTAGGAAGTCGAAGGGGTTCAGCAATCAGCCGGAGTCCGTATGTCGACGTGCGGCAACAAAATACGCCGCCGACTTTACGAGTGCTGTTTTTACAGCCGCACCATAAATGTCCGCGGCGTAAAGCTGCCAAAGACAAAAGACGGCGCTGAACAATGTTGATTTCCTATGGCGTGCCCGTAAAAGCCTTTACGCTCCCGGTCGAAAGAACACACAGACTTGCCGGTCGTAAAAGTCGCTGACATTTCCGCAGAGACAGTCTGCCATGCTCATTACCGAGCCTAAAAGAGAAAACCATCCGCTTTCCAACGAATTCAGCTTTCACTAGCGAAACGGAAATTGAGCTAGACCCTTACCCAACGCAAGTTCGCGCCGCTTTATTAAGGTACAGAGTCTTAGAAAATTAATGGAAACAACATTAACGTTTAAATTTCTTTTAGTATATTCCCGGCACGTTCGAAGACGCCGATACTGCACGATATATACGGAATAAGGCAAGTATTGCATTCCTTAGTCACATATTTCCAGGCTTTTTATTACTCCGATGTAGTTGACTTTTTGTATTTTGTACGCTCTTTGAAATTCCGAAGTTATTAGGGTCAAAATACAGAGAATTAAAGGTCAACTCGTACAGAAACCAGAGTCAGTAACAGGAGTCGAGGAACATGCACGGAAGAAGTACTCGTATTTGAGAAATGAGTGAGCCAGGGATTTTAGGCTATCCCACTTGTTATTCAGTCTGTATATTGAGCAACTTGAAAGGGAAACGGAATTTGGAAAAGGAATTAAAAATTAGAGGGAAGAAGAAATTTTCAAGTTTGCCGATGACGTAATTCTGTTAGAAATTGCATAGCATCAAGAAGGGCAGACGTGAATGGTACGTATGATTACAAGACAACACTATTTTTAGGCAGAATGGCGAACTACTTTTACGGTTATTACTAAGTTAGACGATTACTTCATCTTTGGACACTCTTTTCGTCGCTCTTGATCCATCATCACCTACAGCAGACTACGCAGTTGAACCTACAACTTTTGCTTATCTGCCCAATGTCTTTCAAAAAGTTTGAGATGAAAATCAATATAATTAAAAAAAGCGTTGTATAGTATGTCGAATTAAGTCAGATAAATCAGAGGGAACTACATTAGGAAGTTAGACGCTGAAAAAAACAGACGAATTTTGGTATCTGCGTAACAAAGTAACCGACGATGGCAGTAGTGAAGAGAAACTTGTAGTGTAGACTCGTAAAGGGAAGAAAATATTTTCTGAAAAAGACGAGTCTGTTAATTTCATATACAAAAATGTAAGTGTTCATTTGTTAATAATCATATATTCGAAAGTTCTTCGCCGATCGTTTTGAAACTTTGACAGAACGTTGCACTCGAATACATGCATGTTTTCATATACATACAAGAGCGCCATCTGTAATATATAAATACACAGGGTGAAGAAAAAGTGCTGCACTTGGAGGTCGGCATGCGATTCCACATCCAGATTCGAGACAGAAGTTTATCTAGGAAAATCAGATCGCGTACTTTTTGAAAACACACGTATGAAAACGAGAATCTGGCAACTCTTCACGTCGTGCAGCGCGTCGGAATGTAGACAGGAACGTGTATCACCCCTCACTAAGGTATCAGCCATCGTAGTTCATGGGTGTCCGCCCGCTTAGCTGCGTGCTAACGTGCTTGCCTCCAGTGCAATCAGGCCCGCGCTCGATTCCCGGGCGGGTTGGAGATTTTCTCCATTCGTGGGCTGTGTGTTGTGTTGTCCTCTTCATCCTTTCATCCGCATCACGGCGCGCAAGTCGCCAAATGGGGGGTCGACTGAAATAAGACATGCACTTGGTGGCCTAACTTCCCCGGATGGGGCCTCCCGTTTTATTTAGCCGGCACGGTAGCTCAGCGTGTTCGGTCAGGGGTTAGCCACCCTCTGTAATGGAAAAAAAACTGAGTGAATGGATCAACGAAGAACCTGAACGGGTCTCACCAGACGTACGCCCCGAACAAATTCAACGAACAATATAGAACAAAATGAGATTAAAAAAGGGTAGAGTGCTGGGACTTCAAGCCCACATTCACCAAGGAGCTACGGTTCTCATTCTCGCCACGTTCCTTTTTTATTTTTTTAGAAATCAGTTCCCTATTTCTCGTCATTTATAAGAGTACATAATTTTGTCACAAGACAGGACCCTACCACATGGCAGAGGGATGCATTGAACTGCATGCAAGAATGTATATATATATATAGATATACTGGTGTCATGACCGCAGTTTTCACCAAACTCAAAATTTCATTCATACACGAGAAAAAGATAGGTAAAAATCCACAAAATTTTTATCAGAGTAAGCGCTTTTGAAGATAAGGTTAACATTTAGTTCTCAACGGTTCACGAAGAAAAAGCAAAGAATTTTTACTGTTTTTCTTGAAAAAATTTGGAAAAAATTACAAAACTGTCCCCATCTAACCTTCCATTCGTCTCCGAGTTTCAGGCCTCCCACCCTGTGTACACAATTTTTCACGAAGCCTGTCTTAAGAATCAGCTGAAATTCTTCACTCATTCAAGCCATTATTAAATACACAGATGAGGATAAAGGTCGCGATGTCAAATGACATGCTCTCCTCAAAAATAACTTCACTGAAGACTTCGTCGGTCATGATCATTCCCTTCAGCGAACGTGTTTGCGTAGAGTTTGACAAAGAAGAGAGCCTCGAACGTTCTACATTTAGTACATGAGTCAAAGCCTGATGAAAAACTGAACCATTTTCTTAATTTTTTCCCATGCAAACACAATATTTTCTTCAGATTGTTATGAAGTTTCAAATAGAGACTATGTGTGAACAGTGCGTAAATGTGAGGGTGGATACACAAATTTTGATAAGAATAAGGTACTTTCTCTGTAAAGTATGCATTCTCCTGTGTTAAAAATTTCGTACGTCTTGACAGAGACATGTGTGAAGGCTTTAAGAAACTGCTTAATCGTGTCACCCAGGACAACGTGGTTTTGAGAAACATAAGTATTACTTTTCTTTTCTCTTAGAGTTTATCCTTATAAATGACTGACGAACTGTAGAAATTCACTGTCACTCAATTTCGTGCCAAGTATAAAGACGGAGGATTTATGGGATACAGTAGACTGAGAAAAAATGAATTTATTTCATCTTATCGTAAACATCGCGATGATCAAATAAAAATTCAAAGAAATCCCTGGAAACAACTACTCTATACAGAGCTTGAGAATGATGACGAAATCTTAAAAGTGATGAAGCCACACAACCGGGAGAAACCGCAAAAACTATTAAATCTTCCCGTTTCGTCAGAATATCTTCGGGAAACAACGGAGGGGAAAAACTAGTAGAAGTATCTTGTCAACAAGCATTTGCCAAGAGACTAAAGTCGATAAATTTTGAGAACAACCTCGAGCTACTCGAACCAAAATAGCAAGCAGGAAAATCACGAAATCGTAAAAAAAATCAGCTGAACGTTCAATTTGAGCTGAAGATCAATGAGAATGCAGGAAAGTGAGAGAACTATGGAATTTGGTTACCAGTCACAAAACGATAGGATCATCACTGCAAGAGATTCAATCAAGTTTTACAGAAGAGTAAAAAGAGAGATTTTATCATAAATGTCTGACTTCCATGCCCGTGGATCTTCTTGGA
This sequence comes from Schistocerca serialis cubense, assembly GCF_023864345.2. Taxonomy (NCBI): domain Eukaryota; kingdom Metazoa; phylum Arthropoda; class Insecta; order Orthoptera; family Acrididae; genus Schistocerca; species Schistocerca serialis. The sequence goes on from NC_064642.1 coordinate 132,534,278, forward strand.
AGTTAAACATAATTATTGGCTCTGACCTGGGAACCAACCGGTATGTATCACTGAGAGGATGAACATTCGTTGAACTGCCAGATGAAATAAGAGCCAAGTGAGCTTGCATCAACGTTCAGAAGAATGACCAAAAATGCTTCCTATTGGCTTTAAAATTTGATTTGTTCCCAGCATAGAAGGATCCACGAAGTGTTAACAAGTAAAAAAGTGTTGGTCTCGATACAGATGAAAAACTTGAAAATTTTGTGTTTCCACTCGTGCTTGGTGACATACCCAAAGTTAAGTTAAAAATCAACGTGTCCATTAATGGGTATTTATTTGATGAGAAACATCAAGTGTATTCATTAAAAGTAAGAAAAAGAGAGAAAAACACGTAAATTTACTATTTTTCATTTGATTAGAAATACCAAGAGTACCCATTAAAAATAACGAAATACAAAAGAGAAAAACACTAAATTTCCTATTTTTCATGAAAGATGTCAACTTTCACTACTGTTGGATAAAAGATCTGCCTCAACTTGTTTCTAAACTGATCTCAAAACGTAAGGACATGTGAACACTTCAACAGGAAACAAAAACTGGACGAACATATACCAAACTGTGTAGTCAACAAACACTAACACTGGAATTACCCGAGAAAGGACAACACATATTCTTCAAAAACTATAAACACACAATGAAATGTCTTTTGTCATTTATCCAGGTTTCTAGAGTTCATTCTCGAGGACGGACAGCTGTCAATCAGTTCCAGAAGCATGACGAAATATCAAAAACATGAATCAAGTGTTTTTTTTAGTATATTACATTTGCGGAAACTACAAGGAAACACTCATCTGTCGGGAGAAAAGCTGTAATTAAAAATTCATTGAGTGTCTGAAGAGAAAGACTGAGGAAATCGGAAGAATTTACTCTGAAACTGAAGAAATCACTCACACAAGAAGAGCAGTCAATATACGATAAATTTAGGAAATGCCCACTCCGTCGAAATCTTTACTCACGAAGGAACAAAAAATTTTGTCACCACGATCACTTGGCTGGAAAATGCATCGCTCCACTGTTCAATCTGTGGAATCTACAACTGAAGCATCCTACGTTTGTTGCAATTTATCTTCACAATTTGTCAGGGTATGACTCACATTTATTCGTGAATCATCTTGGTTATGAAGAAAAATAAATAGATTTGATACGCAGCAATGAAGAAAGATACATCAGCTTCAGCCAGAGCGCAGAAAATCTGAAGGTGAGATTTATTGACACGTTTGGGTTCATGGCATCAAGTTTTGTCAAACTTTCGTCAAATCTGAAGAAAGAACAAATGACGAGCGTTAGAAACTTTTTTCCGGAGGACCTGATCGATCCAGTGATGAAAGAAGGCGTTCGTCCTTACGATGACATGTATTCATGTAATAAATTTGAAGAAACACAACTTCTACCGAAGGAAGAATATCAAAAGAAATTGAAAGATTGTACCATAATTGAGGAAGATTACGAGCATGCACAGTTGGCTTGGAAAAACGTTGTAGAAAATCTTGGTGAATAACATGTTTGCGGTCTTAAATGTGATGCCCTACTGTTGACTCGAGCAAGCACAGTTGGCTTGGCAAACAATTGTAGAAAATCTTGGTGAATAACATGTTTGCGGTCTTAAAAGTGATGGCCTACTGTTGGCTGACGTGTTTGAAAATTTCAGAAAAAGTTGCTTGAAAGCTTTATGATCTTGATCCATCTTGGTGCTAAACAGCACCAGGATATCTAGGGATGGAATGCTAGAAATGAATAAACAACCACTCCCTCTTCTGCATGACTACGACAGGATTCTATTGCTTGGGAAAAGATTAAGAGGGATATTCCAGTGCTGTAAGAGATACATATGTGAAGATAACAATAAATTCTTGAAGAACTACGATCTAACGAAGACATATCTCGATGCAAATAACCTGAGTGGATATGCCGTGTGTCAGTTTTTATCGTATACTGCGTCTTAATGGGATGAACCAACTTCACTCAGTTCTGAAAAAAAGTATATCAAATGTCGGAGATTTCCCCAGTTCGATGTATCCCCGAAGTCGATCTAGAATATCCGAAGTATTTGGACGATCTATACAAAGATTTACTACTCTCAAACAATGCCTACACCTTGGGATGAAGATGACGAAAGTGCATAAAGTCTTGAAGTTTAAGCAGTCTGACTGGTTGAAGAAGTATATAGACTCGGTCAGAGAGACGAGAATTAAGGAAACGAATGACATCGAGAAGATTTCAACTCGATGAATAACTCAGTCTTCGGCCAGACGATGGAAAAAATAAGACACAGAGTGGACATAAATGTGGCCTTGAGTGTATAAAATGGTGAAAAACTGGTTTAAAGGCCAAATTTCAAAGTAAGAACAATTTTTTATGAAAATTTGTTGGCATCCGCATGAACAAGACAATAATCACGTACAACAAACCGATCAACGTTGGTCTGAGTATACTCGACCTTTCTAAAGAATTGATTTGTGACTTCCACTACATCGTGATGAAACCAGAGTGTGATGAAAGAACCGAACTTTGTTACCAAGACATGGTCAGCTTGATCTACAACACACAGACTGAAAATATCAACGAAAATATGAGGACGATAATTCCAAAATTTGACACAAGTGACTAACCAACAGAGAATATCTACGATATTCCATGAGTAAACAAGAAAGTTGCGGAAAAGATGAAGGATTCTTGTAATGGAAAAATAATGGAAGAATTTTGTGGCTTTAGAGCAAAAATATGCGCATACAAGGTTGATGGTAAGGAAGGGAAAAAATCGAGAGGAGTGAAAAAAATGTGTCATCAAGGATAAAGTATGTCTTCAAGACTGTGAAGCCCGTCTGTTCGAGAACGCTAAAAAATATAGAACAACGAACTTGATCAGAAGCGTGAGACATGAAGTCTACTCAGTCAGAATGAATAAGAAAGCCTTGAGTCTTCACGAAAATAAGAGGTTCGCTGGAAAATAAGATAGACACACTACTATATGGACATTACATACTTGAAGTCAGTGAAGCCCTTGCTTGAAGTGTTCATAAAATTTACATATTTCATCACCTTCGAGAGCAAATAAGTAGTTCACTGTACCATCATTCAATTGATTTATGAATAATGACACAAAATGAACAACATTAAGATAACAGACAGGTAGAAAGAAAGAAAGAAAGAAAGAGCAGTTGTTTTCATCTGTAGCGAACACCTTCATATACAAAAAACATTTGATGTGTGGAGCCACACAACTTTAAACTCATCAAGATTTTTTCTGTGTAAATAGAGTTATCACAAAAAGAGGTAGACTCTGTCATCAGGAGAAGTCACTAATTCACTGTCATACACATCTGTATGCGATGGACAAACGTTGTAGTGCAAACAAAGAATATGCTAGAAAATATGAAACAAATTGGTGTACCACCAGTAAAAAACTCATGTCAACCACGTAGGATGATGAAGGAGAAAAACCGACGAGAAGTGTACGAAATACCAAGAAATTAATGGAATTGATTGCTTTTTATTTTTAAAACCCGTTGGCTAGAGACAGACATGCAACGAGACGTAAGATTTGTCATCAAGAACGTGAGAATAATACAAACACTAACGTGATGTGTGTTTGTGGCACAGAAGTGAGTCAATATAATATACGAAAAAACATAAACTGGTGCCTGAATTTCACTTAAAATTCTGTATTGAATATGGTCCTCAAATTTTTGTTACCACACATGTCAATATATCCAGCTGTTTCCTTCAGAATTTTACTGTTGAATGTTGCACACAGTTTCATTGCAGTTATCTGTGTGGCCAACACATCAATCCTACGGGGCATGTTTACGGCGTAAATCGGATAATTTTCAATGAAAGTGAATGGACTTATACTGACATCACTCTTCAACTTTGTGACATTTAAAATCACGAAAAACATTATGTATCTTCAGAAAGTTGTTTGCAGTATCTATGTTCTGCAATCCTTAAGGCAAAATATCATTTTTTACATTCTGCAGGAACATACTTTACGGTCTGATGTGATAAAATAAGGAAGAGTCAACCAACTGATTATTTGTAGAATTTTTCTGAAACACAGCGAAGGTTAAACTGTTGTAATTTGTTAAATCTATCTTGAAATTTCTCTTCCCATCCAAACCATCAGTGTTGAAGATTTGAGTTTGAAGAAAGGTACGAGAATCTTCGAATTTGTCAACCTTTCTTGTTCTAGCTTGAATGAATACCTGCTTCATACCAGACTACGGGAACACAGATTTCCATCGTTTCTACAGAAATTTTAGCTTCCTTTGGAAGTGAACGGTGTCTTCATTGCCATTATTTATGTCGGGTGAACGACAAATGGCATCGTTTTGCACTTGAATTACACCAAAAAAAAAAAAAAAAAAAACACTGGCAAATCGCCTTCCTACACCACTTCTTTATAAACTTTGAAGAAGCCGCCAAGTTAGTGTAGTGAAGAAAATAATTCATTTTTCATACTTTTTAACTTTCCATTGTTGATGATGTGGCCTTCCATGATTGAATCAATGAACGGATGCTACACCCTTGACAAAATGATCTTTACTTTCTTGATAGTGATAACAATGAACAACTTCAATACACAGTTGTGAATCAACTTTTTGTCCGATTTATAATATAATCTCTACCATCGGCATAAATAACACTGAAGCTTATTTACACTTGAGAATACATATAATGAAACCAGCCCTCACCAATATTTCTGTTGATATCCATGTCCTTACGACGACAGTTTAGTTTAAATTTTAGTTTTTTGTTCACTGAGAATAAGTAGAGCTCACAGCACTCGATCTTGAAATTTTAAACATTTTTATTGGCTGAGATCCAGCAACTATAATGTTATATACTTGCAGGATGTATATATATCCACAACGGTTGAACAAAACTCTAGTCAAGTTGACCATGGTTTCGACTGCATTAGAGGGCAAACTTCACCAGAATAATTTTTTTTACATAGATTACCTAGAAAATATAATGGCATGCCTTGAAATACAATATACTCAGTAGGATTACTTCCATAAAATACGTAGAACTAAATGTACTAGATATCACTCTTACGATGGCAGACGACAGAATTAGCTTCGATATCTTCCGTAAAGAAACCAGTTCTAATATAATTATATCTTTCACTTGAGTACACCAGCATTCTCATAAGAAGGCCTTTCTCATTCAGCTATTCATAGAGCCAACTCCATCCCCCTTTCTAGTGAAAATCTCAGTCCTGAAATTAATCTGATTAAAACTATTGCAGTAAATAACGGCTATGACCCCTGCATAGTTGATAATATTTTTAGCAGTAAAACCAATAAGAGAATCACCACCCTAGGCCTTTCTAATAATGAACCTAATGAAAAGAAAAAATTGTTCTCTATACCATTTTTGGGGTCCAGTTTCTTACAGGATACAGCGTCTGCTTCAAAATAAATATAACTGTAAGTAGCCTCCTCCACTAATAATTCTTTAAAAATGTAACATCATACATAACTTGAAACATACGCTTTCTCCTTTGCAAAATACTGATGTTTATAAAAGTATTTGCGACAATTGTCCCGTCTATTATATAGGGCAAACCGGCCGAGCTATTTCGATAAGATTCAAGGAACAGTTTCTAGACCAAAAAGAAACCAATGTTCACAATTCAACCTTCGCTGACCATTTGTTAATCACGGGGCATAATTCTAAAGATGTTAAAGACGTCCAGATCTTGCAGTCGGAGAAAAAAGGCTTTAGCCTTAACAACTTAGAAAAGCTACAAATTTTTAAACACCTACCTCTGAAGGACGGGCTCATTCTTAACGAACAGCTGCAATTAGGCAACAAAAATTTTTTCAAGGTATAGAGCCGCTGATTAAAACTGTCTGAATGGCGACACTCTCCTCAATGTCGTCTTTTGAACATCGTTTTCCTTTCCATTTTCATGTTTTCTCTTTGCATTACTTGAACTGTATTCTCTTTTGTAAAAAGAAAAACTCTTACCTTATGTTGTAACTTTCATACACTGGTTCCTGTTTGTTACCTGTAATGTTTAAATTTGTCCCTGCAGTGCCTCATTTGCTCTTAAGTTGTCTGTAATTCGATTACTTCTTGCTAGATCGCGCGAATCTGTTTTCGTGTCCACCTCGTGGCTACCTCGGCCTGTTAGCCGTTTAGTCAGACGGCAGCGGCTGAGCTGATGCCGCTCATGGCCCTAAACGACCTTTCGACTACCACTGTATTCCCAAGGAATATTTTATCCAATTGACAAACATGTTATATTTTTACATTTTAGCTTTGATTTTTGTGACATTTTTATTTGACGAGAGCACTTTTGCTCAGACATTTTTACCCGTGGTGTGCTTACATGTAAGAATATTCTGTTGTACGTATCTTTTGGAAGTAATCCTATTGAGTATATTATATTTCAAGCCATGTCATTATATTTTCTAGGTAATCCATTTAAAATTTTTTGTTCTGATGAAGATTGACCTATTGCAGTCGAAATCATGGCCAATTTTACAAAAAATTTTGTGCAACTGCTGTGGCTATATATACTTCCTGTAAGTAAACTCTCGATTCTGTTCACTTATGAAGAAAAGAGTTTGATTGAAGTATTTCTAAGGTAACTGTCGCATGAGCATCACCAAAGTCAATCAGTTCATCATTTTCATTAGTTGTAATTACTCCCGACTCACGAATTTCTTCATGAATCGACACAAACAAGGGGTGATGTGGTCCAAAAATTACTTTTGAACCAAGCTTAGTATTAGGTATGAATGTGGTAATAATATTTGTTTCTCGATGAGAATGTTCATTGTCTTTCATGTGTGTATCAAGGTGGAGGCTGATGTGGGTTAATTCGAACAGAAGGTCGCAAGGGACAGTTACCGTTGTATAGAAACTTACCAATGCAGCAATCGACTTCCGTAGGTGTACTCAAACTTTTCTTGAATACTGGAGAATTTTCACTCAGCTGAAGCCATCGACCCATTTATTGCGAGAAAAATGAAGACAGATTTGGACCCAAATGTAAGAATTCTCGAGAACAAACTGAAAAACTAGCATTGCAAACTCTTTCGTTACTCTATTCGACGTGCCATTGTAGGACCTAGTGGATTTGGGTAAACATTGTTAATGACTGATAGCCCCATTATTGTTGAACAGGAAAAAATTTATCATTTATACGTTACCCGAAGGGTTTGGATCAACCAAAGTATCAAGAATTCAAGAAAACGTGAGGAAGGTTGATGAGAACATCACCGCATTCACTGGAAGTAATGATTGGATGAGCGTGAAAACAACTCCGTTCCTAAGTTCAGTTACTTCATGCTTGTAGATCAAGATGTCGCTAATGAATATTTCACAAGAAGATGACAAAAGGGGAAAGAATGGTTTTACTTGGCTCAAACGTACTCTCAAATACCAAAGCATCTCTTGACAGACACCCTAGATTTTTTGAACATCTTCAGGCATGACGACAGCAATTTACAAAACAAAATATCTTCCATCGATTTGTTAGTGGTGAGATGAATTTTAACAACTTGAAGGAGATGTCAGTAAATATTGGAGTGAGGATCAGTTTGGTTTTTTAATGATATACGTCACAAGTAAGGTCAACGATAAGAACTACAGACATAAAGTCAAACATTTTGTGACAACACGAACATGTCGAACATCAACAAATATTTATGTCTTTCCCCTTTAGTAAATGCTCCTAGAGTACGATGAGGAAGTTATTTAAAAGGCCAAACTAAAGAGGAAGAAAAAATAAAAGTTGAAGGAGCGTTTCGAACATCGAAGAAACAACGAACAGAGTACAAAAAGTACAAAAAAAGGATCAACTGTTCATCAATGACGTCGAACAAATCAAGCAAGGAACTGAAGTTCTGGGTGATAATGTGTTGAAGGCCGTAGAAGAAAACAGAAAAGTTGAGAAACATGTGGTACCATACAACCATCACCAGCATCATTTTGTAGAATTTAAAGACATTCCACCAAATAAACATGGTGAGAGCCCACAATGCTATTTAAAGCTGAGTGAGTCAGAAATTTAAAATCTGTTGAAGAACTACGAAGAAGAGCTTAAAGAGAGGAAAAAGATGTTCTACGAGAAGAAGAATAACCCGTAAGATACATGACCATCACTGAAAAAATGTTGTAATATATCAACCACAGCGAAAACCCAGTTTTCGGGTTAAGGTCTGATGGCACATTTAAACTTGTTGGTAAATTACCTTAAAATCTGAGAGGGTAAACAGTTGGTGAAACAATCTATCTAGGTACAGATGGACTGATGAATACTTTAACCAAAAAACACATTACTATAGACTATAGGAACACACTATAGACTATAGGAACACTAGATTTACAGTGCCGACCTCTGAAGTTATGCAGACATTTTGTTCCATGCGGGAGCGCTGTATTCTGACAAAAATCCTAAAAAACTCGAGTGGAGGCATCAAGTAGAATAGTGTGATAAGAGAAATCATTGATGACCTTTTTTTCAAGTATCGAATTTGAGACGAACAAAACTGCAGCTGGGACACTCGAGTGATGAGAAACTGGGTGAAGGCAGACAAAACTGTTGAGTACATATGAATGAACGATGTACGTCAAATAATCGACAGTGGATTATTGATTATTCAGAGTGAAGAGATGGCTCGCAAATAAAATTTTCACAGTGAAAATATTGGCATGACATAGATGACAACAAACAAGTTTAGTGACTTCATCATCAACAAACGGAAAGATATACCGTATCTGATCACATTTTTGAACAATCTTCGTCACACGTTCTGGAAGAGTGAAAAATATTGGAAAGGCTTTATGAACACGTTGATCAACAAACTTCCGTTCGAAATCCATCTGCCATGTTACAATTACTGTGGCCCTGGAACAAAATTGATTGGACGATTAACTCGGGGAGATCAAGAAATAAATCCATTGGATGAAGCATGCAAAAGACATTAGATTGCCTACAAAAACAGAAAGCTGTAGAAAAAAGATATGAAGCTGAGAAAGAACTTCGACTGCAAACGAACAAATGAACGCTAGTGGTCATCATTTGGTGAAAAATTGGCTGCAATGGCAGTAAGAGGAGTAATGTATGGAAACAGAAAACTAGACACGGGCCTTAACGATGGCAATAACGGTTGGGAACTATGAAAATTTTTCTACATGAATGAACAATTTTACAGTCGAGTACACTACTCTGCCTAGGCAAAATCAATCACAATGAAACTGAACAATGATCAGCTACACAGCATCGACCGTTTTTGACTGATGCTCAGAAACAATGGAGAGACAAACAAAAAACTGGTGAATGTTTGCTCTTAGCACTGGATACACTCGTCATGAAGAAGAAGAAAGGCAAAATGGACTAACACAGCACGACGGTGGGTTTATTCAATTGTTGTTGTCTGCATTACCATACTTGGCTGCTGTCGGTTCGCTGGCCGGTGGGGCAGCTGCTGTTGCAAAAACAGTCATAAATAAAAAATAAAAAAAAATGGTAAAGAATTTGAAGAACAGAAGAGACACAACCTGGCAATGAAGAAGAAGGAAAGTGCAACAAAAAACTTCGAAGTAACTAGAAAATATGACAAACCTTCATTAAATTTTGATCTAGAAAATTTGGCAGAACAGTTGAAAATGAAGCACTTTCGTGATGTTTTCATCCTCGATGAAGTACCTAGGAATTCAGGGAATGCTGAATGGCGAGTTGTAAATTTAGGCATTTCGGATAATGGTGGACGCACTGGATGTGTTACTATAACGACAATGAGAAAAAAATTGGCTTCGACTCATTTGGTGGTAACATATCAAGACAATTAGTTAACTACTTGGGGAACATGAACTATTCTATAACGATGAAGTCATTTGCTGTCATTTGTATGTGGTTGTACTAAAAATGTAATCGGATGATCGGTGCTACAATGAAATCTTAAACCTAATAAGTGAACAACGTTAACCATATCTTATGCCTGAAGTGTAAAAAATTTACTGACGCACGTCACCCTCAAAATATGGGAGACAACGGACTTCTGGCCTTTGTACTGTATGCAGACAAAGATGAGTACGTCTGTAGGCTTTCGTCGCCGTTGTCACCGAAGTTAAAATCTTCTGGGTTATTAGGCCGTGTTCTAGCAGCAGTGGACACCAAAAGATCCTGAAGAAGATCCCAGCAGAGGGGTCAAAACGTCGAACATTTTAGAAGAAACATGACGCAGCCTAATAACCCAGAAGATTTTAACTTCAAAGACGAGTAAGTTCATTAAAAAGAGTCAGTCGCCGTGAAAAAGTACACCGAAGGTGTAATCAGTCCTTCAGGAGACTTTCGTGAAGAAATCATCAACGAATCACACAAACGACGAGAAAAGCTTTAAAAGGAAGAAAGATCGTCTCAGTATAGATGATCTATGACAGGCGGATCTAGTAGAGATAGGTAAGTTGAAAGATGACAAAGGAAAAAATATTTGTTGACTGTCATTGACGTTTTCTCGAAGTTTGCATGTGCCTTGCCAGTAAAGGAAAAACGGACAAAAATATGATTGAAACTTTTGAGAAAATCTTGATGGTGAAAACACCAAGAAATCTGCAGGCAGACGGTGGTAAAGAGTTCTTCAACAAAGAATTTCGTGAACTAATGAAGAAACACAGGATCAACCATTACTCAACATTTAATGAGATGAAGGCATCCATCGTGGAAAGACTTAACAGAACATTGAGGGGAAAAAAACGTGGAAAAAGTTTGCTCTTCAAAGTAACTATAAATTGACAGAACCGGTTGAAAAGTCGGTTGATGAGTACAACAACACAAGACATTCAACGTTAATGATGAAGCCAACGGATGTATCCGAAGAAGATCAGGAGGACTTGCAGAAGACAGTTTACACTGAATATGTCAGGCCTAAGTATAAGATGAACAATAAGCTTAAGGTCAGCAAACGTAAGGGAATTTTCGGGAAAGGCTACACAGCCAACTGCTCTCCAGAAATATTTGCTGTTTATCATGTTGTTCTTTCTAATGAAGATACATGCAAGTTGAAAGGATGTTAAGAAAGTGAAAGGAAATCTTTACGAACATGAACTGCAGAAGACAAAGTTTCCTGACGTGTACATTCCTAAGAAAGTTTTAAGAAAGAAAGGTAACAAAGTCTGTATGAAATGGATGCATTTTGATGAATCACACAGCAGTTGGTCAGTAAGAACAAAATTATGCCATAGCAATTTTTTCTTTGATAGCAGGGTTCAGAAAAAATGATGGTAGATGAAGACACAGACATGTTTGATAATGATCAAAATAGATGGTTTGAGGCAATGGACACATGTGTGAGACAGCCTTTAAATCCGTTGAAGAGGAGATGACGGGATGACTCCCACCGATGTTGAACAATTATTTGAAATCATTGAGCATCCAATGATGATGAAGAAGCTCCAAGTGTGAAGCAAGATAAAAAAGTGTTAGAAATATTGACTATTGTACCTTCATTAAAGTGTTTTTCTCCTTATTTTTGTGCAAATCTCTCTTTTTGATAAAAACTGTGTTTTCATGCTGTTTTTCTTTGAGTTTCTGTTTAATTTAGTTGTTTTTTCCGGTTTGATGAATCGTTGGAAAAGTGCACTCGTAACACCAATATACGACTACTTACATGTGTCTACTAACCACGCAGTGCAAAACCATAGCTGGCCCAGTTAGGTTCATGTACTAACCACGCAGTGCAAAACCATAACTGGTCCAGATAGGTTCATGTATGGCGGCTTCGCTTTGGGGTACACAAATGATGAATACGTTGATATGCATTTGATGTTGGGTGTATCCGATAACCAAGCTGCTTCTGCTGCTCCTGCATACGCTGCATGGTAGCCTCAAAGGCACCATCCTGATAAAAAGGTTTTTTGTCGCCTGGAGCAACGCCTTCGGGAAATCGGTAATCTTCGTCCACAAGTAATGGACAGAGGTCGTCCAAGGAAATCCCCAAGCAGAAGACACGATTCTTGAAACCGTTCACCAGTCACCTCGGTGAAGTAACCGTGATATTGTAAAGACCGGTTGAAGTGTTGCGCGATGAAGCGTCCACGTCGTTACACGTTAACACTAGCGGCCAGGAGACCGCGCCAATGAGTATAGTTCTTTGAATGGTTTTTTTCACCAAGTGGCAGATAACGAACATTTTATAAATAACGCGATATGGACTGACGAATGTAGCTTCGCTTGTGAAGATATTTTCAACATCCACAACAGCCATTATTGTTTGGAACACAATCCATATGTCGCCTGTGAACGTGGCTTTCAAGCACACTTTGGCATAAGCATGTGGGCGGAGTGTTTTTGGACGCTTACTTGTTGCCGGACAAGCTGAATGCGCCCCTGTATCGTACGTTTCCTTGTAATACTTTCCTTGGCGCATTAGAAAATGTGACACATGGTGTCTGGCAACACCTAAGGTTTTACTATGATGTTGCTTCACCACACATTGGGATGAATGTGCGTAACTATTTAAATAAAGTATTTCCATGAAAATGGATTGGTCGTGGAGGTCCAGTGTTCTGGCCCTCACGTTGCCGGCACCTTAATGCATAGATTGTTATTACTGGGGACATTAAAGGAATAAGTTTATAGTATTCTAGCCGTGGAGTGAATGTGATCGACCAAGTAACTTGCGTGCGTACCACTTCAGATGTGTTTTATGAAGTCCAGCAAACTATGATCCATCAGGTGGTGAAGTACTTGCAAATGCAAGGTGGTCACTTTGAACACTGAACCGGCCCTGTCAGGATAAGCCTGGATCTCAGACGTACAGAATCGAATTATCGTGCGTAGCGTAATGTACAATCTAGTGTAGTCTACCCTACTGTGTTTTATGTATACCACTGGACACGGGCGATTTTACTGTATCCATTAATATTTTCTGTTGGCTTTATTTGTCTCAAGGTCGAAACAAAGTGGTCGTTTACGTCTTAAAAACTTCATGATAACTCTTAATGTTACAATAAAAGTAACAGTAAAAGAAAGAAGTACACAAGATATCTCCTTGTGAAGGTGTGAATTAGATAAAATTTGATGCTTCAACTGAAATAAAAATAAAATTTTAGGTACGAACATGGCTGAGTCTGCATACACATTCCCCACGGCGCTGCCTCGTCTCACTGAGCGAATGCGACAGCTCTGGCACAGTGCAGAATTCATGCTACCTGTTCTTGGCTATGTTGCACGCAGTTACGCGTTGCTAGAGCCTCGTTTTTTAAGTCGCATTTCTATTAAACATATTGGAGGACGAGCTTCTCCTTGACTTGCGCCATAGGGTGGTGGGGTTTCGGGTTCCGCTGAATAGGTCAGGAGTTCACTACACTCAGCTGGCGGCTACACTGGTAGCGGAGGCTGTGTGGCGTGGACTGGGCCGTTTTTTTGGTTAGAAGGCCTCGGGAAAGTACGGGGTGGGCTGCAACCTCAAAGGGTGAATGGCAAATACAGGACGTGCTTAGATCAAGGAAGAGTCGGAATTGTAGTCGAAAATTGTTGTAGTTGTGCTGGGAAAGTCCCTGAGCTTCAAGTGCTAATAGAAAGCGCGGAAGCTCAAATCGTTATAGGTACAGAAAGCTGGCTAAAGCCTGAAATAAGTTCTGCAGAAATTTTTACGAAGTCTCAGATGGTGCTCAGGAAAGATAGATTAGGCAGAATTGGTGGTGGAGTGTTTGTGTCTGTCAGTAGTGGTTTATCTTGTAGTGAAGTCGAAGTAGATACTCCGTGCGAATTGTTATAGGTGAAGGTTATACTTAACAGCCGAACTAAGTTAATAATTGGCTCCTTCTACCGATCCCCAGACTCCGATGATATAGTTGCTGAACAGTCCAGAGAAAATTTGAGTCTCGTACCAAATAAATACCCACTCATACGGTTATAGTTGGTGGGGACTTCAACCTTCCCTCGATATGTTGGCAAAAATACCTGGTCAAAACCGAGCAGTTAGTCCACGAACCCACGCGAATTGTAAATGGTTGCAAAAACACACTTGACCTCTTAACCACAAACAATCCAGAGCTAATAGAAAGCATAATGACTGATAAAGGGATTAGTGATCACAAGGTCGTTGTAGCCAGGCTCAATACCGTTTCTTCCAAATCCACCAGAAACAAACGCAAAATAATTTTATTTAAAAAAGCGTATATGTGTCACTAGAAGCCTTCCTAAGAGACAGTTCCATTCCATCCGAACTGACTATGCAAATGTAGACGAGATGTGGCTCAAAATCAAAGATATAGTAGCAACAACAATAGAGAGATTCATACCTCATAAACTGTTAAGAGATGGAACTGATCCCCCATGGTACACAAAACAGGTCCGAACGCTGTTGCAGAAGCAACGGAAAAAGCATGCGAAGTTCAGAAGAACCTGAAATCCCGAAGATTGGCTGAAATTTACAGACGCGCGAAATTTGGCACGGACTTCAATGCGAGATGCCTTTAATAGGTTCCACAACGAAACATTGTCTCGAAGTTTGGTACAAAATCCGAAGAAATTCTGGTCGTATGTAAAGTACACACGCGGCAAGACGCAGTCAATACCTTCGCTGCGCTGTGCCGATGGTACTGTTACCGACGACTGTGCCGCTAAAGCGGAGTTATTGAACGCAGTTTTCCGAAATTCCTTCACCAGGGAAGACGAATGGAATATTCCAGAATTTGAAACACGAACAGCTGCTAGCATGAGTTTCTTAGAAGTAGACACGTTAGGGGTTGCGAAGCAACTCAAATCGCTTGATGCGGGCAAGTCTTCAGGTCCAGATTGTATACTGATTAGGTTCCTTTCAGATTACGCTGATACAATAGCTCCCTACTTAGCAGTCATATACAACCGCTCGCTCACCGATAGATCTGTACCTACACATTGCAAAATTGCGCAGGTCGCACCAGTGTTTAAGAAGGGTAGTAGGAGTAATTCTTCGAACTACAGACCTACATCATTGACGTCGGTTTGCAGTAGGGTTATGGAGCATATACTGTATTCAAACATTGTGAATCACCTCGAAGGGAACGATCTATTGATACGTAATCAGCTTGGTTTCAGAAAACATCGTTCTTGTGCAACGCAGCTAGCTCTTTATTCGCACGTAGTGATGGCCGCTATCGACAGGGGACCTCAAGTTGATTCTGTATTTCTAGATTTCCGGAAAGCTTTTGACACCGTTCCTCACAAGCGACTTCTACTCAAGCTGCGGGCCTATGGGATATCGTCTCAGTTGTGCGACTGGATTCGTGATTTCCTGTCAGGAAGGTCGCAGTTCGTTGTAATAGACGGCAAATCATCGAGTAAAACTGAAGTGATATCAGGTGTTCCCCAGGGAAGCGTCCTGGGACCTCTGGTGTTCCTGATCTATATAAATGACCTGGGTGACAATCTGAGCAGTTCTCTTAGGCTGTTCGCAGATGATGCTGTAATTTACCGTCTAGTAAGGTCATCCGAAGACCAGTATCAGTTGCAAAGCGATTTAGAAAAGATTGCTGTATGGTGTGGCAGGTGGCAGTTGACGCTAAATAACGAAACATGTGAGGTGATCCACATGAGTTCCAAAAGAAATCCGTTGGAATTCGATTACTCGATAAATAGTACAATTCTATAGGCTGTCAATTCAACTAAGTACCTGGGTGTTAAAATTATGAACAACTTCAGTTGGAAAGACCAAATAGATAATATTGTGGGGAAGGCGAGCCAAAGGTTGCGTTTCATTGGCAGTACACTTAGAAGATGCAACAAGTCCACTAAAGACACAGCTTACACTACACTCGTTCGTCCTCTGTTAGAATATTGCTGCGCGGTGTGGAATCCTTACCAGGTGGGATTGACGGAGGACATCGAAAAGGTGCGAGAAAGGGAAGCTCGTTTTGTATTATCACGTAATAGGGGAGAGAGTGTGGCAGATATGATACGCGAGTCGGGATGGAAGGCATTAAAGTATAGACGTTTTTCGTCGCGGTGAGATCTATTTACGAAATTTCAGTCACTAACTTTCTCTTCCGAATGCGAAAATATTTTGTTGAACCCAACCTACATAGGTAGGAATGACCATCAAAATAAAGTAAGAGAAATCAGAGCTCGAACAGAAAGGTTTAGGTGTTCGTTTTTCCCGTGCGCTGTTCGGGAGTGGAATGGTAGAGAGATAGTATGATTGTGGTTCGATGAATCCTTTGCCAAGCACTTAAATGTGAATTGCAGAGTAATCATGTAGATGCTACATACTCTTTTGTCTTGAATGGTGATGAGGAATCTCATGTCGATTATCAATTACGGCATTTTTTCTTCTTCCTGGGTATGTAACAGTTATAGGGGAAAGCTATATATAAATGTAAATGTTCGTTTCTTCTAAATCTTAAATCTCCGAAATTACCTCATGCTCCGAAACTACCTCATGAATTGTGTCGATATTTTCACACAACATTGCATTCAAATATGTACATGTTTTATGTTCCTGTTTCTTAATGAATGTAAATTATAAACAAATATTTAATTTATAATACAGAAATGCTGTTACAAAAGTCTCGAAAATTCTTGACCGATTTTCAGGATTTTACATGTTACTGTAATAAACGTTTGGACACGTGTAGGATATATACACTGAAGCGTCAAAGAAACTGGTACAGGCCTGCTTATTCAAATACAGAGATATGTAAACAGGCAGAATACGGCGCTGCGGTCGGCAACTCCAATGTAAGACAAGAAATGTCTGGTGCAGTTGTTAGATCGGTTATTGCTGCTACAATGGCTGTTTATCAAGATATAAGTGAGTTTCAACCTGGTGTTATAGTCAGCGCACGAGCAATGGGACACAGCATCTCCGAAGTAGCGATGAAGTGGGGACTTCCCTGTACGACTATTTCACGAGTGTGCCGTGAATATCAGGAATCCGGTAAAAAAAAATAAAATCTCCGACATCGCTGCGGCAGGAAAAAGATCCTGCAAGAAAGGGACCAACAACGACTGAAGACAATCTTTCAACGTGACTGAATGCAACCCTTCCGCAAATTGCTGCAGATTTCAATGCTGGGTCATCAGCAAGTGTAAGTGTGCGAACCATCCAACGAAACATAATCGATATGGGCTTTCGGTGCGGAAGGCCCAGTCGTGGAACCTTGAGGCTGCACGACACAAAGCTTTACACCTTGCCTGGGCCCGTCAACACCGACATTGGACTGTTGATGACTGCAAACATTTTGGCTGGTCGGATGACTCTCGTCTCAGATTGTATCGAGCGGATGAACGTGTACGGGTATGGGCACAACCTCATGAATCCATCGACCTTGCATGTCAGCAGGGGACTTTTCAATCTGGTAGAGGCTGTAATGATGTAGAGCGTGTGCAGTTGGAGTCATATGGGACCCTGATACGTCTCGATACGACTCTGACAGGTGACACATACGTAATCATGCTGTCTGATCAGCTGCATCCATCCATGTCAAAGTGCCTTCCGAAGGCCTTGGACAATTGCAGCAGGACAATGCGACACCCCACACGTCCAGAATTGCTACAGAGTTGCTCCAGAGACACTGTTCTGAGTTTAAACACTTCGCTGGCCACCAAACTCCCCAGAGGCCTTACAAAGTGCTGTTCAGAATAGATCTCAACCCCCTCGTACTCTTGCGGATGTATGGACAGCACTGCAGGATTCATGGTGTCAGCTCCCACCAGCACTGCGTCAGACATTAGTCGAGTCCATGCCACGTCATGTTGCGGCCCTTCTGCATGCTGGCGGGAGCTCTACACGATATTAGGCATGTGTACCAGTTTCTTTGTCTCTTCAGTGAATATATATCTATATATTAAAAACAGGAGAGCTGTATTTAAGGTTTATCGGATTATAATTTGAATACTACAGAACTTTAATCAGCAATAACAATAAACAAGGCTCAAGCTCAGAGAGGAAGAGGAGATGGATAGTTGGATTGGGAAGAAATGGACATGGAAAGGGGAAAGGCGGAGATTGACAGAGAGAGGGGACAGGAGAAGATCCAAAGAGAAGCGGGAGGAGAAGATGGGCAGAGAACGGGGAGGATAGACAAAGAGATGGGGAGAAAGTAGGGCAGGAGGGGATAGAAAGAGAGGGCAAAGGAGAAAATAGAGAGGGAGGCGTTGGAGGTGGATGGAGACAAGGAGAAGGAGATGGATAAAGAGAGGCGGTGGAGGAGATTAGGACCGATATTCAATTCGCATACATATTAGAAATGTGTGCTTCCTCTTTCTTTCCTTTCCGTTCAACCAGACTGAGCACAGCAACGTGTTGCCGGAAACAGCTAGTGCCGAATATAAAGTGAAGTCTTAGTGAATCTTTTGTGAAAACATTTGTGTGGGTTATAAACAGTACCGGTCTAAGAAAAGATGGTGTTATAGAAGAAAGAGATTTGATGTGTAGCTCAGGCAACTACTGAAACAAGTAAACTTTTAGGTACAGCTTAACTAAAAGAAGAGACACGTAGGTTGATACGCCACACACTAAGGCATCAAAGAACTGTTAAAGGAAGGAAGGCTAGAAGCTATACTAGGGAGGAGAGCTGCATGAAACCAGTATTGGAACTGAAGACCACAACAACGAGAACAACATTAGACCATTTTGTACGAGGTAACTGTGGTGTAGACAGGGCTGCCCCCTGCATATTTTGGACAGCGCACGTACGCGTATGTTTCAGGGGTGAAGTAAATTGAAGCAGACGTACTGTGTACATGTTGTCGTAAATAGAAGCAGAGGTACTGTGTAGAGTCAAGCTTCCTGCTACAGCCACAGCGTCTGGGGACGCCAGTGGCAAGTCGGAGTACACAGCGCTGAGATCACGGGAGCTTGCTTACGTCCGCACGGTCACGTGTTGTCGTGACACAGCGGGTGTACCCTTCCGCTGGTGTTACTTAGGTCAGCGCCTCGGGCTCTGACGGATCAGGAACTGCTCCACGTCTCCGCGACGGACCCCGTCTGTCGTGGCCAACGCCGCTCCCGCTGCCCGCCAAGCCGTTGTGCCACCATCGCCATGTGCCAAACTCGCCTCTGCGGTTCCAGCAGCCGCTCCCGACTATACCGCATCACCGTGGTGACCAGTGGCTCTCTATGGGCTCCTTGCCTCATAGGACTGTATCGTTCTCCCCTGCTCCTCGAGACATTGTCCAGGATATACAGTTTTCTGTTAACGAGTTGTGACGATATTCACATTCGGAAGTGTACTTCTATTAGTTCCTGTAATAAACAGCTGTTATTTCAAAGAGTGCGTTTCACTACGTCCAGCCACACTTCCCTGCGAAGGATAGAACCGTAATTACAAAGGTCGCAGTAAGGCATCGCCATTCAACTGTGGAGGACATGACCTTGGGCAGGGAATGATGTATCTTTGGTTTCCCTTGTGTTACAGTACATAGATGTGAATCAGGAATAACTTTTCAAGTAGAACCAAATGCTGCTTTTGACATATCGACGTACTCTTAATAAGATAACTTCACTGAACACAAGGAGTGGATTTGATGTCATGGTGATATATGAATAGATGAAGAGACAACTACGTGACAGAAAAAGCTGTATTTAAGAAAGTCTAAATGGGAAGAGGTACATCAATTGCGATGAGAAAAAGTGTTGTTCAGAATATTTTGGGTTCAATGAACTTCACCTGTTTGTTTGTAATGAAAAGCGAAGCATAGGTGAAATCTTCTCAATTACCTCGACTTATAATTAGGGCGCCATGAATTGGCCATTAATGGTACAGTTGAAATTCCACCCTGCTAGGCAGTTGACTCCAGTGTTGGCGACACGTTCCCCCCATGGCAGAGGTGTGCGTGTAACGGCAGAATAACTCAGAGCAGAGCCAAATGAGGAGTGACCGTGAGGGATTGCGGACAGAAGGCTGGTGTTGCGGAAGGAAGTGGCAACAACTTTGAGCCTGCCGTGGATGGCTGGCCGTCTGGTCTTGTATGTGTCCCGGAGTGGCTGGTTCAGGGCAGTTGGTCGACGAGCAGTAGAGCCTGGGAAGGCTGGTGGCAGTTGGTTGCTGGCAGCCAATGATAGTGGCCCATGCGTGTGGAGGACGTGGTGGGTGCTTTTGACATGGCCCCTGGAAGCTAGTCCGCCAAGAGTCATCGAGGTAGCACAAGTCAACAACTGGGACGGAGGTCAGTCAAACTGACGCGGTGGCCAGTTCCCATGATCAGCAGTGCAATGGCTGTCCGGTGGAGTCTGGGCTGGAGCTATTGGTGACTTGTTGGTAACACGAGGCACCGGTCCCCGTTCTGGGGAAGCGGACGGTGCACAGCGTCTCGGCGCCAGGAAAGGTCGTGCTGACGAGACACGAGAAGATGTGAACTGTGCTGTGTGCGTGCTTGAATGGTGGTGCAGAAGAAGGTTTGGACACCAGAGGAGCTCGTGAAACATTGGTGTGGAAACGACTCTGTTGGGCAGTGTTTCAGCTTTAGCTGTGTCGGTTGTTCCATTGTCTTTAAGGTGGGGCCACTGGAAGGACGTAAGTTTCAGTAGGAGAAGATTTTGGGCATGCTACCTCTGAGCGTGTACCGTATTTTATTGTCAGTTGTGCTTAATTGATTGATCTTTCTGATAAAAAGGAATTGTTGGCCTGGTTTTGAGTTACTAATCCGATTTATTTAGTACTTTTTCCAGAATTCCGTAGGCTATCTCCTTGTAATCTAATTGCTGCTTACTAATATCACTTATTGATTAGAGGAATTTGCATTACTTTGTGGCTTTTGTGTGTCACTTCTAATTTTGGATATTGCGTCAGGAGTAGAGCTATTTTGTTTTTCTAGTCATTCCTTCTGGCTTTTATAGCCATCAGTCGTAGGGTTGCCTATTGTTTTACGCCCTCCTTGTTATTATAAAGCTGCATTTATTTCGGGGGCAGGAATTTTACCATGTTATGTTAGAAAATAAGTTAATGTATGTTTATCGTGCTCGGAGATGGTCATTTTCCTAGTGTTTTTATTTTGCTCATGCCGTCTGATTTGTTGAATTGTGGTATTAAAAAAATATATTGAAAATTTGTCAAGAATCAACGCCTATACAACCCGCAGCCACTTTCCAGTCAACTTCTTGTACCGCATGAGAAATGTATAAATAGCACCTTTGTGCCTTTCGAAGCTGCAACGAGAAGAGAACAACTTAATTAAGGTTATACCTGCCCGCCCGGTTAGCCGTGCTGTCTAACGCACTGCTTTCCGGGCGGGAAGGCGTGCCGGTCCCCGGCACGAATCCTCCTGGCAGATTAGTGTCGAGGTCTGGTGTGCTGGCCAGTCTGTGGATGGTTTTTAAGGCGGTTTTCCATCTGTCTCGGCGAATGCGGTCTGGTTCCCCTTATTCCGCATCAGTTACACTGTGTCGGCGATAGCTGCGCAGACACTGTCTTCATGTATTCGTATACCATAATAACTGTACCACGAAAACATTTGGGGTGACATTCGTCTGGTATGAGACGTTCCCGGGGAGGCGGGGGGGAGGGGGGGGTCCACTGGGGGCCGAACCGCACAATAACCCTGGGCCCTGGGTTCGGTGTGGGACGGCGGTGGGATGAGTGGACTGCTGTACCCGTTGTGGGGTTGTAAACCACTGAGGGCTATGGCGTGGACGAAGCCTCTCCGTCGTTCCTAGGTCTCCAGTTCATCACTATACGGTACAATACAAGGGTATACTTGACAGTCTGCAATAATGTATAGATTAACAGAGCTTCGAGAAAGTTAAAAATGCCGTTGAAACTGCAGTGTAATATAATTATATCAATACGTATAATTTTGTACAAGCGAAGATGCGTTTACGGTGCCGAATTGCTTACAACTAGACAAATTAGTCAACAGTATCAGTTATAGTAGTGGTTCATACATTTCTGGAATACTGCGTCCAATATTTGACATGCTTTTACAACGCAGTGTGTGTTGGAATTCCTCTTTTCTGCAAGTAAGCTGCACTATTTTGTGGAACGACCCCTTATTGTCATGTTTTGGTACAAGTTACTGATTTTTGCAGCAAACATATGCGATGGAAACGTTTAAATATCAAAGCTGAGCTGGATATAATGATATAATGTGATTGATCAAAGATACTAGTAACTGACGAGATTACTAGTAAAGAGATACATTCACTTCTAGCTCATATTTCTGTTGTTTATCTTTATGTCATCTTTAGACAGGCTCGAAAGCGGTAACTGTAGTGTATACGTTAGCGAACTACACAGAACATCAGCAGGGTTCCAAAAGCCAGTTTCTCTGTCTCTAACGACCCAGTGGCAGCTTTAAAAAGAATTAAGTTTACAATTTACCGTCCAATCTTAGGAGGAACGAAACATCCTCATCTAACATTGCGCAAGTAGGATCCATTGAGCCTGAAAACGACACTGCACCTGTCTAAGACGTCATTTTTAAATTTTTACTAGTACTACTACTTCTGCTACTGATACTAACACTAATACCGTAATCATCACCATATCGCCTACTGTTTGCTGATAGTGTTATTGTTGTGGAACCCATTACGACCATTTTCTGTAATACTGCAAGTATTCAGGAAGAGCTTGAATGAAGACACCACAAGTAAGTGGGCTGTAAGTAGGCTCATAGAAGGTGCACGAAACGTTTCATCTAACTCTTATTTTGAAACATTACGCCATGCCACACCCAGGAACCATGACTGTACATTTCGCTCTCCACGTTAAACGCCTGAAAGTTTTTCAACTATGCTTCCCGCTTAACTTACGTGTGTAGCGGTTTGCCTGCAACCCACGTCTACCAGAATCAATTTTTCATTCTCTAGCGGAGTGTGCGCTGCTTTGAAGCTTCCTTGTAGATTAAAACTATACCAAACATGGACAAGCACCCAGAACCTTGCCTTAAGCAGACAATGGGTTTCTCGAGTGAGCTAACACAGCATGACTCAGGACTCGTCCTGACAGCTTAGCTTTTGGTAGTATCTCTCTCCTGCTCTCCAAACTTTTATCAGAAGTGGAACTTTGAAAATGGGTTAGGAGTAGTGATGGATAGCTAAATCAGTGAAACAAAAGATTCCGTTTTCGAGTGCCAGTCTGAAATATTTTTATTGAACGATGAATTTCCACGTACTTTTGCATTAAAATAGGAATCTACGTAAAAAAGTAAGTCATTCGCTATAAGTAACTCAGCAATATTAACAATGATAAACTGTACACTGATCCTAATTCTTAATAATAATTGTCATTCACTGCCTCAATTAATTTTTGTAATTAACACGCTTTATTACCTATTCGGTATTATATAATGAATCTTTAAAAATATAATAAGCGCATTATGTGACTGAGAAGTATATCTCAAGATTTTGTGTGTGATAATGATTGATAACGTCACAATGAAGGTTCAACGAGCCTATAAATACAACTGTTTTAAATGTGAGGTACAATGGTGGAATTTCTCCATTACACTGCCAAGCGGCATTCTAAGAAGATACTTATGAATATCTGATAAAGGTTATCTTTGAACCCTGCTAAGAGAGTTTAATACGTTCTGAATGAGTTGATGACAAATTATCAATATGCACCTCTAATTTAAGCAATTCTTTCTTTGTGTCAACTCAAGGTTTGACATGAAGACGCGCAGGAGGACAGCGACATTGTCGTAAACTAGAAGACGCTTACATCACTGCTGAGTAGATCTCTAGAATAACTGGTCACTTGCTGTTCAAACGTCTTATTTACTAACGCCTTTCGGGCACAGCCCATCACCAGAACATCGAAAAGAAAAGTCTTCATATAATGCATGAAGTCACATGTTTCAGCAGTCAGCATCAAAACACAACTCTTCTTTTTGATGTTTTCATAATGAGCTGTGCCCTAAACAAGAATTTTTGAACAGCAAGTGACCAGTTACTCCAACGACTTATTCAGCAGTGGTCTTAGTTTCGTCAAGTTTCCACTGAGTGCACAAGATGGCTGAAGTAACGTAAAAGTGAGAAGAACAACGGCCCTGCTGATATAAAATACTGACTTAGGTTTTAAGAAGGCGTTTCTGAAACTGAAAAAGAATTTTATGGTGTGGAAGAGTCAAGGGAGGAAACTCAAAGAAGCATTATATGGAACTTTCTAGAGAAGGATTCAAGCTTAATGGGATGTAGGGCTTACAAGGCAGAGACTCTTTCCCGAAGAGGACAAGGTTCTTGGCACTTTCTGGGATACTAACTGATTGCTAGACGGAGCAAGATCTGGGAAAAATGTAGGGGGTAAATAAGGAACTGAATACATAAAACAGATTATCAAGAAAGTTGGGGGTAGTGAATATGGAGAGACTGGAAGGTCAGAGCAATAGAAGAAGTGGGAAGTGGGGACGGTAAGTATGGAGAGATTGAAAGATCAGCGCAATAAAAGAAGAGATATTCAAGCAAGCAATGGTTACCCTCTGTTAGGAAATTATCAGTTAAGTTAGAAGGTCATTCCTCAGTCTTTGTTTGATAGTATCTCACAGCAAAATTCACTTTGTCTATTCTCATATGCAATCCCTCGCTTGGTCTTCCATCAATTCTCATACGGCCACGTCGCAAAACGATTCTATTAATAGAGCACGTGGATGGATGCAACGACCATCACTTGACTCACAGCATGTAACCTGCACAAAGTAAATAGATCGTTCTCCTAATTTAGTGGAAAATATAGGGAAAAGAAAGAAAAACGTTCATCAGAACTTACGTCCACAAATGATACTTTGTGATACTGTTACAGGTTTCACTTACACGAAGTGAACGTAAAGGAGAATTCGAGTGACCGAATTATCCTAGAACGAGCTGAGTCGGTATTTATATTACTATGAATAGTATAAATTACCCCACAGTTCACGTAGATCTCTCTAAACTGAATCCTCCACAGATCCAAATCATATAATTTTTGAAAGTAAATTTTGGTTTCGTGAAGCACTTTTGTGTGTAGGAGAATTGGGATGACTGTCTTTGATGACCCTTCATACAAAGCCGACTTGGCCTCATTCGATTTTCACATGTTTCCAAAGCTTAAATATCTTAGGGGACTTCACTTTGATAATGATGAAGCGGTGCAAGAAGACGTGAGGTTGTGGCTCCGTCAACAAAGGCAGACACTCTGCAGTGACGACATCAACAAAGTGATCTCTCGTTGGGAGAAATTCGTCGCCAGGGCTGAGAAGTAAATTTGAGACATGAAGAATAAAGATGCAGAATATTAATAAGATTGGCTTTATGTAAAAAGCTTTAAGAGTTTTCACATAAAATAGTTGGAGTCATTTCTTTTCAGTGCGTCCTCGTATGTAGAAATCACTAACGAGAAGAAGGGGTCAGTATGATGGGACGTCCGTTAAGAAATCGGGGAATTACTGCCACGGTACTAGAGGGAGCCGTAGGGAGTAAAACCAATAGGGGAAGAAAGAGATGGAAATAAATCTAACTAATAATTGAGAACATAGATGAAGAGGTTGTTCCGCGACAGGAAACCTAGAGGGCAGCATCTTACCAGACAACTGCTGGAAAGAAAAAAAAACCTAAGAGATACATGTGTATCTCGTAGGCATCGAATATTGCAATATCGATACCATTAAACTGCCAACTTACAGACGCACGGTCGCATGGCTATGACTCCGTGAATCAGTCGTACCCGCGTGTCAGCTCTTGTTGCAGCCACAATAGTGAGAGCACAGTCTCAGGCTCAAATTGTCGGTCACGATGATGGGAAGCTGGTACAGCTGCCACGAAACCGTTGCATTTACTTCCGTGGGAATGTTCACAGCGCGACAGCAGCGTCGGAGTCTGGGAGATCTCTTCTAAATTAACCGTTCTTCCTAAGTGCTCTGCACTTACTGCTGATGACTCACTCTCGTCTACTGACACTCAACAAATGTTTTTCGTACACTTTGGGCCAATTATAACTACTGCAGGGCGTAAATAACAGTTTCTGAATGAGGATTCGCGGATTTACATGATCATTACGGTTTCACTTTCAGACTCATTGGCACCGACGCAAAGGGTGATAGAAAATGGCCAAAATATTGCTCTTCTTCTTCATCTTCCGTAGTGGTCAATCCAAGGACTGGTTTGCAACAGCTACAATGGCAGCTTGTCTCCATTCTGTGCGTCTTTCAGCTTTTCTCTTCATTTCTTTATAGGTGTTACATCCCACATCTTTCACGATTTGATCCATGTACCTCAGTCGTGGTCTTCCTCTTGGTCTTTTTCCCTCGAAATATCCCTCTATGATTGTGTTCAGGAGTCCTTTATGTCTTAATAGATGGCCTGTAAATTGCACTCTTCTTTTAACGATGAAACTCCAGAAGCTTCTCTTCTCACCTGCTCTTTCCAGAACCACTTCGTTTGTGACCTTGTCGATCCATTTTATTTTGAGCATGCGTCTATAGCACCACATTTCAAAAGAATTTAGCTTCTGGTCCTCCTCTGTACCGAGAGTCCATGTTTCACACCCATAGCATGCCACTCTCCACACATATGATTTCAAAAATCTTTTCCTGATTTCAAGGCTGATGCTCTTAGATGTTAATATGTTTTTCTTCTTGTTAAAAGCATCCTTTGCTTGAGCTATTCTACTTCTCACTTCTGCCTTGCTCCTTCCATCCCTGGTAATATTACTGCCCAGATAAGTAAATTTATCAACTTGTTCAAGCAGTTCAATGCCTACATGAACTTGGACTTTCACTTGATCTTCTTTGTCGCATGTCATTACTTTTGTTTTTGCTTTGTTAATTCTCATATTATATTCTTCACCCATAACTTTATCCATTCTATTCAGTAGGACTGCAAGATCTTCTTCATTTTCAGCCAGGATAGCTATATCATCGGCATATCTTATCATATCTATTCGTTGGCCATGAATTACTACACCTGTCTGTGAATTTTCCCTTACTTTTTTCAGCGCTTCTTCAATGTATACGTTAAAATATTGCTATGCCATGTGAATTATGTTACTGACATTTGGTTATACTACTATATGTGGAAGTCATAGTTTATATGTCCCTCGAGTTACTTGGATAACATTCAGACCACCAATGAATTCACGTCGCAGTCCACTGAAGAATGTCATTGGTCACTGAGTTTACCGCAATTTAGTAGAGTTATTTGGCTCATCCATCTTTCGAAAATATGAATCACAAATCTTTACAAGCCCTCAAAATAAATATAAGTATATCACAGTGTATGATTTCAGGAATTCTGAGTGGTCACGCTAGAAGGGCCAAGTTTGGTCGTTTGGTGAGGCTTATGTACTAACGAGGCTGACATTTATTAACATATTGTGGAATATTTTTGTAACATTGAAAGGAAGGGCATCCTGTCGAGAAATGAAGCATGGTGGTCAAAGGTTTTTCCGCCCTGTTCGTCAGCATTCGGACTGATCTATGGCAGACATGGCGGCAAAAGGCAATGTTAGTGCAGGCACAATAACCGGGTGGTTATAATTGAAGTGCAACTTCTCACAGGGGTCCAGAGTGATCTGTAATCATCGTATGGCAGCGAAACTTGGCACATGTAATGTGTTAATGCAGAATGACCACCAGGTGAAATTATGCTGCTGTGAATAGAATAAAGACGTATGGAAATCTTTCCATATTTTTCATACCTATTCGATTAGTAACGGGACGTGGGCAATGAGCCGTAGCGCCATTGAATTAATAAACTGTTCTGTCTGGCGCCACTGGCTCAGGTTTAGTATCGACTATCCCTCTCGCAGCCCCGTTGCGAATATCTATGAGGAAGAGTTGGTATCTGTGGGTTGTGTCCTATATAGGGTTCGCTGGCCCGAGAGAGAGACACGAAGTTTGGGGATTGGCGGTAGCGTCGCGACAAGAGAGGTTCACGAGGTCCGAGCGGCCGAAGCCACGAGCTGCGCAAGGAGAGCCTGTACAGAGCGAGGATGCCGGGCTACTTCACCGGGGTCAGCGTCGACTACAAGCAGCAGGCCGACATCCCGCCGGTTGGTTGGAAACATTCCTGTCGGACGACCGCTCGTGGCCTGGCTGCCCTCTTCTACCTGGCTTTCATCAGCACCACTTAGAAACCGCTGCGACGCACCGTGGATCCGTGGAACTGCTTGCTGATAAAGGGGAGTAACACTCTGTAATCCTCGTGGTGATTTGTGTCATGGTCTGCGTGCCCTCCTTATCATTTTGTGGTTTGAACCCGACCCTCAGAGTTTTACTCGGTCGGCTCTTTGGTCGTAAATATAGGCAGTAGCATTGTACTACGACACTAGTTGTAGTTTGAAAATTTGTTCCTCTGTTATATTGCCTTTCCTTTTTGGTTCAAATGGTTCAAATGGCTCTGAGCACTATGGGACTCAACTGCTGAGGTCATTAGTCCCCTAGAACTTAGAACTAGTTAAACCGAACTAACCTAAGGACATCACAAACATCCATGCCCGAGACAGGATTCGAACCTCCGACCGTAGCGGTCTTGCGGCTCCAGACTGCAGCGCCTTTAACCGCACGGCCACTTCGGCCGGCTTTCCTTTTTGGTTTGCACCCGATCATTAATGTTCTAATCAATCAGCTCTTGGTCGTAAATACAGTCGGAACAATTGTACTAAGGCACAGGTTTGCCGTTATACAAAAGAGGGACTATGTGGTTAGATTTAGCTGTTAAACGGTTGAATTCTTTGATTGTAATTGCGTTTCTCAGTCATTAGTTATAATCTGAACAACCTGTTGTACTAAGCTGTTCGTTTCTGTGTCTGAAAGACCGGGTCATTATTGGTCTATTTCAGCTGGCTCTTGTGGTGCTGTCGAGTGAGTTCTCTTGTAATAAGTGTTCACAAGTAATGTTTTAAGACGTTCCTTCAGAGCGGTCTTAATAACTGACAGCTTAACTTTGAAAATATTAACTGCCATCTGTCACCAGGGCTTTAGTCAAAATAAAATTATCAGAAGGGACGGGTTGGGATGCAGTCGTACCTTGGTTGCCTATTGGATTAAGAGGTTGGTTGCTTTGAATTAAGCCTTATCGTTGTCATATTGTTTGCTAATCTGCTTGACCTTCAAGCACAGGTGCGCATCTTAACCCCGAACCCTTCGATTCAAATGGCTCTGAGCAGTATGGGACTTAACATCTGAGGTCATCAGTCCCCTAGAACTTAGAACTACTTAAACCCAACTAACCTAAGGACATCACACACATCCATTCCCGAGGCAGGATTCAAACCTGCAACTGTAGAAGTAGCGCGGTTCCGGACTGAAGCGCCTAGAACCGCTCGGCCACCGCGGCCGGCGAACCCTTCGACATACAGCTTTCAAATTAAGTTACGTCATCTGTTTTGAGTTACTGAATTACTCTTGTCATCAATGGTGCTTATATAGTTTTCACGTGTTGCAGAAGGGCATTTAATAAGACAAACTGTGTCCAGCGCGGTAGTAAACACCGCTGTTTTACCCGATAACGGGCGGGCTGCAGGTCCGGACGTCTTGTAATCATTGTCATAATGTTTGATGTTTTGCAGTACAGCTTTTCAGATTTCCTTTACAAAGATTAAAAGCTTATTCAACTTAAGGTTTGAGGTCAAAAGACTTTTGCAAATTTTTTCATTTTGTTAAAGAAAATTTTATGGTTAAATGCTTCGATTATCTGTAAAATAAAGTTTGTATATTGTTAAATAAGCAGGTTGTGTGAAAAGAAAGTTACATTGGTAGGTCCTCCTTTTCGTGTTTTTCTTAATTCCAGTAAGTACCACGTATCAGGCAAAAAGGTCATACAAAGGCGTAATGTTGATTTTATTACTAAACGAAGCTTATACAATTTGTTCAGTATGAGCACCGGAGACGTCGACGAGATACTGAACCCGTGAAACGACGTGATCAACCAATTCAGATGGAATATGAGCAACGTGTTCCTATACACAGGTCTTCATATCAGGTAGAGACAAAATGTGTCGCTGGTAAAAGAGTTCTTTCACGGTACATACCCGCAGAGCGAAAAGTAACATGGATTCAGATCAGGTGATCTTGGAGGCCAGGCATCTGGAAAAACTCTGGAGATAACACGTTCGTGGGAGGTTGCATTAAGCCGACCTTTCACTGGGCGAGCGCCATGAGGTGTGGCTCCATCTTGCAGGAAAACAGCGGCATCACACAGCTGCGCTCTTCCAAGACTGTATCACATGCTGTGCAAGGAAGTTTCTATAATGTTCAGACACTATAGAATGTGAATAAACACTGCTCAATCACCTACGACGAGTGCAGTGGTACCCCATGCACAAGACGCAGTTTAATAGTACTACAAACTCGGCAATATTGTGTATACACTGCACTCTGCTGTGTAAAATGTGCCTCGTCACTCCATAGAATATTGCCTGACCACATGTCATCAATTTCGATCCATGCCAGAAACCTAAGAGCAAATTCAAAATGTTACTGCGGATTATGAGGTTTCAGCTGCTCCACCGTCTGGATCTTGCACGGGTACCAGTGTGAAATATCAAAACTTTCCGTATTGTTGGCTGAGCGGTGGTGCGCCTTTTCTGGCACACCAGCTCTTTGGTGCTACTATCGATTACCCGGTTGTACTGGGATCTTTGCCCCTGTTGTGATCTCGCGAGTGTTTTGGCGCTCGGGCCAGTCGGTGTGGGACTCGCTACGAGGCGCAAGGACGTGGTGGCGTGGATGGAAGAGGCAAACACGCGTACTCGGCCAACAGGGGCACGACGGGTCGACTTCGTAAGCCGGTGGCGAGTTTGTGGTGGACCTGCCTGATGTCAACTCCGTTCGTCGCATTGCTTTGGTGCCTGTTTTCTCGGAGAGACTCATCCCTGGAGACCATCTCGAACAACGCCCTCCATCGAAGGTGTAAGTGATTTTGGTGCTTTCGTTACGTTGAAAGATTTACGTTGCAGCGAGTGTACTTGTTGTTTGGTTGCCCTAATGTACGTGTTGTTGAAGTAAGAGCAGCCGGCAGAGTGTGTAACCGTATGGACACCAGCAGTTACTATTTCTATTAAAAATCCGCTGGTTGGATTACTATTAGGAAGCTGATTAGCTCCAAGGCGTGTCTGTTAGATTCTGATTTTTTATTTTTGGGACAGTATCCTGAAGTTTATGTATTGTCTGTATGAGATGTTTAGTGCATTTTGATTGCCATCAAATCGACGTCCCTTGTATATTGCTTTGAAATTTAGGTCACTTCTATTGAAAGCACTTATTCAGTTATTAGCAAAGACTCTCATTCTGTAAAGCTAGTCATCTGTACTTAGTTCTTTTACATACATGCATTTATTTGAGAGCACTCACTCATTTATTGGTAATGGCCGTACTCTGTAAAAGGTGATCATTTGTACGCAGAAAATAATTCGCGTGCATTTATTTGAATGCACTTGTTCAGTATTAGTAAAGTGCAATTGACTCTTCATTTATTGGTAGTGTTTATTGATCTCTTAACTTACAGTAATTGATGTTTGATTGGTGTTTGCCGTGTCTTCTGCGGTCTGTTTGTGGTCCAGTTTTCAGCGAGTAGAGGTGTGTGGGAGCGACGCCACGTCCCGCTTCGGTGCACAGAAGCTGTGACTTGCCGTGTAATGGGAAGTCACTCCCGGTTGGGCCCCGGGGTTTAGGTGTTGTTTTGGGCGGCTGCTTCCGGCATTTTAAGTTAAGTCACCTTTTGCCCAGGGCAACCTGGCGTCACTGCCCGTTTGGTAAACATTTAACGTGTTTCATGTATACTTAAAAAAAATAGTGTTTCTATTTGCTTGGGAATGAATTGATTTAATTGCAACTTTGTCCTGCTTGTGTTATTTGCGTTCTTAACTAACTGGTGTGCGTTTCACGAATCACTTTCATATTGCAAATTATTGCCCTTTTTAAATAAATTATCTGTGCCACATTTTTTAAAGCCGCTTTCTAATTATAATTTATTGTTCCTTTAAGTATTGAAATCTCTGTGGCTCGTCTCTCTACGTTAGTTAGTGATTTTAATTTGCTGCATTGGTTGAGAAGCAAGCTATCTGTGATATTTTGGTATTGGCTTAAAGATGGCCACTTGTTGATTGTCTCTTAGCTGTTTTATAAATATTGCCTTTGAATAAATTGTTAATTTATTAATGTGGTAGTTGTTGTGTTTAAGGAGTGACATTATAGGGGCCTTGACCTTCCATGCTAAGTGTACCCATCATCCAGACTTACTCAGTCATATTGGCCATGGAACTTCCCGGGAAACACGCTGCATGGTCAGTTACAGCAAGAGCAGCCTTATCAATACCTTGCGCCGATATAGCACGCCTTCCTCCTGCAGGTGCCATACCAAGCTCATCCGTGTCATTATCATCTTCTTAAAACCATTTGATGATATGGAGCCTCTCGTCAGACCTTCCACCAGGTGATTCTCTATCAATGCAGCACTGTAGTTGCTGCCGTTCACTTAAAACAGTTCCGCTAACAGCGCACGGTCTCTCTCTTCTAGATAACAGTACTGTTCACTCAGGTTATGGCTTGTCAAATGACAGCTTGGATGTCATGCCGTCATACAAACGATGTACAGCGTCATGTTTGCACAAGGTGGCCACAACTGGAAGCAATTTGTTTTCCAGCGAAAATCGGTTCCGTATTAACGCACACTGGACCACCGTGGGTAGGTGCACCTGAATTATTACCACCCGGTGTTTCGGAGCACACGGCCCAGCGCATATTGTTGAAAATGTGCCTCTGTGCCAGACGAGGCTTATGTTTTACCGTATTGATTCAGTGGCATCGTCAGTTACGATTATAGTAGGCACTGGATCATCGAGATTAAACAGTAGATCAGTGGAAACCCATTGCCTGGTAGTATGACTGTCGTTTCTTGTTACATCATGTCGGTGGTACTATCCAGATAAGCCGTCGTCCAGGTGAACGGCTATTCAAAACATGCACTGTGGGGCAGTATTATGCTATGGAGATCATTTGCCTGGGCTGCCATGGAACCTGCCACAGTAATCTAAGGCACCACGACCGTGAGCATTATTGTGGAACACCCATATCCCCTGATCTCTGCATCGACATCTGTGGCATCTTCCAGCAAGATGATTGTCTATGTCGAGAGACCAGAATCGTACTGCAGTGGTTTGAGGAGCACGATAACGAACTCAATGTTTATGCCATAATCACCAGATTGAGCTCATCTGAACGCGATGGAATGCATATGGGACACAATGGTTCGCCAGTTCTGCGCCCACGAACCGTAATTTGCGGGTATTGCGCGATCTGTGTGTTTCCATAGCTACAGAATGATTTCGATGTCTTGTGGAAAACATGCAAGGCAGAGTCGCTGGTGTTTCGCATTCGAACGGCTGACAAGTATGCTACTAAGGCGGTGGTCATTATGATTCTGCCCACGAGTGTATATAGGACCAGTAACAGATGTTTCATCAGGCAAAAAGAAAAAAAAAGGGACTTGAATCCTCTGTTAGTGATTCGACGCAGACACTTTCACTTACTGAAAACCACACATAAGCACTACTTCAGTAGCATATCTTCGCACTAGTGGTCATTGACCATAAAGCTTCTACCACCAACGAAGAAATGAAACTTCACACACACACACACACACACACACACACACACACACACACACACACACACAGAATAAGAACCAACTTCCCTAGCTATATTTCAAGCCTTTGCTAGTGCTTACGCTGCCTTCCACCTTCTCTCTATACCAAGAGGCAACAAGTACCTTTCCGCAAACTGAATGAGAGCCGTCTCTGAAGGACATATTTTTCCATTCTACACGTGACGCACAATGCCAATGTCGCTCATTCTGCTAAAACCAATGAGAAACGCTCTGTCGGATGTCTAGCAGAAAGTGAATGGACGGAGCATCTAGTACGTAGTGCGTCAGACTGCAACGTCCGAGAGAGCTACGAACACTGTGGACAATCGTTTGGTAGAAAACAGAAGTGATTTATGGCTTTCCGCAGGGTAGTATTACAGGCCCTTTGCTGCTCCTTATCTATATAAAGGATCTGAGAGACAATCTGATTAGCCGTCTTACGTTGTTTTCAGATGACGCTGTCGTTTATCGACTAATAAAGTCATCAGAAGATCAAAACAAACTGCAAAACCATTTAGAAAAGATATCTGAATGGTGTGAAAAGTGGCAGTTGACCCTATCGAAAAGTGTGAGGTCATCCACATGAGTGCTAGAAGGAATTCGTTAAACTTCGGTTACACGATAAATCAGTCTAATCTAAAAGCCGTAAATTCAACCAAATACGTAAGTATTACAATTACGAACAACTTAAATTGGAAGGAACACATAGAAAATGTTGTGGGGAAGGCTAACCAAAGACTGCGTTTTATTGGCAGGACCCTTAGAAAATGTAACAGACCTACTAGGGAGACGGCCTACACTACGCTTGTCCGTCCTCTTTTAGAATATTGCTGCACGGTGTGGGATCCTTACCAGATAGGACTGACGGAGTACATCTAAAAAGTTCAATGAAAGGCAGCACGTTTTGTATTATCGCGAAATATGGGAGAGAGTGTCACAGAAATGATACAGGATTTGGGCTGGACATCATTAAAAGAAAGGCGTTTTTCGTTGCAACGGAATCTTCTCACGAAATTCCGATCACCAACTTTCTCCTCCGAATGCGAAAATATTTTGTTGACATCGATCTACATCGATCACCACGATATAATAAGGGAACTCAGAGCTCGTACGGAAAGATATAGGTGTTCATTCTTTCCGCGAGTTATACGAGACTGGAATAATAGAGAATTGTGAAAGTGGTTCGATGAACCCTCTGCCAGGCACTTAAATGTGATTTGCAGAGTATCCATGTAGATGTAGATGTAGAAGTATTTCGATTTCGTCACGCAGATATTGGTTCCATGGTGGCCTGGATAGTCTTTGGTGACTTTTACTGTTTCACGGAATATATCTGCTGTATACTGGAACCATAGCTAAGGCATCGAAGTGTCACTTTGGGACACACTCGACGTTTCTGGGACTGCGATTTGTATTTGATCTGTTTCAAGGTGGGCGAGAAATGTACCCTTCCAGACAGGATCCAAAAGGTGTTCTTCTAAAGTTTGAAAACTATCTGGGTGTTTGCTATTGTGGGACCCTAAATTGATATGCAAGTTATAGGGCATTATCACAGTGCTATGCTAATCATACCCAAGAGGGTTTATATTGAATCTGCACAAGGTGTTTGATCGCAGTGTTATAATGGCCCTGATATAAATCCTGCATTGGGTGGCTATCGTCTTGTATAATTCATTCATTAAATTAATTGATCAAATTTCCCTTCAAAAATGAAGATGGGAGAGAATTATGGTGAGCACTTAACAGACAAATGCCATCCAAAAAAGTTGCAGTTAAATTTCTTTTCTTTACATGGAACACAAAACCGATCATGAAATTCTACAAAGAACTATCATGTGTATTAACATAAACCAAAGCCAGAAACATTCCTCACCTGGAAGAGCTTTTGGTGAGAACCTAATACAAACGACACTGCATGGTATCTAGTGTGCTTTTCTACAACCAGAAGACGGAGCAAAGAGAACGGGTGAAATGTATAATATCGATAAACTAGTGTGTAATCCGATGCAGTATCACCATGTCATCTACATCAAAGTGGTTCTACGGACGCCACCGCTGAAAATCCTCAATTAGAATTCTGAGAGGCTGAAAAATCGACATGAAATCTTACGGCCACAGCTTTGTATATTACCAACAGTACGGCACAAGGAAGCGTGCTGATGACGGATGCTACTCGTCGTCGGCTCTGATGCATGGAGACGGGCTCCGCTTTGGAAACTAATCGAAGCACGATACCGAAAAACTAAGTATTTGACCTTGTGACCGGACAAGTAAAACTGGGAATGAAATTGCTCTGCAGCAAGGATGTCAAACGAGAAAGCACATGAGGAACCCCTGCAGCAACCATGAACCAACAACCCCGAATTCTCTTCCGCACTGCTCCCAGAGAGCGACTACTCCACTGTGCCAAAACTCTCCCAATCGTCGCTGATAAACAAAGCTTTTGGACAATTGTGGCCTTACTACAAATTCATCTAGACGCTCACTACCGTGGCCTACCAAGTTAGGCACCAATACCATTCCTTCCCACCAATTCCCAATTGTGACTGAAAACATGCGTTGACGCAACAGTCGAGCAACCAACCGCAGCCTCCACCAGGAATTTGCGCGGGAAGCTTTCTAGCGACGGGCGCCAAGGGATATGATAATTGGGGTGCTATGTGAGGAGCCATTCAGTCGCCTATGCCATGAAGCTCCGTGACCATGTCTCCAAAAGTCCTCAACAGTGGCACAGCCGTGGCGCCGAGTTGGCATATTCCTGTCCAAAACATGAGACTTTCGCGAGGAAACTGCCCCATACATTGTAAAAATAGTGAACTTCCCTCACTCTGGCCCCTGCGACCCGACACCAAAAGAGAAAACCACCAGCCATGGGTCGGTACTCCGTCCACAATTCCCAGTGACCGGGTATTACCTCTGCCTTCTGACTGTTCACTGCTGTTTTGAGCTGTTGGCCTCCGCACAGCTCAAAAATTCCTGCTCGTCTCCAGTTATTATGACATGCGAGCATCCTACACTCTGCGTGACGGTGTAATACGGTAGCGAAATGAAATGAAATGAATTTAGATATATTCGAATTCAGATTTTAGAAATGCAAGATAGGCCGTTTTAATGGCCCTTAATAAGTGTATGAAGAGGCAGGGTGCCTGTCATGCAAGTTATATTCCATGAGCTGTTGCAACCGCGCCGAAAATTCAAAGCGTTTGACTTTGTCATCGGGTGTCAGGGCTTGTAGCAATTGTAAACGGTAAGGGTTCTGCTTTAGCCTTTTTCGTAAGATTTTACAAACCATCGGCTGTGGTACGTTTAGTTCCCTGCTTGCTTTATTCGTCGACTTCCGCGGGCTACGCGTGAAACTTGTCCGCACGCGTTAAACCGTTTCTTCGCTCACTGCAGGCCGACCCGTTGATTTCCCCTTACAGAGGCATCCAGAAGCTTTAAACTGCGCATACCGTCGCCAAATGGAGTTAGCAGTTGGTGGATCTTTGTTGAACTTCGTCCTGAAGTGTCGTTGCACTGTTATGACTGACTGATGTGAGTGCATTTCAAGCACGACATACGCTTTCTCGGCTTCTGTCGCCATTTTGTCTCACTGCGCTCTCGAGCGCTCTGGCGGCAGAAATCTGAAGTGCGGCTTCATCCGAACAAAACTTTATGAGTTTTTCTACGTATCTGTAGTGTGTCGTGACCATATGTCAATGAATGGAGCTACAGTGAATTTATGAAATCGCTTCAATCATTTGTAATAGCCCTGTATAGGAGGAAGCAGTGTATGAGTTGACTCTTCTAGGAAAGTACGCTCTCGAAATCTACACAGTAAATCACGCCGTCATGCAGAACATCTCTCCTGCAGCACCTAACACTGGAGTCGGCTGACCAACTCTGTGACACTTTCGTGCTAACTGTATGAACCAAGAACGAAACGCGCTGCTATTCTTCAGGTAGTCTCTGTCTGCTGTGTCAGTTCTATCTGGTGTGGACCACATAGTGACGTGATAAGAAATGTACTGATGTGTAAAGTGCAGCATCGACAGTCTGGAGATAAAGAAACTCGAAGCATTTAAAATGTGGTACTACTGGAGAACGTTAAAGGGAAGCAAACATACTAAACACGAAATTAAGAAGTACGACAAACAACGTGTAAGCGAAGGCGTCTATGGAAAGACCATTACCAGAAGAAGTCACAGGCTGGGGAACACGTGCTGAGTCACCCAGAAATAAACTCGCCACCGGCGTGAGTACCAGGGTGGGAAAATCGTAGGGTCAGGTAAAGAGCAGAATATTCAAAACAGATTTCAGAAGCTGTTGAAACACGGAGAGGTAAGTACAAGCAAGGAAATGATGGAGGAAAGATCCTCTGCCAGGTACTTGGTTACAAAGTAGTGATGTAGATGTAGATGTAGATCAGTCGAAGGCCCAAAAGAAATTTGACTTTTTCTACGTCTATTTCCCCATGTATACTCTGCAAACCACTATGAAGTGCATGGTAGAGGGTACTTTCCACTGTACCAGTTATTAGGGCTTCTTCTCGTTCCATTCACTTATGGAGCGCGGGAAGAATGGCTGTTTAGATGCCACTGTGTGTGCTGTAATTAGTCCAGCCTCGTCCTACAGGAGCGATACGTAGGAAGGTTGTATATTCATAGAGTAGACAGTTATAGCCTGTTCATGAATCTTTCTAAGTCAACGTTTTCGCTATATTCTGTGTCTATCTTCATGCGTCAGTTTCTTCAGCATTTCCTTGACAGTGTACGAGGTGTGGCTAGAAAAAAACCGGACTAGTACTGGTGAAACAATAAAACGATCGCCGTTTAACAATCAGAGCAGTGTCTGAGTTAACAGGAGTTGACTTGTTGTCTTGTCGAACAAGTTTACCGATTTTTTTTAATGTTTGCATCAGTTTTTGCTGACAATGGTCTGCCAGTGCGAGTGTCATCACTGGTGTCTTCGCGGCCATCTTTAAATCGTTTAAACCACTCAAACACTTGTGTTCGCGATAAACAATCATCGCCGTACACTTGTTGTAACATTACAAACGTTTCACTTGCAGATTTTCCTAGTTTGAAACAAAATTTGATGTTAACACGCTGTTCTTTCTGTACACTCAACATTTTCCGACGCACAGACAAAACGTCAACTACTTAAAACAGACGCCACGGGCAGACTGAGTGCAGGAGGCAGATGAAACTCGAGCAGTAGGCGGAGCGAGAGTCACGTGACAGGCCACGCGACTTTCAGCCTTATTGCATTCGTTTTATTGTTTCACCAGTACTAGTCCGGTTTTTTTCTAGCCACACCTCGTATCATGGCTGAAACAAACCTGTGACAATTTTTACTGCTCTTCTCTGTACGTGTTCAATATCCCATATTGACCCTATTTGGTACGGGTCCCACACGTTTGAGCAATATAGCACGATGGGCGTATGACTGATCTGTAAGCAGTTTCCATTGTGGCTTCATTGCATTTTCCTAGTATTCTACTTTTATTCCGCAAGCCACCGTATGGTGCGTGGCGGAGCGTACCTTGCTCCACTGCTAGTCATGTCCTTCTTTCTTCCACTCGCAAATAGATCGAGGGAAAGACGACAGTTTATATCCCTCCGTATAAGCCCTAATTTATCATATCCTACTTTCGAGATTCTTACAGGAAATGTACGTTGGCGGCAGTGGAATCGTTCCGCAGTCAGCTTGAAATACTGGTTCAAAATTTTCTCGATAGTGTTACTCGAAAAGAATGTCGCCTTCCCTCCACGGATTCTCATTTGAATTTCCAGAGCATCTCTGTAACCCTTGCATGTTGTTCGAAACTGCCAGTAACCAATCGAACAGCGCGCCTCTGAATTGTTTCGATGTCTTCTTTCAATCCGACTTTGTGTGAATCCCAAATACTTAGCAACACGCAAGAATGGGTCGCGCTGCTGTGCTATACGCTGTCTCCTTTACAGATGAACCACGTTTTCTTAAAATGCTCCCAATAAACCGAAATCGAGCATTCGCCTTTCGTACTACAGTCCTTACGTGCTCTTTCAGTCTCATATCGCTTTGCAACGTTACGCCTTGGTATACCTAATCGACGTGACAGTTTCAAGCAGGATACTCCTAATGCTGTATTTGAATATTATTAGATCGTTTCTCCTACTCATCAGCATGAACTTATATTTTTTTCTAAGTTTAGATCTATCTGCCATTCACCGCACACTAGAAATTCTGTGGAAGTCATTTTGTGCCTTCTTGCAGTCAGTAACGACGACATCCTCGTACCTTGGTTGACAAGCTGCTGTAGGGCCTCGCATCAAACGCTTTTCGGAAATCCAGGAATATGGGACCTACCAGTTATCCTTCATTCATAGTTCGCAGGATGTCATTGAAGGAAAGGGTGAGCAGAGTTTCGCACGAATTATACTTTCTAAAAGTGAGCTGATTTGTGGACAGAAGCTTTTACTTTTCAAGGAAATTTATTTCAAGGAAATTTACGATATTCGAACTGAGAATAAGTTCAAGAATTCTGCAGCAAACCGATGTTAAGGATATTGCTCTGTAATTCCGCCAGTAAACCGATGCCTGCTTCCTGCTTGGTCTACAACTGAGCCTATACGATCGTTACATTTCCTATCCCTGCAAAAACTGACAACCAGATATGTGTGAGGTGAGCGAGTCTAACTGTGACTCGTTGATACTGTAGTTATAGGAGGGTACGTTTTTCCGTTCTGTAAGCCGGCCAGAGTGGCCGTGCGGTTCTAGGCGCTACAGTCTGGAACCGCGTGATAGCTGCGGTCGCAGGTTCGAATCCTGCCTCGGGCATGATTGTGTGTGATGTCCTTAGGTTAGTTAGCTTTAAGTAGTTCTAAGTTGAAGGGGACTTATGACCACAGCAGTTGAGTTCCATAGTGCTCAGAGCCATTTGAACCATTTTGAACCTGTTCTGTAGAGTGCAAAATTTTACGTATTTGTAAAAAACTGTTCCATTCCATGGTGGCAGATTGGTACAGAAAGATGATTATGTAAGTTGATTGTAGTTGCTGTCGAAGGATGCAGATTTGTAATGAATTTATTAAGCCTTTCGCCCGCGTAGGGCTTCATCAGATA
This sequence comes from Schistocerca serialis cubense, assembly GCF_023864345.2. Lineage (NCBI taxonomy): Eukaryota > Metazoa > Arthropoda > Insecta > Orthoptera > Acrididae > Schistocerca > Schistocerca serialis. The sequence goes on from NC_064642.1 coordinate 132,574,903, forward strand.
ATGTTAAAATTAATGGCAGGGGCGTATATGACGTTAAAATTAATTACTTTTAACGTGACTTATGCCCTTGGCATTAATTTTAACTTTATCTAATAAAGGCCCACCCGGGCGAAACTCGTAATAAATTAATTACTAATCTGTAAACTACAACTGTTCTTACAGTCAATTTACATTTTTTATTATTTAAACCAAGTTGCCAATATTCGTATCACTTCGAAATCTTATCAACATCTGAATATTTGTGCAACTTTTATCAGACAGTACTTCATTATAAACTACTGCATCACTTGCAAAACGTCTGGCATTAGTATTAAAGTAGTCTGCACTGCTATTAATATTCAGAAAGAACAGCAATGATCCCAACACAATTCTATGGCGCACAGCTGAAGTTAATTCTGTATCTGTCCTTGACTTTTCATCCAAAGTAACACACTGCGTCCTCCCTAATAAATAGTCCTGAGCACAATTCGTTTTCTCCCCCGAATATGCTGAACTACTGGGCCCTGTTTTAGGAAGACTACTACTGTGAAATTTGACATTTTTAAAACAAAGGTACACAAACCCGGATTGAAATGGAATATAGATACAAACAACGAAGAGTGGTCATTAAATTGTAAACAATGTGAGAGGAAAAACGGTCAGATTTTCTGGTCATGTGTCAAAGACGTCTAGTTGGGAAATGACTTGAAGTGTCACTTGAGGCAAATGCACCGAAACAGCGTCCATCTGACAGATTAAAATTTCTCACAAGCATGAAGGAAGGGGCTAGCTCGTTAGAGATGGGAGGAGCGTTTTACTTTAGCTAGTATGTTTCAGGACTTTTATTCAGTGAATGTTAGGTACATCTAATACACGATAAGAGTGAATTGAGCTCCGCAGCGGACTGTAAGGAGTGGAAGTTTTCTGATTTTAAAATGAATCAGGCACTGAGAAAATTCTCAAAGGAATGCTTCATTAGCGGCAGCTGAGACAGACCAAGCAGCTGAGACTCGTTCGTGGGCCTTTACTGTCTGCCCCGAGAGAGAGAGAGAGAGAGAGAGAGAGAGAGAGACAGACTGGTGTTTGCAGAGCCCTACAGGATACGCGTCATCGGTCGCGACCGCACGCCTCTGCGAACAACAGACACGTCAGGGAGCGCGGCGTTTGTATTCGGCGTTACAAATTTTATGCACGTTTTGGCGTGAAAGAGAGCGCCTCACAGTATTGTCCGCGCCGCTTACAAAAGGGCGGATGACAAAAGAGGGTGCTACCCGGGGGGAGCGAGTAACGTGCCACCTGAGCAAAAAACAGCTGCTTCCGCATCAGCACACACCCACGTGCCAACTCAGATAGAGTTATGCGAGGAAAAATTGTACACGTCACGGTCAACTAGCACACGTTGCTCGGGAACAATTTTGTCTATACATTCTGAACTATAGTACACCTTTAGTTTCGCTACTGAACTATAAAGTGGCCAAAAAATGAACACCATTCGCACTCTGAGTGTTCCGTACGAACTTAGTACTTGATTATACGGGGTGGTCCGTTGATCGTGCCCGGGCCAAATATGTCAGGAAATAAGCGTCAAACGAAAAAGTACAGAGAACGAAACTTGTCTAGCTTGAAGGGGGAAACCATATGGCGCTATGGTTGGCCCGCTACATGGCGCTGCTATAGGTCAAACGGATATCATCTGCGTTTTTTAACCCCTATTTTTATTACATATTCGTGTAGTACGCAAAGAAATATGAATATTTTAGTTGGACCACTTTTTTCGCTTTGTGACAGATGGCGCTGTAATAGTCACAAACATATGGCTCACAATTTTAGACGAACATATGGTAATAGGTGCGTTTTTTAAATTAAAATACAGGACGTAGGTACGTTTGAACATTTTATTTAGGTTGTTCCAATGTGATACATGTACCTTTGTGAACTTATTATTCCTGAGAACGCATGCTGTTACAGCGTGATTACCTGTAAATACCACATTAATGCAATACATGCTCAAAATGATGTACGTCAACCTCAATGCATTTGGCAACACGTACAACGACATTCCTCTCAACAGCGAGTAGTTCGCCTTCCGTAATGTTCGCACATGCATTGACAATGCGCTGACGCATGTTGTCAGGCGTTGTCGGTGGATCACGATGGCAAATATCCTTCAACTTTCCCCACAAAAAGAAAGCCGGGGACGTCAGATTCGGTGAACGTGTGGGTCATGGTGTGGTGCTTCGACGACCAATCCACCTGTCATGAAATACGCTATTCAATACCGCTTCAACCGCACGCGAGCTATGTGCCGGACATCCATCATGTTGGAAGTACATCGCCATTCTGTCATGCAGTGAAACATCTTGTAGTAACATCGGTAGAACATTAAGTAGGAAATCAGCATACATTGCACCAGTTAGACTGCCATCAATAAAATGGTGGCCAGTTACCCTTCCTCCCATATTGCCGCACCATACACCAACCCACCAAGGTCGCTGATGTTCCACTCCTCGCAGCCATCGTGGATTTTCCGTTGCCCAATAGTGCATATTATGCCTCTTTATGTTACCGCTGTCGGTGAATGACCCTTTGTCTCTAAATATAACGCTTGCAAAAAATGTGTCATCGTCCCGTAATTTCTCTTCTGCCCTGTGGCAGAAGTGAACACGACTTTCAAAGTCGTCGCCATGCAATTCCTGGTGCACAGAAATATGGTACGGGTGCAATCGATGTTGATGTAGCATTCTGAACAACGACGTTTTTGAGATTCCCGATTCTCGCGCAATTTGTCTGCTACTGATGTGCGGATTAGCCGCGACAGCAGCTAAAACACTTACTTGGGCATCATCATTTGTTGCAGGTCGTGGTTGACGTTTCACACGTGGCTCAACACTTCCTGTATCCTTAAATAACGTAACCATCCGGCAAATGGTCTGGACACTTAGATGAAGTCGTCCAGGATACCGAGCTGCATACATAGCACACGCCCGTTGGGCATTTTGATGACAATAGCCATACATTAACACGATATCGACCTTTTCCGCAATTGGCAAACGGTCCATTTTAACATGGGTAATGTGTCACGAAGCAAATACCGTCCGCACTGGCGGAAGTTACGTGATACCACGTACTTATACGTTTGCGACTATTAAAGCGCCATCTATCACAAAGCGAAAAAAGTGATCCAACTAAAACATTAAAATTTCTTTACGTACTACACGAATATGTAACTAAAATGGGGGTTACTATTTAAAAGAATGCAGTTGATATCCGTTTGACCTATGGCAGCGCCATTTAGCGTGCCAACCACAGCGCCATCTGGTTTCCCCCTTCAAGCTAGACAAGTTTCGTTCTTTGTGGTTTTTTCGTTTGACGCTTATTTCGTGAGATATGTGGCCCGGCCACTTTCATTGGACCACCCTGTATATACTGATAGTTCATTCATACCACGATTTGAAGATCTCGACGATTTTTGCCTGTTATAGATACTTAACAGACGGACAGCGAATGAGAAAAAATATTCTGTGAAATAATTACAAACCATCAGTTTCGAAGTTTTCCCTTTAGTTTCACAGTAAAGCCTTTCTTCTTACTAAATGCCATGATTTTAGGTCAATAGGAAGCACCCTATAGGTTTTGGTGGGTGATACACACTGAAGCGCCAAAGAAACTGGTATAGGCATGCGTATTCAAATACAGTGATATGTAAGCATGCGGAAAACGCCTATGTAAGACAACAAGTGTCTGGCGCAGTTGTTAGATCGGCTACTGTTGGCAGGTTATCAAGATTTAAGGGGGGGTAGGGCGTCAAACGGGCTGACTTCGAGCAGGAGAAGCACAAAAGGACGTTTTAATTTCCGCTGTCTATACTTTTACAATGCATAAAACTTCGTCAGCATGACCAGAAAGGATTCAGGATTCACTCACAGCAGTGGAATTTATAAAACATAACAAAATTAATTTTTACGTGTGAACATTCATCATATTTCACTTACTATTGGCTGCATTTGTTGCTATTGGTACACTTTTCTTCATAAGTAAGAGAGATTCGTCGATGAGTTTTATAAAGCTGTAAGTAGGTTGTTTAGGTTTTTGTGTTGGTAACGCCACGTAGCGCTCTGTATGAAAGTCACTGACTGTGCTGTGTGCAGTCTGTGGCTGGTTGGACTCATTGTTGGAATATGCGCTTGTGTAGTGTTGGACAGTTAGTTGGATGGGAACAGCGCGTAGCGTTGCGCAGTTAGAGGTGAGCCGCCAGCAATGGTGGATGTGGGGAGAGAAATGCCAGAGTTTTGAGAGGACGATCTGGACGTGTGTCCATCAGAAATTTGTAAAGATGGATGTGATGAACTGATACATATGTATGATGACTTTTGAACATTATTAAGATAAATACATTGTTTGTTCTCTGTCAAAATGTTTTACTTGCTATCTATGCCTATCAGTAGTTAGTGCCTTCTGTAGTTAGAATCTTTTATTTAGCTGGCAGCATTGGCGCTCGCTGTATTGCAGTAGTTCGAGTAACGAAGATTTTTGTGAGGTAAGTTATTCATGAAAGGTATAGGTTATTCTTAGTCAGGGCAGTTATTTTGTAGGGATTATTGAAAGTCAGATTGCGTTGCGCTAAAAATATTGTGTGTCATTTTAGTGATGATCAGGATAAGTAAAGAGAAAACTGTTTGAGTACGTTGAGTTTTGCTCAGCTGTTTGTAAATCAAATAACATAAGAGGTTTACCAGCACAGTCAATCATAATTTTTCTAAGGGGACGTTTCAAAGCATACAAGCCATACTTACAGGTGCATTAAAGTCTAGAATTACAGGGCTATTACAAATGATTGAAGCGATTTCATAAATTCACTGTAGCTCCATTCATTGACATATGGTCACGACACACTACAGATACGTAGAAAAACCCAAAGTTTTGTTCGGCTGAAGCCGCACTTCAGGTTTCTGCCGCCAGAACGCTGTGAGACAAAATGGCGACAGGAGCCGAGATAGCGTATGTCGTGCTTGAAATGCACTCACATCAGTCAGTCATAACAGTGCAACGACACTTCAGGACGAAGTTCAACAAAGATCCACCAACTGCTAACTCCATTCGGCGATGGTATGCGCAGTTTAAAGCTTCTGGATGCCTCTGTAAGGGGAAATCAACGGGTCGGCCTGCAGTGAGCGAAGAAATGGTTGAACGCGTGCGGGCAAGTTTCACGCGTAGCCCGCGGAAGTCGACGAATAAAGCAAGCAGGGAGCTAAGCGTACCACAGCCGACGGTTTGGAAAATCTTACGGAAAAGGCTAAAGCAGAAGCCGTTTACAATTGCTACAAGCCCTGACACCCGATGACAAAGTCAAACGCTTTGAATTTTCGGCGCGGTTGCAACAGCTCATGGAAGAGGATGCGTTCAGTGCGAAACTTGTTTTCAGTGATGAAGCAACATTTTTTCTTAATGGTGAAGTGAACAGACACAATGTGCGAATCTGGGTGGTAGAGAATCCTCACGCATTCGCGCAGCAAATTCGCAATTCACCAAAAGTTAACGTGTTTTGTGCAATCTCACGGTTTAAAGTTTCTTCTGCGAAAAAAACGTTACAGGACACGTGTATCTGGACATGCTGAAAAATTGGCTCATGCCACAACTGGAGACCGACAGCGCCGACTTCATCTTTCAACAGGATGGTGCTCCACCGCACTTCCATCATGACGTTCGGCATTTCTTAAACAGGAGATTGGAAAACCAATGGATCGGTCGTGGTGGAGATCATGATCAGCAATTCATGTCATGGCCTCCACGCTCTCCCGACTTAACCCCATGCCATTTCTATCTGTGGGGTTATGTGAAGGATTCAGTGTTTAAACCTCCTCTACCAAGAAACGTGCCAGAACTGCGAGCTCGCATCAACGATGCTTTCGAACTCATTGATGGGGACATGCTGCGCCGAGTGTGGGAGGAACTTGATTATCGGCTTGATGTCTGCCGAATCATTAAAGGGGCACATATCGAACATTTATGAATGCCTAAAAAAACTTTTTGAATTTTTGTATGTGTGTGCAAAGCATTGTGAAAATGTCTCAAATAATAAAGTTATTGTAGAGCTATGAAATCGCTTCAATCATTTGTAATAACCCTGTAATTTAATTTACGAATAAATGAATGAGCTGTTTCGTTTTAAACTTCATGCTTAGAGAAAACTCAAATTTTACAGTTAATTATGTCAATTTTTACCACAGTTTTTAATAGATTTGGAAAATTCTAGAGTTGCATACATCTGTAAGTGCGGTTCGCATGCTGTGCAAAACTCAGCGAAGAATCTCTCTTACTTATGAAGAAAAGTATACCTGTAGCAACAAATGCAGCCAATTTTAAGTGAAAAAATGATGAATTTTCACATGGAAAAAAATTGTTTTGCTATGTTTTCGAACTTCCACTACTATAACTGTTAATTCTGAATCACTCCTGGTCATGCTGACAAAGTTATATGAATATATTTGTAAAAATATGGACAGTGGAAATTAAAATGTCCTGTGATGCCTCTCCTGCTCCAAGTCAGCCCGTTTGACGTCCTACTCCCTTTAAGTGAATTTGAACCTTGTGTTACAGTCGGAGCACGAGCGATGGAACATAGTATGTTCGACGTAGCGATGAAGTGGGCATTTTCACGTATGACCATTTCACGAGTGTACCGTGAATATTAGAAAGCTGGTAAATCATCAAATCTCCGACATCGCTGCAGTCGGAAAAAGATCCTGCAAGAAGAGGGTCAACGACGACTGAAGAGAATCGTTCAGTGTGACAGAAGTGCAATCTTTCCGCAGATTGCTGTAGATTTCAATGCTGGGCCATCAAAAAGTAGTAGAGTGCGGATTATTCAACGAAACTTCATCGATAAGGCCCATTCGTGTAGATTAGATTAGATTACATTAGTACTTGTTCCATAGATCATGAATACGACACTTCGTAATGATGTGGAACGTGTCAGGTTAATAAAAGGTGTCTGTACAAGATCTTACATTAGACAAAATATTACATGACACTCAATAATTTTTTGATGATTGCACGATACAATGCTTTATGCCTCGCCTGGTCCTGTCAACACGGACATTGGACTATTGATGACTGCAGACATGCTGGCTGGTCGGACGAGACTTCTTTTAAATTGTATCGTGTGGATGGACGTGGGTGGGTATGGAGACAACTTCATGAATCCATGGACCCCGCATGTCAGCAGAGGACTGTTCAAGCTGGTGGAGGCTCTACAATGGCGTGTGGCGTTTGCATTTGGAAATGGTTCAAATGACTCTAAACACTATGGGACTTAACATCTGAGGTCATCAGTCCCCTATAACTTAGAACTACTTATACCTAACTAACCTAAGGACATCACACACATCCATGCCCGACTCAGGATTCGAACCTGCGACCGTAGCAGCCACGTGGTTCTGGACTGAAGCGCTTAGAACCGCTCGACCACAGCGGTCGGCTATTTGCACTTGGAGTGATATGGGACCCCTGATACGTCTAGATACGACTCTGACAGGTGACATGTTCGTACGCGGCTTGTCTGATCACCTGCATCAGTTCATGTCCACTGTGCATTCTGACAAACTGGGGGAATTCCAGCAGGACCATGCGACACCCCACTCGTCCAAAATTGATTCATAGTGGCTCCAAGAACCTCTACTGAGTTTAAGCACTTCCGCTGGCCACCAAACTCCCCAGACATGAATATTATTGAGCATATCCGGGATGCCTTGCAACGTGCTTTTCGGAAGAGATCTCCAACCCCTCATACTATTACGGCTTTATGGACAGCCTGCAAGATTCATGGTGTCAATTCCCTCCAGCACTACTTGAGACATTAGTCGAGCCCATGCCACGTCGTATTACGACAGTTCTGGATGCTCGCCGGGCCCTAGACGATATTAGGCAGGTGTACCAGTTCCTTTGTCAGAGGCCAAACATTCTCTTCAGCGCAGATGCACAGTAGGCAGGTGTACCAGTTCCTTTGTCAGAGGCCAAACATTCTCTTCAGCGCAGATGCACAGTAGGCAGGTGTACCAGTTCCTTTGTCAGAGGCCAAACATTCTCTTCAGCGCAGATGCACAGTAGGCTCGGACTCTTAGGGGAATCTGCGAAATGACGCAAGTAATGAGGAGAACACACAAAGGGGGTTACATTAGTACGTAGGTAAGCTGAGAATTTGCGCCCGCCGAAAGTCGTACAAGGGTATTCTCTGCAGTTCTAATGACTACTGTGTACGAATGGCTCAATGGTTAGAACAGTTCCCTTTTTTTAAGATGAGACACGGATTCGAATCCCAGTCCGGCACAAATTTTCAACTTTCGTCATTGATTTCAATCAACTCCCGCTCACAGCCAATGCCCGTAATTTCTTCCTGTCTTAATTTGATGAATGAGTTTGCAAGTAGATATTAATATTTTACACGAATTTCAACGTCTACGCGATCCTGAGAAAAAGCAGTCTAAATATTCGGACGGACAGGAAAAGTCCGAAAAAAAAACGTATCATATAACTTAATTGCAAATTAACAATTTTCGGTTATTTCTTTTAAATGTGGTGTGAAACCTTGCTTCTTGCCAAATTTCATGAGTCTGGGTCCTATAGGTTTTGATGAGTGAATTGACAATATCGAAGAAAGTGACATAAAGGGCCGCATATTTAGAATGCATTGCCTTAAAACCTTACATTTACTAAACCGGAGAGGGGCTGCATACCTTAGTATGTGACATAAATTTCAGCTTGATACCTCTACCCCTTCCTGAGGAAAAGAATTTTTAACGGTCGGACAGAAAAGGAGACAGATGGATGGACGGACAACAAAGTGATCCTGTAAGGGTTTCGGTTTTACAGTTTGAGGTACGGAACCCTAAAAGGAAGAAGAAATATCACAAGAGATGAAGTACAAGCTCAGACTGAAGAAGGATGTGGAAGGAACCATCCCGGCACTCATTTTAAGCGATTTAGTGATACCACGGAAAACAGGAACCTATAAAATTGGAGGGTAATAACGGGGACATGAACTGACACTCTCCCACCTTTTTCGATTCACTATCAATCTACACCAACCTACAGGATTACTCAGAAAGACCTAGACACTTTCAAGTGATTGTGCAAAAATGGCTGGCCGGTGTGACCGAGCGGTTCTAGGCGCTTCAGTGTGAAACCGCGCGATGGCTACGGTCGCTGGTTCGAATCCTGCCTCGGGCATGGATGTGTGTGATGTCCTTAGGTTAGTTAGGTTTAACTAGTTCTAAGTTCTAGGGGACATATGACGTCAGATGTTAAGTCCCATAGTGCTCAGAACCATTTGAGCCATTTTTGCAAAAATGTTTGTATCGAAGTAACGTATTATATGATTATACACTAAAAAAAAGAAGAAGAAAGAAACGATGTATCACAAAGGAATTATCGGAATGGAGCAGAAATCATTATCTGTGATGTACATGTTCAAACGAAGAAATTATTAGAATTTCAGAGAAATTGGCTGAATTTTTAACAGAAAGAGCGTCACAGCTTGAGCAAGTCAGTAGCGCGTTGAGCCGAATCGAGCCCTTACGCAAGCAGGTATTTGACTTGGCACTGATTGACGGAGTTGTCGGATTTCCTCCTGAGGGGCATCGTAAACAAATTATGTCCAATAGACGCGCCAGATCGTTAAAATCCCCAGCTGGTTGGAGGGATCTGTCCATAATGCTCCAAGTGCATCAATTGTTAGAGATCAGACGCCCTTGAGGCCAAGGTAGACCTTGGCAACTACGAAGACAAGCAGCAAAAAATCTCGCCTTGTGCGGGAGGATATTATCTTGCTGAAGTGTAAGGCCAGGATGACTTGTCACGAAGGGCAACAATACGGGGCGTAGAATATTGCCGGCGTACCCCTGTCCTGTAAGGATTCCTCGGATAAGAACCAGTTATCCTGCTGTGAAAAGAAATGGCATCCCAGACCATCACTCCTCGTTGTCGGATGATACGGTCGGCGTGCCCGCATCTCGTGGTCGTGCGGTAGCGTTCTCGCTTCCCACGCCCGGGTTCCCGGGTTCGATTCCCGGCGGGGTCAGGGATTTTCTCTGCCTCGTGATGGCTGGGTGTTGTGTGATGTCCTAAGGTTAGTTAGGTTTAAGTAGTTCTAAGTTCTAGGGGACTGATGACCATAGATGTTAAGTCCCATAGTGCTCAGAGCCTTTTGAACGGTCGGCGTCAGTCGCGTTGGGATCCCATCGCTGGTCGGGGCCTCTCGAGACACGTCATTGCGCATTTCGAAGCGGGACTCATCACTGAAGACAATATTCTGCTCTTGTCAATGAGACTGCAAGCCGAGGACGTGTCTGGAGCCGCCCCGGAGAGCGGTGGGGTACCAGCCTTACTGTCGCCCACCAGGAGTGATGGCCGGAGTGCCATTTCTTTTCGTAGCAGGACCCATTTGATGGTCATCCGAGACACTCTTACAAGACAGTGGTATGTCCATGATATTCTACGACCCGTTTTGTTGACTTTCATCGCAACTCTTCCGGGACCTACATTTTAACAAGATAATACCCCCCCCCCACCCCCTGCACACGGCGAGAGTCTCTACTGCTTGTTTCGTACTTGCCAAACCCTACCTTAGCGAGCAGGTTCGGCAGATCCCTCCGCAACTGACAATTGAGGAAGTTTGGATCATTATGGGCAGGGATTTCCAACCAGCTCGTAACAAGGCCCCGGGAGGAGACAACATTCCATTAGACCTACTGACAGCCTTGGGAGAGCCAGGCCTAACAAAAATCTACCATCTAGTGAATAAGATGTATGAGACGGGCGAAATACCCTCAAACTTCAAGAAGAATATAATAATTCCAATCTCAAAGAAAATAGATGTTGATAGATGTGAAAATTACCGGACTATCAGTTTAATAAGCCACGGATGCAAAATACTAACACGAATTTTTACAGACGAATGGAAAAATACTGGTAAAAGCCGTCCTCGGGGAAGATCAGTTCGGATTCCGTAGAAATGTTGGAACACGTGAGGCAATACTGACCCTACGATTTATCTTAGAAAAATGATTAAGGAAAGGCAAACCTACGTTTCTAGCGTTTTTAGACTTAAAGGAAGCTTTACACAATGTTGACTGGAACACGCTCTTTCAAATTCTGATGGTGGCAGGGGCAAAATACAAAGATCAAAAGGCTATTTACAATTTGTACAGAAACCAGATAGCAGTTATAAGAGTCGAGAGGCAAAGGAAAGCAGTGGTTGGAAATGGAGTGAGACAGGGTTGCAGCCTACCCGCGATGTTATTCAATCTGTATATTGAGCAAGCAGTAAAGGGAAGCAAAATTCGGAGTAGGAATTAAAATCCATGGAGAAGAAATGCAAACTTTGAGGTTCGCCGATGACATTGTAATTCTGTCAGAGACAGCAAAGGACCTGGAAGAGCAGCTGAAAGGAATGGACAGTGCCTTGAAAGGAGGATATAAGATGAACATCAACAAAAGCAAAACGAGGATAATGGAATGCAGTCGAATTAAATCGGGTGATGCTGCGGGAATTAGATTAGGAAATAAGACGCTTAAAGAAGCAAATGAATTTTGCTATTTGGCGAGCAAAATAACTGATGATGGTCGAAGTAGAGAGGATATAAAATGTAAACTGGCAATGGCAACGAAAGCCTTTCTGAAGAAGAGATATTTGTTAACATCGAGTATAGATTTAAGTGTCAGGAAGTCGTTTCTGAATTTGTATGGAGTGTAGCCATGTGTGGTAGTGAAACGTGGACGATAAATAGTTTAGACAAGAAGAGACTAGAAGCCTACGAAATGTGGTGCTACAGAAGAATGCTGAAGATTAGATGGGTAGATCACATAACTAATGAGGAGGTATTTAACAGAATTGCAGAGAAGAGAAATTTGTGGCAGAGCTTGACTAGAAGAAGGGATCGGTTGGTAGGGCATATTCTGAGGCATCAAGGGATCACCAATTTAGTATTGGAGGGCAGCGTGGAGGGTAAAAATCGTAGAGGGAGACCAAGAGATGAATACACTAAACAGATTCAGAAGGTACTGGGAGATGAAGAAGTTTGCACAAGATAGAGTAGCATGGAGAGCTGCATCAAATCAGTCTCTGGACTGAAGACCACAACAACAACAATGCTTCCACTGGATAGAATTTGGCACGATATCCCTCAGGATAACATTCAACAACTCTCTAATTCGATGCCAGGCCGAATAAATGCTTGTATGGTGGCTGGAGGCGGACCAATGTGCTGCTGGCTTGTCGAATGTGTGAAGTTCTCTCTCTTCAATAATTCATCTAATTCTTATGAAACCATAATTATTTGTTTGTTTGTACATGTACATGTGTCCGCCCCTCGTAGCATCGCGGTAGCGTTCTCGCTGCCCGAAAAGGGGGTCCCGGGTTCGATTCCCGGCGGGGTCAGGGATTTTTCCTGCCTCGAGATGACTGGGTGTTGTGTCGTCATCATCATCATTCATCCCCATTACGGTCGGAGGAAGGCAACGGCAAACCACCTCCATTAGGACCTTGCCTAGTAAGGCGGTGCGGGTCTCCCGCATCGTTCCCCTACGCTCTGTAAAGAAGCATGGGACTTCATTTCCATTTTTCACATGTACATGTACATCTACAGATTTTCGTGCCATTCGGATAATTCCTTTGTGCTGCGTCGGCTTTTTTCCCTCTTGTCTTACAGTGTGTATAAGGAAACAGCAAGTCATGAAGACTTTTTAATTTATTTTTATTTTTATAGTTATTTCCGGTAACAGTACTGTTAGACCAACCAAGAAGTCAGTTTGCGTGATTTAGAGCTGCTAGAGTGGGTTCACAAACGTGTATCAATTCAAAACTGCTTCTGAAAATGTTTCTCGTCATGTGCAATGGCTTGTAGCAGCTGGACCCGATATGGTTACATTTGCAGACTTTTCTCATCACTCTGGAAATAGTTGTCTGTGGAATTCGTAATTCGCGACTGACACGAGACGCTAGTACGCTTTGCCCTGTGAAACGACATTGCCTGAGCAGAGCCTCATGCATTTGTGATTTCAAAATTCAGTGGGTTCTCTCTTTGCGTACGAGGTCTGAGAAACCACAGTGTCCATGGTCACCCGTTTCCTCATGAAAAAGAAAATAATGTCAAGTTCTTGACGCCAGCATGTATCACATATCTCATGAATCAATACTGAAAGTGCGTGTGGTTACTCTGAAGCTGCCCCACAAGCACGAACCACGTCATTGCCAATAAATAGGTAAAAAATTTGCAACATAGCCTGTCTTATTTCAAGAAGTTCTTAACTTTAAATGTCCGCAGCTCGTGGTTGTGCATTAGCGTTATCGCTTCCCGCGCTCGGGTTCCCGGGTTCCATTCCCGGCGGGGTCAGTGATTTTCTCTGCCTCGTGATGACTGGGTGTTGTGTGATGTCCTTAGGTTAGTTAGGTTTAAGTAGTTCTAAGTTCTAGGGGACTGATGACCATAGATGTTCAGTCCCATATTGCTCAGAGCTATTTGAACCATTTTTAAATTTAATGCGTCATTAGACACACTCAAAAATACTAAGTAAGCAGCAAACATGCATTATCAAACATACAAGATACATGTGTGCTGCTTGCGTATTGTTTCGACTGTGTCTAATGGCCCAGTAAGTTTAAGAACTGGATAATGTAACCACATCGTCCCGAAACATTTTGTGTTAATTAAATTACAGTGGTGTGACTTAGTCTGCACTGATGCTACTATGGCTTTACAACAGATATTGCTCGTTATTTTAATTATACTCGGTCTGTACCAGATAGCCCGTGCCTTAATATCCTGTGATCGCAAGATGTAGATTGAATACACATTTGCGTATTCGTCTCTCGTCATACGAATCTGAAGTCGAAGAGACATATGTTCATAGCTTCATTCTTCACCATCTCGCTACTTTTAGCACGAGGACGCCGGTGCTGTTGAGTAAGAATAATGACTAAGAGGCGTGACTGAGTTCTGCAGTGCTTCTCCATATTCTCCTGTGTCTCCCGGAATTAGAAAAAATGGCTTTCTACCGCCAGCGCCATAAATTTTTAAGTCGTAATTACTATCCCTTCCTCTGGGGAGGAAGGAAAATTGTTGATCTCAGATAGGAATTTCCCTATTTTATCGTTGTAATGTGTCGATGCCCCACATTAGGCTAATATATGACTAAATTTTTGCTGCATGTTTCATAGAAAAAAACTATACCTTTTTGTTACGACATCTTTTGCTTTTATACCAGATCCCTACGCTGATTACAATGCTTCCCTTGAAATTATCGCGTGAAATAGCCTACTACACGGTCTATTCACTCTAATGTGATCACATGTCAAACCGCCTTTTGCATTGCGAGCAGGAAGACAATCAGTGAGGTTCTGGAAGGTACCATCAGGGATATGGACCCATGACGACTCCAGTGCTAGGTTTCTTGGCTGAGGATCCGTGGCACCGACATCCCATCGAAGTGGTCCCACAGATTCTCTATTGGGTCCAAATCCCAGGAATATGATGGCCAGTGGAGTACGGTAAATGCATTCTGGTGCTATTCGAACGGCACACGTACTCTGCGACACGTTGAGTATTCTGCTGGTAGATACCATCGTTTCGTATAAAGAAACAAACTGCATGTGAGGGTGGACATGGCCCCCAGGGAGAGATGCATACTTGTGTTGATTGTTGATCTATTGTGCCTTCCAGTATGACGAAATCACCCAGGGAATGCCACGAAAACATTCCCCAGATCATAACGCTTCCTCATCCAGCCTGGATCATTATGACGATTGTAGCAGGACCATACATGCCAACAGTCATCTGTCCGATAAAGCATAAAACGTGATGCATCCGGAAGGCCACCTGTCGCCATTCTGTCAACGTCCAGCTGCGATACTAGCGTGCAGATTCCAGCATTCGTCGCCGATGAGCAGCAGTCAGTATGGGTGCATGAGCCAGGCACCAGCTGCGGAGGCCGATATGCAGCAAAGCTCGCCGAACGCTTGTCGAGGAGACACTGATGGTAGCTCCTTGGTTCATTTGGTCGGTCAGTGCTCAGTGGACGATCAAGAACGAAGCGTTCGTATTAAGAAGGGTGTTAGACAAGGCTGTAGCCTTTCGCCCCTACTCTTCAATCTGTACATCGAGGAAGCAATGATGGAAATAAAAGAAAGGTTCAGGAGTGGAATTAAAATACAAGGTGAAAGGATATCAATGATACGATTCGCTGATGACATTGCTATCCTGAGTGAAAGTGAAGAAGAATTAAATGATCTGCTGAACGGAATGAACAGTCTAATGAGTACACAGTATGGTTTGAGAGTAAATCGGAGAAAGACGAAGGTAATGAGAAGTAGTAGAAATGAGAACAGCGAGAAACTTAACATCAGGATTGATGGTCACGAAGTCAATGAAGTTAAGGAATTCTGCTACCTAGGCAGTAAAATAACCAATGACGGACGGAGCAAGGAGGACATCAAAAGCAGACTCACTATGGCAAAAAAGGCATTTCTGGCCAAGAGAAGTCTACTAATATCAAATACCGGCCTTAATTTGAGGAAGAAATTTCTGAGGATGTACGTCTGGAGTACAGCATTGTATGGTAGTGAAACATGGACTGTGGGAAAACCGGAACAGAAGAGAATCGAAGCATTTGAGATGTGGTGCTATAGACGAATGTTGAAAATTAGGTGGACTGATAAGGTAAGGAATGAGGAGGTTCTACGCAGAATCGGAGAGGAAAGGAATATGTGGAAAACACTGATAAGGAGAAGGGACAGGATGATAGGACATCTGCTAAGACATAAGGGAATGACTTCCATGGTACTAGAGGGAGCGTAGAGGGCAAAAACTGTAGAGGAAGACAGAGATTGGAATACGTCAAGCAAATAATTGAGGACGTAGGTTGCAAATGCTACTCTGAGATGAAGAGGTTAGCACAGGAAAGGAATTCGTGGCGGGCCGCATCAAACCAGTCAGTAGACTGATGCACAATAAAAAAAAAAAAAAAAGTGCTCAGCAGTACACACCTCTGCAGTCGTCACGCGCTCCTGAAATCTACCGGTTTTGAATACCTACATGTTGCCATGCACGGTGTGCCTTAAGCTCGGTGGCAAGCGAACAGTTTGCAGACTTAGCCATTCCGGAAATGCTTCCACCCTTGGTCCGAAAGTCAATGGTTATGCTCTTATGAATGTCATATAATTGTTCCATTACAGCATTACGACAACGACTGGACTGTTTTCCTGTGTCCCTCTGACGAGCTTTATTCACTGCTGGAAAGGAAAAAAATGGCAGGCCTGTAAAGGTGATATCAATTTTGATGCGATGACCACATATACCACCTGGAAGATAGTAGATGTACGGTACTGATGACAGTTTCAACTTCGTACAAGAATAGACAGCGTAGTGGCATAATTACCAGAGTGTCATCTATGTCTACCCTGTAACGGGGAATAATCGCGCCCAGAAGGCTGAGAATGATGCAAACGTGTTAAACAAGCAGACTACAATGCCAAGGAAAAGTGCTCGTACTTCCTACAGCCAACTGAACAGGTTTGAAAAGAGTCAAACTGTGGCCTTCCGCGCCGGCCGCGGTGGTCTCGTGGTTCTAGGCGCGCAGTCCGGAACCGTGCGACTGCTACGGTCGCAGGTTCGAATCCTGCCTCGGGCATGGATGTGTGTGATGTCCTTAGGTTAGTTAGGTTTAAGTAGTTCTAAGTTCTAGGGGACTGATGACCACAGCAGTTGAGTCCCATAGTGCTCAGAGCCATTTGAACCATTTTTGTGGCCTTCCGAGTGGCAGGATGGTCCTATCAGAGAAGCGTTGCATCAGCTGTGCAACGATGCTGGTATCAGTGGTCATGTGAACATTGTCGCACCCTTAGATGTAGTGGTCCATTATGAGTTAGAGGGCCCGCACAACAGACAAGCGAGGTGGGCTGCCGAACTCCCTTAAAGAGCTCATGTCAAAACATAGCTATTGAATGTAAACATCAAAGGACCTCCCGCATAAAAACGGCACTATTTCGTGAAAAGCGATGTGACAGGGATCCACCAACTGCAACTAGCGTGACTAAGTGTAGCACTCAGCAGAATCGGTGCTATAAGTACACCAGCAGAGTCAGAACGGCTGTGTGTACCTACAGGCAGGACAGTTCTGGCCAATACCTACGCTGGCTCTGGCCCAGTAGACACTCCTTGTAGTCTTCGGTTCCAATTTGTATGTTGTTGGGCGTAGCGCCACTTTGGAATTGTGTAGCGTAGTATTTTTGGTTGTTGTTATTATTTCTTTTGATTGTCTTGTAACTTTTATCTGGCTTTGGCCACCACAAGAATTATTGTGTTTCTTGTTGTTCTTGAGTTTGGAAACTAGTCCACGCCAAGGAGGCGTTTTAGTTAAATAAAGCGTGTTCAGACTTGTTCATTAGTTCTTTCCTGGACATTACAGTTATTGGTGTCGAGGATAAACCTTTCATTTTCGGTCTAAATAGCTACCTTGTAGGAATTTCTTCAGTCCTTGACGGAAAATCTACAGCATATTCAAGCAGCGCTCACAAAGTCAGAACATTGCCCTCACTCCCCAGCGTTGCAAGATGTAGCTCATAGAGCTGATTCCATCGCGGGTAAATTGAACACTTTGCACGTGGCTCCACCGACGTTTCTGGCTTTCGATAGTTCTGTCGGACCAAGGTCAAATTATGTCGAACAGTTGGAATAATATTTACAAGGGATCCAGACGAAA
The DNA here is from genome assembly GCF_023864345.2 of Schistocerca serialis cubense. Classification (NCBI taxonomy): domain Eukaryota; kingdom Metazoa; phylum Arthropoda; class Insecta; order Orthoptera; family Acrididae; genus Schistocerca; species Schistocerca serialis. The sequence goes on from NC_064642.1 coordinate 132,592,633, forward strand.
ATCGATATCGGGCTTTTTTTTTTTTTTTTAGCAGCAGTCGGTCCGCAGGTGTATCGTTTAATTCAGAAATTGAATCCTCAGCAGTCACCTCTAGATCTCTCGTTTACCCATATTAAGGGCTGCCTTTTTGAATACTTTGACCCACAACTACACGTCATCTCCGCCACTCAGACATTCTTTTCTTGTCGAAAGTCCCCAGGTCAGACATATCAGGAATGGATTACGACGCTCCAGGATTTCTCCCGCGATTGCCAATTTCGGTGCGCCAACGTTGCCTGCAAGCCGTCTTATGCCTCTTCGTTGATTCGCGATATGGTCGTGTTTCACGCACCAGACGAGGGTCTTCGGGCTGATATTTTGAAATTACAGGAACCGTCCCTGTCTGCCGATCATTCGTGCGCTTGGACAGTGACACAGGCTACAACAGCCGCATTTTTATCCGGCTGTTTTCGCTGCTCGCCAGTTTACGTCATTTTTGAACATAATTAGTTTGGTACTTAATAGAAAAGTTTACATTTGAAAAGCATTTGTGCTAAAGAAGAAAATATTTCATACTAAATTCAGTGGCGGGTCGTAACCATACATTTGCGATTATCTCGCAAAAGGATAGCTTTCTGACTGTTTTGCTTCTGTCGCTGCATACTTTCTGTTTTTCTATATCTGCTACAAATTAATAAATAGTACAGCTTATATTTGACGTCGAGGAATTACTTTATAACATATTCAAATCATCATCTTAGATGAACTGGTAAGAAATCGAAATTAGTTATGATATCACTTGTGTGACGAGGGATGAGGTATTTAATTTCAAAAATTTGTTCAAAGGTTAGTTGCTGCTACTTGCACCCAGCATTTACGTGAATGTATCCTTCTTCGTCATTTTCTTTCTTTTCTTTTACATGCTCCTTTTCGCAGTAACTCAGAGACTTTTCCAAACATCTAGAAATCCAGAATATTGCAGCACACTAGGATGCCACGCTGTTTCTGCGTCTCTTTCATTCTTGTGAAACGGGGTGAACAGGAACAGTTTTTGAAGCAATATCGTAGCAATAGTAATTTATTTAGTACTTATATCCAATACATTACATGGACCTATTATGTAAGTAGTTAGTACATATAGCAGTTTTTGCTTCCTACTCACTACAAAGTTTATAGAAGTTTTATTTCACCATCCCTATTCATCCCAGGCAGTGGTCAATAGGAAGTAATAACACATAAATAAAATATACTGTTATCTCCGTCAATGCTCTTGTGGCGTTAATAGGGATATGAAGTAGGTCTTTAAAAGACAACGGAACATTTACAAATGAGGTATTTTATTTCTGCTGAATAACTTATAGAAAATGTTAAAAACTTATAAATATTTTATCAAAAAATGCATGCTTTTAGCAGACATGTAACACCCTCTGTTTGTACTTTGGATTCTGAAGAACTACTACAACATGTGTTTTCTTGATTTTGTACTCATCAGATACATTTAGGAGAAAGGAAATTTTTGAATCTGTTATGCGAAGGAAAGTCCCATTGTACATATCATCTGACAATTTTCTCAGGATTTTCCCTATTTATATTTTTATCTCTGTATCATCCTGAATTAATTTGAAACTAAGATAAAGAAGTTATACTGAAACTTTTTCCCGGGATTTGTCGCTATTCACCCTCTTTTACTATACTACACTGGCACGCTTACGTCGCTTGCAGCACTGGTGGATACTCATTCTGTACTAACGATCATGCTGTAATGGCCACTCAGTCTGCACTAACGAGCACAAGACTGTTCTCAACCCTACTAACGTACACAGCGAGGAAGCTCTGTTTCAAGCGGAGGATTGCGTTCTCTAAGATAACATTCGTCATTCGGTTTTTCTCTCGAATCTTTTGAGACCTGTGTGGCTCTCTTTATTATTTATCCATTTCATTACGCGCTGCGTGCTTCTTGAATCAGATCTAGAACGCTGCGTAAGCTGTGGGAGCGGACTACTTGTACAAAATTTTTGCAGCTCCAACGGTTCGTTAGCGATAACTTAGATCTTCATTGGATCACTTTCCGAAGACCTCCCTCCTGCATATTTTACACAAGAACGCTTCGCTCCCCGTTTCTCATGACCCCTTCGTGCTACGCGGGGTGCTTCATTCCCGTGACAAACTGTGCGCTTTAAGCTGGGCGATGAATCTTGTTTGCAGTTTCGAGTCGAAAAGAGCTGCAATTTATTCACTGTGGAACACGATTTCTTGACTGCCAATTGACAAATGTCGCTATTTCTGTCAGATGTAAGTCGCGGGTAGTTAGGAAAACATCGGTGCGAAAATGTCAAAAAACATTTTTGTTGTTCTCACGTTTACCTCTCACCGGACTGCCTCTACAGGAAACCAGAGCAATATCTCTTGAACGTTAACTGCAAATTCCAGTACGTGCAGACATGCAAGAGAGCAAACCACGTTTATTATCAGCGGAAACGTCACTGTTGCTCAATCAAATGGTTCAAATGGCTCTGAGCACTATGGGACTTAACTTCTGAGTTCATCAGTCCCCTAGAATTCAGAACTACTTAAACCTAACTAACCTAAGGACATCACACACATTCATGCCCGAGGCAGGATTCGAACCTGCGACCGTAGCGGTCGCGTGGTTCCAGACTGTAGCGTCTAGAACCGCTCGGTCACAACGGCCGGGTGTCGCTTAATCAGCCTGACCTTTCTTTCGCCTCTGTCATTACTTTTGTTCAGTTACTCCGTACCCTTTATTTGTTTCGTTAACCGTTGTCATTATTCTACAAGCTCTCTCTCCCCTTCTCTCCCCATCACAATTTTTGTTACGTCACACAAATTCTGCTGAACTGTATTTGTTCTTAATCCAACGACAGGTTGTTGCGTATAAAAGCCAAGTGCATTGCAAGTAAAAATGGGTTTTGTAAGGGGGTAAAAATGAAGAGATTTGTATTAAATTTTAGAATGTAAGCCTCTGTTAACAAGAAGATGAAAGACCTACTATTACCATAACGTGGGAAAAGCAATATTTGTTGTTGTTGTTGTGGTCTTCAGTCCTGAGACTGGTTTGATGCAGCTCTCCATGCTACTCTATCCTGTGCAAGCGTCTTCATCTCCCAGTACCTACTGCAACCTACATCCTTCTGAATCTGCTTAGTGTATTGATCTCTTGGTCTCCCTCTACGATTTTTACCCTCCACGCTGCCCTCCAATGCTAAATTTGTGATCCCTTGATGCCTCAAAACATGTCCTACCAACCGATCCCTTCTTCTAGTCAAGTTGTGCCACAAACTTCTCTTCTCCTCAATCCTATTCAATACCTCCTCATTAGTTACGTGATCTACCCACCTTATCTTCAGCATTCTTCTGTAGCACCACATTTCGAAAGCTTCTATTCTCTTCTTGTCCAAACTGGTTATCGTCCATGTTTCACTTCCATACATGGCTACACTCCATACAAATACTTTCAGAAACGACTTCCTGACACTTAAATCTATACTCGATGTTAACAAATTTCTCTTCTTCAGAAACAATTTCCTTGCCATTGCCAGTCTACATTTTATATCCTCTCTACTTCGACCACCATCAGTTATTTTACTCCCTAAATAGCAAAACTCCTTTACTACTTTAAGTGTCTCATTTCCTAATCTAATCCCCTCAGCATCACCAGATTTAATTTGACTACATTCCATTATCCTCGTTTTACTTCTGTTGATGTTCATCTTATATCCTCTTTTCAAGACACTGTCCATTCCGTTCAACTGCTCTTCCAAGTCCTTTGCTGTCTCTGACAGAATTACAATGTCATCGGCGAACCTCAAAGTTTTTACTTCTTCTCCATGAATTTTAATACCTACTCCGAATTTTTCTTTTGTTTCCTTTACTGCTTGCTCAATATACAGATTGAATAACATCGGGGAGAGGCTACAACCCTGTCTCACTCCTTTCCCAACCACTGCTTCTCTTCCATGCCCCTCGACTCTTGTAAGTGCCATCTGGTTTCTGTACAAATTGTAAATAACCTTTCGCTCCCTGTATTTTACCCCTGCCACCTTCAGAATTTGAAAGAGAGTATTCCAGTTAACGTTGTCAAAAGCTTTCTCTAAGTCTACAAATGCTAGAAACGTAGGTTTGCCTTTTCTTAATCTTTCTTCTAAGATAAGGTTAGTATTGCCTCACGTGTTCCAACATTTCTACGGAATCCAAACTGATCTTCCCCGAGGTCCTCTTCCATTCGTCTGTAAAGAATTCGCGTTAGTATTTTGCAGCTGTGACTTATTAAACTGATAGTTCGATAATTTTCACACCTGCAAGACCTGCTTTCGTTGGGATTGGAATTATTATATTCTTCTTGAAGTCTGTGGGTATTTCGCCTGTCTCATACGTCTTGCTCATCAGATGGTAGAGTTTTGTCATGACTGGCTCTCCCAAGGCCATCAGTAGTTCTAATGGAATGTTGTCTACTCCCGGGGCCCTGTTTCGACCCAGGTCTTTCAGTGATCTGTCAAACTCTTCACGCAGTATCTTATCTCCCATTTCATCTTCATCTACATCCTCTTCCATTTCCATAATATTGTCCTCAAGTACATCGCCCTTGTATAAACCCTCTATATACTCCTTCCACCTTTCTGCCTTCCCTTCTTTGCTTAGAACTGGGTTGCCATCTGAGCTCTTGATATTCATACCAGTGGTTCTCTTCTCTCCAAACGTCTCTTTAATTTTCCTGTAGGCAGTATCTATCTTACCCCTAGTGAGACAAGCCTCTACATCCTTACATTTGTCCTCTAGCCATTCCTGCTTAGCCATTTTGCACTTCCTGTCGATCTCATTTTTTAGACGTTTGTATTCCTTTTTGCCGGCTTCATTTACTACATTTTTATATTTTCTCCTTTCATCAATTAAATTCAATATTTTTTCTGTTACCCAAGGATTTCTATTAGCCTCCGTCTTTTTACCTACTTGATCCTCTGCTGCCTTCACTACTTCATCCCTCAGAGCTACCCATTCTTCTTGTACTGTATTTCTTTCCCCCATTCCTGTCAATTGTTCCCTTATGCTGTCCCTGAAACTCTCTACAACCTCTGGTTTAGTCCGTTTATCCAGGTCCCATCTCCTTAAATTCCCGCCTTTTTTCAGTTTCTTCAGTTTCAATCTGCAGTTCATAACCAATATATTGTGGTCAGAATCCACATCTGCCCCTGGAAATGTCTTACAATTTAAAACCTGGTTCCTAAATCTCTGTCTTACCATTATGTAATCTATCTGATACCTTTTAGTATCTCCAGGATTCTTCCAGGTATACAACCTTGTTTCATGATTCTTGAACCAAGTGTTAGCTATGATTAAGTTATGCTCTGTGCAAAATTCTACAAGGCGGCTTCCTCTTATTTAACTATTTAAATTACTAGTAGACAATGCAATATGACGAAAGAAAACGGTTTTCAGCTGTACAGAGAATTAAATAACAAAAAGGAATGCGTTTTTTTTTTTTTGCTGGGTGGGGGGGGGAATCACTACTGATGGTTCTTTTGATTCTTTACGAATAAAGAGAAACTCATTCGGGGAGAATCTTACTTTGAGTACTCTTACGACAGCAAAATCTAAATAATATTTGTTATAGCAAGTGATGAGACAGATAACCCTAGGAACATACAGAAATATGGCTTAATATTGTAACTAACAACGATAAGACTCACAGGCTGTCGTCAAATTGGATTAAAACGTCACTGTGTTCCAAATAGACGTTAGCTCTCTTAAGTAATTTTTCTACGTAGCCTTTCTGCTTCGCCGACGGTCTTGCCGCTTTCGGGATTCTATGCTCACGAACAACTGTGGTCGACTCGTCACAGTGCATAGACACCTGCCCACTATCTCCTATTATTGTTAATATTATTGTTACTATTATTATATATTTTTTACTTTTTATAATTTCATGTTTTATGTTTTTATTTTACCCTGCTGCTTTATTTTTCAGCATTAGCTGCTAAGGAGAATGAAACAAAATGCATGTATGCAAATATTTATAGTGTGTACACTGGTCTACTGTGATTTTATCATATCATCAGCAATATGACAACTACGCACTACCAATTAGGTGCATCATTCAAGCTGATGCACAAGCCCCTGTCTTGTTTCTATTTTCATTTCATTGAGTCCCCCACGGTTCGTTGTTTGGTATTATTATTAAGAAAGATGAGAGGACGTTATGTGCATACCTTGTTTCGTATTTTATTATAACAGACTGGTTGTTAATGGAACTGTCACAGAGTGGTCTATGCGCGTAAGTCTGGAACCGCGCGACCGCTACGGTCGCAGGTTCTAATCCTGCCTCGGGCATCGATGTGTGTGATGTCCTTACGTTAGTTAGGTTTCAGTAATTCTAAGTTCTAGGGGACTGATGACCTCAGAAGTTAAGTCCCATAGTGCTCAGAGCCATTTGAACCATTTGAACAGAGTGATCTTTAAACTATGATTATGTACAAATAGCTAGGTATCAGATATATGTAACGATCCGAACCACGAACTTTTTATAGTTTCAGCTTTTCATTTTTACCTGTGGTTTCTTTAAGGACTGTTTTCAGTGAGAAAAATGGGGTACCACATGAGAACTTTCTATCGTAACGTACCGTATAAAACAGCAACAGTAACGAAAAATGTAACTTCTAGTTATTATTGTTCATAATTTTTATTCAGGTGTTCCTTCATTGCTGCTACTCGTGGGACGGAACACGGAAACTATCTTGTCTTACTTGTTATAGTAATGTAACACAAAATTGTCACTTCGCTATTGCCTCATTTCACTACTGTTCTCACAACTTGTATTATTTACGACACCGTGTGATATGTCTATTCTAAGAGAAATGTGTGAATCCCTAACAGAAATAAGGATACACTAATCTTTCTTTCCCTTCCTGTTATTCTTCCACGCTCTACGAATCATCTATACGAACAATACTAATTGAACAACAGACAAAGCATATCTCGCCACAGAGCATGACACTACGCTTTTATACTTGGATGTCGGACTGTTGTGACAAACATTATTATTTCAAAATCAAGTCTGATACCAGCTTCGAACCATTCGTTACCAATTGTTGTCGATAATTTCGTTTAGAAGTAGAAAATTTTGTATAAAACTATGTTAACTGAAATTCATTATTTCGTGCATACCTATTTGTATTGTATGCAATCGGGATCATTTTGATGCTTTAACACGAAAACACGTAAATTTATTTCTATTAAGTTTTGCTAGATATGTATCAGTTAACTGGAACAACGAATTCGACAACAATGTAAGCCATTTAAACCTCTTTGCCTCAAATCTAATCTTTTTCTTACTTGTTGTTCGCACTTGGCGGAAAGTATTGTGGGTAATGAAGTCGAGTCACGTTTCTGATGCTCAAGGGAGCCAATGTATAGTAAATTTTGCCAGTCTGATATCTGAAGAGATGAAAACGCAAATGGTTAAAAGTGTAGACGTTTTTGTTTCATTTCTTAGTTAGTGATTCATCAGTCATAATCCTGAAAAATGTTTACTTTCTTCAGAGAATGAAGACCTATGAACATAGTTATACTCCAGATAAGAATCAGCGAAGCGAGATCAATTTAAAGACAATGAGCTACGTAAAAGGTTATATTTTAGTGCAGGGGACATACCCGTCAATGACGATTCCTTCAGAATAATGACGAAAGTCCGTTCAGTGTGTCTATCATTAGACGTCATTGAAATGGTATGCTACAACATGCCACTTAATATTTAAAATAGTTTCCTGTGGTTACATTCTGTGGTTAATGTTGGAAGGTGTGACTTTCCAAGAGATCAGTAATTAATGCAGAAAATATTCTCGTCTCACACCACGGTACAATTTTACATTTTTTACCGGATAATGAGTTGTCGACTGTCGGGTGTTTCCAGTTTGTATGTATTGATCCGGCGTCCTCGCAGCTGCTCTGCGATGTAATGAATTGTGCGACGCGCTAAACACGCTCGTCAGCTGTTCTGCGGATCGAGAAAGCGCTGCGTGATGGCCGCACGCACACAACATACGGCAGCCGGCTGACGCCGGATGGCAAATTGGGCAAACATCGTTATCAGCTGATTTGCTTAGGCCGCTCCCAGGGGCCGGGCTAATTTTAATTATGCAGCAAAATTGCGTTCAACGATGCAAGGCTCGTCAATCATGACATGACCTCGCCATTGATTATCCGGCTTGGCGAGTGACCCATATCCGCGCGCCGACGAGGCGCGTTTATTACACAAGATGCCACCTGTCAGATCCCACCTGTAATCACAAACATATTTCAGTTCTACCTTTTGTTGGGAATCGCTTTTCACTGTACTGGAGGAAATACACAAAAATACCGCATTTTCAATTAAACAGCTTCGAAAAATTGACTGTTGTGGCAAACATTATTGTTTCAAAATTACTGATAAACAAATCTGGGACATAGATTCTCAAAATCGGAGTCGCTGAGCAGGTAGAAGTGTACAAGTGTAGATGTCATTAGAACCACCGTATTGACATTTTCACTGTCGATAAAGAAATTATTTCACTCTGTCGCAAGAGCATTATTCAAAAATGAAGCGATCATAGTGAGCGCTAGTTGACGAACTGATGTGTCACTTCATGACAAGATAGAGCTTCCGATGACTAGGGTTGATAGCGCTTAACTGTGAAATCAACCAAACACTGTCAAGACATGTGCGAATGTAAGAGTGTATTTCAAATAACTGCATCCTGCAGTTCGACAACATCAAATATCATTGATGCTATAGAGATATTAGTATTTCTACAATGGCCATTCGTTTACTAAAGAATAGTGACGGAAAAATGTCCTCCATCTTTTTCATTACTTTAAATCTGTAAGGGTTCCAAACCAACAAATAGTGACTGTTCAAAAGAGGGTTTGTAAGCAACGTCCTTCGTAAGCCAATCACAGTGCTCTAGGAACATTACGATGATTCTGGTATCTACTTTCCCCGCTTTATATTTATTTAGTTGCTCTCCCTTAAATCGTTCTGGACAGAGAGACTAAGATTTTTGATGTTTGTTGCTGATTCCATTGACGCATCCCTGATTATCAAGTGAAATGAAACTTTTCTTTTTCATCTCAGTCCATTTGTTAATGTGGAGGGTGAAGTGGCAGTACTCAGTCATTCATCGTCTATGCATCTTTCGTAGTACTTTACGAACGATGTGACCTCCCCGTTATAAGCGAGCAGAGAGCTAAAAACATTGTTTGAACGCACTGTTGGATTATTGTATGCTAATCTGCCGCTATTAGATTCCTTGAACAAATGATTTGAGAAACAATTTTTAATACAAGGACAAAAGTGATTTTTGAGGGAACCATTTTGGGGTTACTATTTGGAATTTATGAAATAACGATAAATTAAAAACTGCTTGAAATAAAGTAACAAAAACTGGCACACAACCAAGTATTGGAATGAAAAGTTACCAGTGCTGCAAAAGATTTTGCGTCCTGAAATTGCTTAGATAATTAAATAGTTTTTTTGTGTTCTGGGTATTGTTTGCGTGAGAAATCGCAGTGATGTGGAACGGATCACTCTGCATTAAAATAACGAATTAGTTTATAAATATGACTACATGTGAGTTAGTAATTCATACCCATCGCCTTCATGCATTACAATATTTGAAATTCTTCTTATGAATAGAAGGAGTTGTCAAGAAGAATTTTTTCAGTCTGTTTTCAAATTTTATGCTGTTGGTGGTTAGACATTTTACATCCCTGGGTAATTGATCCAAAATTTTAGTTTCAGCACAGTGTGCCCCTTTTTGTGTTAAAGACAATCTCAGTATGAAGTAATGAATGCCATTTTTTTCTGGTTTTGTAATTATGCACACAATTGTTCCGTTTGAACTGCAGTGGATTATTTACAATCTTCATGTGGTAACAAAAATCATGTGAAGCAGTAGTCAAATAGCCAAACATTTAAACAGCTCCACACGACATTATCGTGGGTGAAGAACACGTAATATTATTACAGCACATTTTTGAGCAATGTAGCCATTCTTTCTTAAAGAAGCGTTACCTCAGATCGTTATTACATAGGACGTTACTGAATGAACATATCCAGAACAAGTCAGCTTACTAATTTGGTGGATGTGCAATGATTGTAAGTTCAGATGTGGCTGAACTAACTTGTTTTAGGAGTTCCAAAATGTGTTTTCTCCAGTTTAAATTCTCATCAGTACGGGCACCTAAAGGCTTTGATGATTCCACTATATATATTATTTCCTCACTTCGTACTACATCTATCATTGACCTAGTAAGTCTAATTGTACATAACTGTATATGTTGCGTCTTTCTGAAATTGAGGGTGAGACCATTCACAGAAAACAGATCAATGATTATTTTAAGAAAGTTAGATACCATTCCTTCTGTTGCTGTAAGTATACTTGAATTCATTAAACTACTAGTGTCATCTATGTAAAGAACTATTACTGCTTGTTTTATATTAGAAGGCAAATTGTTTATATATATGAGGAACTATTTCCTTATTTAATGCTTGCAAAATATGGTGAATGGACGTGTAAACTACATTCTCAGTTGAGCACATCTTCTGAAATGCAGACTGTGATTTACTTAGGCGATTATCGTTGCACCGGTGAGATACTGTTCTAGAATGCATCATCAGCTTCTCAAAAATTTTGGAAAGTGATGTCAGTAGTGAAATAGGTCAGTAGTTGATCTGTTGGAATTACATTTTCCTGGGAATATATGTGTCTCAACTTTACTTCTGTTAAAGAAGAAGCTGAAGCAGTGAATTAAAATTTGTGCTACAGCCAGGCCTCCAGCTTACTACGCTGACGTGCTAACCACTAAGCAATCGTAGAACAGTGGCTACCACACCTGCAGGGGCAAGTCTGGTCCAGTCCCAACCCTAACACAAGTTTCAGTTCACAGCATCAGCCCATTTTGCCCTTCCTAAGTCGGCAGTATTGCCAAAGCATTCTGAGACTGGAAAAGAGCCCCAGCTTTGTATGTAATGCGCAAATACAACAATATAGGGCGTATGTGATCTATTAGATTACGTACAGAGTTGACGGCGCTATTCCAATGTCGGATGTAAATAGTTATTGACATCTCCCCTATCACCTATCTTATACAGGTCTTGTGACAATGAGATGACAAAAGTCATGGGACACCTGCCAATATTGTGTTTGACCGCCTTTCGCACTGCGTAGTGCAGCAACTCGACGTAGTATAGACTCAATACATCGTTGGAAGTTCCCTGCAGAAATATTGAGCCATACTTCCTCTACAGCTGTCCATAATTGCTAAAGTGTTGCCGGTACAGGATTTTGTGCACAAAATGACCTCTCGGTTATGTCCCAGACATGTTCGATGGAATTCATGTCCGGCGATCTCGTTAGCCAGATCATTCGCTCGAAGTGTCCAGAATATTATTCAAACCTATCGTGCACAACTGTTGCCTGATGCTATGGCCCACTATCATCCATAACAATTCCATCGTTGTTTGGGAGCGTGAAGTTCACGAACATCTGCAGATAGTCTCCAGTTAGCCAGTCAATGATCAGTTCAGGTGAAAAAGAGGACCAAGACCACTCCATGTAAACACAGTCTACACCATTGTGGAGCCACCACCAGCTTACACAGTGCCTTCTTGACAACTTGGGTCCATGGCTTCGTTGGGTCTGCGCCACACTCGAAATCTGCCTTCAGCTCTTACCACACGAAATCGAGACGTGTCTGATCAGGCCAAGGTTTTCAGTTGTCTAGGTCCAACCAATATGGCCACGAGCACAGGAAAGGCGTTGGAAGTGATGTCATGGTTTTAGCAGAGGCACTCGCGTCGTTCGCCTGCAGCCAAAGCCCATTAATACCAAATTTCGCCGCACTGTCCTAGCGGATATGTTCGTTGTACGTCCCACATCGATTTCTGCTGTTATTTCCCGCAGCACTGCTTGTCTGTTAACACGGAGAACTCTACACCGACGCTGCTGCTCTCGGTTGTTATGTGAAGGCTGGCGGCCACTGTTTTGTCCATGGTGAGAGGTAATGCCCGAGACTTGGTATTCTCAGCACACTCTTGTCACTGTGGATCTCGGAATACTTAATTACCCAACGTTTTTAGAAATGGAAAGTCCCACGCGTCCAGCTCCAACTAGCATTCCGCGTTCATCGTCTGTTAACTCCCATCGTGTGGCCGTCATCACGTCGAAAATCTCACACAGATGACCTGACTACAAATGACAGCTCCGCCAATGCACTGTCCTTTTATACCTTGTGTACGCTATACAACCGCCATTTCTATGGTGCGTATGCTATCACAGGACTTTAGTCACATCAGTGCTTATGGAATAAGCCTTCAGTACTCTGCTGAAAGCACCATCAAATCCACAGGAGATTTTATTTTTGGGATGCTATACAGTTTTCTCAATTTCAGAAGCCCCCCATGAACCATGGACCTTGCCGTTGGTGGGGAGGCTTGCGTGCCTCAGCGATACAGATAGGCGTACCGTAGGGGTATCTGTTGAGAGGCCAGACAAACGTGTGGTTCCTGAAGAGGGGCAGCAGCCTTTTCAGTAGTTGCAGGGGCAACAGTCTGGATGATTGACTGATCTGGCCGTGTAAAACTAACCAAAGCGGCCTTTCTGTGCAGGTACCGCGAACGGCTGAAAGCAAGGGGAAACTACAGCCGTAATTTTTACCGGGGGCATGCAGCTTTACTGTACGGTTAAATGATAATGGCGTCCTCTTCGGTAAAATATTCCGGAGGTAAAATAGTCCCCCATTCCCATCTCCGGACAGGGACTACTCAAGAGGACGTCGTTATCAGGAGAAAGAAAACTGTCGTTCTACGGATCGGAGCGTGGAATGTCAGATCCCTTAATCGGGCAGGTAGGTTAGAAAATTTAAAAAGGGAAATGGATAGGTTAAAGTTAGATATAGTGTGAATTAGTGAAGTTCGGTGGCAGGAGGAACAAGACTTTTGGTCAGGCGAATACAGGATTATAAATACAAAATCAAATAGTGGTAATGCAGGAGTAGGTTTAATAATGAATAGGAAAATAGGAATGCGGGTAAGCTACTATAAACAGCATAGTGAACACAGTATTATGGCCAAGATAGACACGAAGCCCACGCCTAACACAGTAGTACAAGTTTATACGCAAACTAGCTCCACAGATCACGAAGAGATTTATGAAATGTATGATGAGATAAAAGAAATTATTCAGATAGTGAAGGGAGACGAAAAGTTAATAGTCATGGGTGACTGAAACTCGAAAGTAGGAAAAGGAAGAGAAGGAAACCCAGTAGGTGAATATGGAATGAGAGTAAGGAATGAAAGAGGAAGCCACCTGGTAGAATTTTGCACAGAGCATAACTTAATCATAGTTAACACTTGGTTCAAGAATCATAAAAGAATGTTGTATGCATGGAAGAAGCCTGGAAATACTGGAAGTTCTCAGACAGATTATATAATCGTAAGACAGAGATTCAGGAACGAGATTTCAAATTGTAAGACAATTCTAGGGGCAGATGTGGACTCTGACCACAATCTATTGGTTATGAACAGTAGATTAAAACTGAAGAAACTGCAAAAAGGTGGGAAATTGAGGAGATGGCACCTGGATAAACTGAAAGAACCACAGGTTGTAGAGAGCTTCAGGGAGTGCATTAGGGAACAATTGACAGGAATGGGGGAAAGAAATACAATAGAAGAAGAATGGTTAGCTTTGAGAGATGAAGTAGTGAAGGCAGCAGAGGATCAAGTAGGCAAAAAGACGAGGGCTAATAGAAATGCTTGGGTAACAGAAGAGATATTTGAATTTAATTGATGAAAGGAGAAAATATAAAAAAGCAGTAAATGAAGCCGGCAAAAAGGATTACAAACGTCTTAAAATTGAGATCAACAGGAAGTGCAAAATTGCTAAGCAGGGATGGCTAGAGGACAAATGTAAGGATGTAGAGGCTCATATCACTAGGGGTAAGATACATACTGCCTGCAGGAAAATTAAAGAGACATTTGGAGAAAAGAGAACCACTTGCATGAATATCAACAGCGCAGAAAGAAACCCAGTTCTAAGCAAAGAAGGGAAAGCAAAAAGGTGGAAGGAGTATATAGAGGGTCTATACACGGTCGATGTTCTTGAAAACAGTATTATAGAAATGCAAGAGAATGTAAATGAAGATGAAATAGGAGATATCATACTGCGTGAAGAGTTTGACAGAGCACTGAAAGACCTAAGTAGAAACAAGGCCCCGGGAGTAGACAACATTCCATTAGAACTTCTGACAACGTTTGGAGAGCCAGCCCTAACAAAACTCTACCATCTAGTGAGCAAGTTGTATGAAACAGGCGAAATACCCTCAGACTTCGAGAAGAATATAATAATTCCAATCCCAAAGAAAGCAGATGTTGACAGATGTGAAAATTACCGAACTATCAGTTTAATAAGCCACGGTTGCAAAATACTAGCACGAATTCTTTACAGACGAGTGGAAAAACTAGTAGAAGCTGACGTCGGGGAAGACTAGTTTGGTTTCCGTAGAAATCTTGGAACACGTGAGGCAATACTGACCCTACGACTTATCTTAGAAAATAGATTAAGAATAGGCAAACCTATGTTTCTAGCATTTGTAGACTTAGAGAAAGCTTTTGACAATGTTGACTTGAATACTCTCTTTCAAATTCTGAAGGTGGCAGGGATAAAATACAGGGAGCGAAAGGCTACTTACAACTTGTACAGAAACCAGATGGCAGTTATAAGAGTCGAGGGACATGAAAGGGAAGCAGTGGTTGGGAAGGGAGTGAGACAGGGTTGTAGCCTATCCCCGATGTTATTCAATCTGTATATTGAGCAAGCAGTAAAGGAAACAAAAGAAAAATTCGGAGTAGGAATTAAGATCCATGGAGAGGAAATAAAAACTTTGAGGTTTACCCATGACATTGTTTATTCTGTTAGAGACAGCAAAGGACCTGGAATAGCAAATGAACGGAATTGACAGTGTCTTGAAAGGAGAATGTAAGATGAACGTCAACAAAAGCAAAACGAGGATAAAGGAATGTAGTTGAATTAGATCTGTTGATGCTGCGGGAATAAGATTAGTAAATGAGATGCTTAAAGTAGTAAATGAGTTTTGCTATGGTCGAAGTAGAGAGGATATAAAATGTAGACTGGGAATGGCAAGGAAAGCGTTTCTGAAGAAGAGAAATTTGTTAACATCGAATATAGATTTAAGTGTCAGGAAGTCGTTTCTGAAAGTATTTTTATGGATTGTAGGAATGTATGGAAGTGAAACGTGTAGTTTAGACAAGAAGAGAATAGAAGCTCTCGAAATGCGGTGCCACAGCAGAATGCTGAAGCTTGTTTGGGTACATCAAATAACTAATGAGGAGGTATTGAATGGAATTGAAGAGAAGAGGAGTTTGTGGCACAACTTGACTAGAAGAAGTGATCGGTTGGTAGGGCGTATTCTGAGACATCAAGGGATCACCAATTTAGTATTGGAGGGCAGCGTGGAGGGTAAAAATTGTAGAGGGACACCAAGAGATGAATACACTAAACAGACTCAGAAGGCTGCATGCTGCAGTTGGTACTGGGAAATGAAGAAGCTTGCACAGGATAGAGTAGCATGTAGAGCTGCATCAAACCAGTCCCTGGACTGAAGACCACAACAACAACGACAATTTCATGTGGAAAAATTAATAGTACAGTCACACTATCGAATTTTGTGGGAAGTGTTTTTTCAGTATGCTGGTCTGATTTTTCTCTTGTACTGTTTATCCTACATTTTCTACTACATTTAGAAAATAATTATTAAACATTTCTGCTACACATGGCTTATGATTTATAGCCCTCCCCTTCCTGTTCTGTGACCTGTTTGAGGTGTCATACACGTATTATTGCGAATAACCAAAGGAAGTTAACGGAAGGTGAGGATATGGCGGATCGGAAGGCTTCATTCACTGTTTAAAATTCCCACAAGCCGTTTTATTTACATGCATAAAAATAATACATTTGACGACAATATGAATTTAGAAATACCGAGTTATTTCTCTATCATATATAACCTCACAGTGTAACTAAGGCCAAAGCACGATGACTACAAGAAGATTCAATTTTAACCAGGAGTTAAATGACCAGAATAATTAATATGAAATCCTTTAAACTTATACTCACACATGAGTTCCAAAAGAAATCCGTTGGAATTCGATAACTCGATAAATAGTACAATTCTCAAGGCTGTCAATTCAACTAAGTACCTGGGTGTTAAAATTACGAACAACTTCAGTTGGAAAGACCACATATATAATATTGTGGGGAAGGTGAGCCAAAGGTTGCGTTTCATTGGCAGGACACTTAGAAGATACAACAAGTCCACTAAAGAGACAGCTTACACTACACTCGTTCGTCCTCTGTTAGAATATTGCTGCGCGGTGTGGGATCCTTACCAGGTGGGATTGACGGAGGACATCTAAAGGGTGCAAAAAAGGGCAGTTCGTTTTGTATTATCACATGATAGGGGAGAGAGTGTGGCAGATATGATACGCGGATTGGGATGGAAGTGATTACAGCAAAGACGTTTTTCGTCGCGGCGAGATCTATTTACGAAATTTCAGTCACCAACTTTCTCTTCCGAATACGAAAATATTTTGTTGAGCCCAACCTACATAGGTAGGAATGATCATCAAAATAAAATAAGAGAAATCAGAGCTCGAACAGAAAGGTTTAGGTGTTCGGGAGTGGAATGGTAGAGAGATAGTATGATTGTGGTTCGATGAACCCTCTGCCAAGAGCTTATATGTAAATTGCAGAGTAATCATGTAGATGTAGATGTAGATATATGCTGCACATAAAATTTACAATAAAGCCCCAGCACCACAGCTGCAAGAAAAATGCATTCTAAAGAGCAGTTAAACGATCAGAATAAATAATTTTACAGTCTCGCCATCTACTGCACATAAACTTACCGTAAGGCCGATAACAACGGCTCTAAAAAAACGTAATTACCAGTAAAAAACAGAAACGATCATAGGGTACTTTTGCTGACTCACTAAAATTGCGTGAGTGCTTGTCAGGGGTGAGAAGGACCGCAAGAGGACCAAATGAACTTATCTGAAACAGCAAACGCGGCAAGTACGAGCGTGGTGGTGGGAGGGGTGGGGGAGGGGTTGGGTGGGGGACTCTTCGAAACAGGCGAGCCGATAAACAGCGGCCACGACAAGAGACCAACAACCATGCAGAGGTAATGCCGACCTATGGATCCGTCTGCCCCGACAGACTCACAACCAAATTGCACAAGTTAAGTGTGTGACGTAACAGACGAGTTGTGGCGCCCTGAAAATATTCTAAGTTCGGAGTTGCTGTGGCCGTGCGGGGGCCTCTCGGCGGCCGCGTGTTGCCGGACATTGGCCGGAGCATTAGGGGTAGCCCCAGTGCGTGGTCCAGGCCGACTGCGTGGCTGCGAATTGCATGTTGACGCGGTGTCAAGGACTGTGCTTTGTGTCGACGAAGGAGATGTGTATGCCGGGAGTGCCAAAGATGGCGGACTTTGTGGAACTATAATAGCAGACGTTCCACAGCTCATGTAGAAATTAATAATAGCTAGAGGAATCGCAATACATTAAAATGAAACATGTGCATTACCATTATTTGCACGATGATTCTGATGGTGTAATCTGGTTTTCAATATCTTTATTAGTTTAAAGTTTAGTATCTGACTGTAAATTATACAAGGAACACCCAGCAACGAATTTCCTAAATCTAAATGGTTCATCCGATATTGTCGATCGAGATGTTCTTAGAAAGTTACTAGTGTAAACCTAAATTGGTCTGAATTAAAGACATGTAACTTGAACAGTACCAGAGTTATTGGAGGAAAAGTGGCCTATTACTATTAATCGCGTCAGGCCGTAAGTACTCCACAGTTACACGAAAAAACGGTAGCAGCTTGCTTATAAATATATTCATTCGTCTATGTCTTTGTTTAAATTCGATATATACTATTCATGAAGAAATTGGTCAAATATTTACTGTGTTTTAGAAAGCACAGAGACATTAGGCTACTGGCCTATTTTTGTTCTATTCCTTTGATATATGTTTATTTAATTTGTTTATGTATTTAATAATGTGTGTTAGAGCGTGTTTACGGTCCAACCATAGAACTATTTATTTAATTTTAAGTTATTTAAATGTAAATCCAGTCTTTCGTATCTGTTTCAATATGTTGGTGAGTGTGTGTTGGCTTGGAGAAATGGCGAGAGCGCTCTAGCCAATCAGAGCTCTCGTTAATGCGGAGACTATATGGAAGTGAGGGAGGAGCATCGGGACACAAGGAGTGCTGGACGGGAAGCAGCGATGTACAGTCTTAGGAAAGACTTGGAGAGTGGAGCAGTTTGCGCGTGGTCGCGGGATATAGAAATATTTCGTAGTGCCGACTTGTGCACTTGTGAGATTTCCATGGCTTCTGCAGTGAAGACGTAGTATGCGTTTAGAAGTGAATATCTCATGACCTATGTTGTTGTTCATAACTAATTACGTGAGGTAGGAATCTATTGTTTCCCTGTTAATCAACTTATATTTTATTTAATTGCTGGACCATCGACACCAATAAGTGTTTCCGGTAATAAACGGCCTTCTTAAAGGTACTTCTGCTATCATACTCATCATTTAAAGTCGTTAAAAATAGTGCCTGCAGATTTTATTTTATTGCAGTCTTTCACTTATAAATTTCTACGTCACATTCAAATTTCGCAATTGCCGAGTGATAGGAACCTTCGACCATTCGATTCATGTGTATATTCATATTGTATACTATAGTCTCAGCAGTATTTGGCTCGTAATGCGGCAACTGCGTATCCCAGCCGCTAGACAACTAAACCAGCCAAAACTTTTACAATTTCAACTCTGAGTCGGAGCGTACGTAGTTGAGGGCCACCACACCGTCATTTCACTTTGGTTTTGAAAGCCCGCAAGTGACAGATATGTTCAGCACAGAAAATTAGACTCACCAAGGTTAAACACAGTATCCTGGTTCAGTATTACCAATCTCTCAACAACAATTAAGTACACAACATTACTGACTCCATAGGGCAGAGTGATATACCTAGTCACAAATCTTAGATGCTACGGAATACTAAAGCTCCAAACTTAAAACACAGCCCAGGCTAATGCAACAAGAACGGCAGATCATAGTGATCTCATATGACCTTCTAGTATCTAGTATGTAGACTGGCCAAGGTTAAACACAATATCCTGGTTCAGTATTACCAATCTCTCAACAATAATTAAGTACACAATATTACTGACTCCATCGGGCAGAGTGATATACCTAGTCACAAATCTTAAATGCTACAGAATACTAAAGCTCAAAACTTAAAACACATCCCAGGCTAATACAACAAGAACGATAGATCATAGTGATCTCATATGAATGGTTAATTATGACCTTCTAGTATCATGGAATGCCAAAGCACCAAAACAGTTTTTTAAAATTGCTATGATGCAGTAAGTAACATTAAAATCTCCGGTCGGCAGTATTGCGGATGAAGTGAAGCGTATTCAATGTGGTCGACCAAGTTGGGAATGGAGCCGGGCTAGCAAGTACCCCTTGGTTCTATGCATAGAGGGTGCGATATGAAAGAATATTAAATGCTACTTCAGGACTTGAGATATCAGAAGGCACAAATCGCAATTACTTATGACAGTGAGTTACGCTCCAAAGTAGTCTGCAAGCAATGAAATAATAATAGAAAAGGTCTGCTTACAAATTAAATGTGGGACAAGGTTGTGGGCAATTCGTGTATATCAAATAAACAAACTATCACCAGTCTTTCTTCCTTAGGGAAAACAGCTATGTTAGCTTGGGTTACAGGGCCCACAATCACGTAACATCTTTATACCAAAATCATTTCAGTTCCCATAATTTCCCTTTAATCTTACCACAGGCAAAACATGCTATAAAAAGGTAATAAAGCAAAACCCAAGAATGGTGCTTACGTATGGATCAACAATTTCAGGCACCAACTTCACAAAATATCAGCTGACACAATTCTGAATCGCCTGGCGAAAGAAACTTAAGAAAGGGTACAGTAAAAACAGGGTACGTAGCTGTTACCAGATCGGACGGGAACACTGCCACATAAAAAATTACGGAATTTCAAGAATAAACTGTGTTATTAGGGGCTCGTCTGCAGATCAAAACTGACATGAAGACGAGAACCTGTCCCCGTCACCGACCGCAGAGAACGACACCATCACGCCGAACGCAAGACAAGCTACCGAAAATACTACCTCCTCACCCCTGAGCCTATCATTGCATCTAATTTTCAATATTCTTCTGTAGCGTCACATATATGCTTTTCCCGTTTTCCCCAGTCAATGTTTCACTACCATACAATGATGTGCCACAAACTTACATTCTCAAAAATGCCTTCCTTAGATTAAGGTCTCTGATAGTAGTAGACTTCTCTTGGCCAGGAACTCCTTTTCTCCAGTGTAGTCTGCTTTTTTGTGTCCTTCTTGCTCCGTCCGTCATGGGTTGCAGAATTCCTCAACTTCATCTACTTCATGATCATCAACTGTAATGTTAAGTTTCAAGCTGTTCTTATTTCTGCTGCTTATCATTACTTTCATCTTTCTTCGATTTACTCTCCAACCACATTCTGTACCAGTTAGACTACCCATTCTGTTCAGGAGATCTGTAATCAGTGAATCTTATCATTAATATCGTTTCACTTTGAATTTTGATTCCAATATGAACATTTATTTTATTTTCGACATTGCTTCTTCGATATATGTATTGAACAGTAGGGTCAAAAGACTACATCCCTGTCTTACACCCTTTTTAATCCGAGCACTTCGTTCTTGGCGCTTGAGCGTACTGTACATTATATTACCGGTCTTCCCCTGTAGCTTTCCCCTATTTTTCTAGAATTTGGAGCATCTTGCACCATTAGACATTGTCGAACTCGTTTTCGTAATCGACGGATCCTATGAACATGCCTTTATTTTTCTTTATTGATCTTTCAATTATCAACTGCAATGTCAGAACTGCTTCTTTAGTTTCTTCCCCTTTCGTAAATCCAAACCGACCGTCATATAACATACCTTAAATTATCTTTTCCATTCTTCTGTATATTATTCTGGTCATCAACTGGCATACATGAGCTGTTAAGCTGACAGAGCGATAATTCTCGCATCTGTCGGCTCTTGCAGTCTTCGGAATTGTGTGGATGATGTTTTTTCGAAAGTCTGATGGTATGTCGCTAGGCTCATACTTTGTACGCTCCAACGTGAACAGTCGTTTTATTGACACTTCCCCCAATGATTTTAGAAATTCTAATTGAATGCTATCCATCCCTACTGCCTCCTTTGATCTTAAGTCTTCCAAAGCTCTTTCAAATTTTGATTCGTTTCATTACATTCCGTATTACACCATGTGATCAAAATTATCCGGACACCCTAAAACACAAGTTTTTCATATTAGATGCATTGTGCTGCCACCTACTGCCAGGTACTCCATATCAGCGACCTCAGTAGTCATTAGACATCGTGAGAGAGCAGAATGGGGCGCTCCACAGAACTCACGGACTTCGAACTTGGTCAGGTGATTGGGTGTCACTGGTGTCATACGTCTGTACGCGAGATTTCCACCCTCATAAACATCCCTAGGTCCACTGTTTCCGATGCGATAGTGAAGTGGAAACGTGAAGGGACACGTACAGCACAAAAGCGTACATGCCGACCTCGTCTATTGACTGACAGAGACTGCCGACAGTTGAAGAGGGTCGCAATGTGTAATAGGCAGACATCTATCCAGACCATGCCACAGGAATTACAAACTGTATCAGGATCCACTGCTTGTACTATGACAGTTAGGCGAGAGGTGAGAAAACATGGATTTCATGGTCGAGCGGTTGCTCATAAACCACACATCGCGCCGGTAAATGCCAAACGAGCGTCGCTTGGTGTAAGGAGCGTAAACATTGGACGATGGAACAGTGGAAAAACGTTGTGTGTAATAATGAATCACGGTACACAATGTGGCGATCCAATGGCAGTGTGTGGGTATGGCGAATGCCCGGTGAACGTCATCTACCAGCGTGTGTAGAGCCAACAGTAAAATTCGGAGGCGTTGGTGTTACGGTTTTGTCGTGTTTTTCATGGAGGGGGCTTGCACCTCTTGCTGTTTTGCGTGGCACTATCACAGCACAGGCCCACACTGAAGTTTTAAGCACCTTCTTACTGTCCACTGTTGAGGAGCATTTCGGGGGTGGCGATTGCATCTTTCAACACAGTCGAGCACCTGTTCATAATGCCAAGCCTGTGGTGGAGTCGTTACACGACAGTAACATCTCTGTAATGGAATGGCCTGCACAGAGTCCTGACCTGAATACTATAGAACACTTTTGAGATGTTTTGGAACGCCACTTCGTGCCAGGCCTCACCGACCGACATCGATATCCCTCCTCAGTGCAGCACTCTGTGAAGAATGGGCTGCCATTCCCCAAGAAACCTTCCAACACCTGATTGAACGTATGTCTGCGAGAGTGGAAGCGGTCATCAAGGCTAAGCGTGGTCCAACACCGTATTGAATCCAGTATTACCGATGGAGGGCTCCACGAACTTGTAAATCATTTTCAGCCATGTGTCCGGATACTTTTGATCACACATTGCATTTTAGTTTGTTGTCAGAGTTACAGAGTTTTAACATAATGCAGGTGTTCCCTTATTTCATAGTAATTCCGAGTATTTTTCGTAGTGAGCAACTATTATAGGTTCTTTACTTGTTCTCGCAAGATACTTTAATGCCTGTAGGAATCAATGTTTCTTTACAATGCTTTTGAATGTCCTTGACGATTGGATTATTTGGAAAGCTATTTTCAAATAATATATGAATTTATTGTGGCACGGGTTAAATTTTATGTCAGCATTTGGTTCATTATAAGTTTCAACATATATTATCTCTTGTAAATCTCAATGACTTCCACTGTGGTGAATTTTACTGTAAGGCACTATCGTATTTACCCTAACTAACTACGCACTACAATCGGAGAGAGCATTTTTTACTGGATACACAGCTCTTTTCTTGCTTTGAGCATTATCAATGAAAACATTATCAATTAGGGTAATGTTGTCTTTATTATTGTCTTTATCCAACCATGCTGTAAAGTTCAGTACTGAGACCAAATTGTAAGACCCAAGTAAAGATTTCAAATCATTCGTCCTATCAGAATCCTTCAGACAATCTACACTGGAATCACTACTGGCTATCAACTGCTTGCCACTGTCTGTCAGGGTTGTAAACACTCCACTCTCGTAAACAGTTCAAAATCTCTTGATGGGGATCTGTACACAATTACAATTAAAAGTGAACTATTTTTCAGTATTAATTCACACGCACACACTTCTTTTGCTGAGCAATAATGAAGCTATTAAATTTTTTTTTTTTTGAGTTCTGACTAAATGTATGCAACAACGCCTCCTTTTTTATATTAGTTCTACATGAGTAAGATGCTGGAGTGTAATATTTTTCCATGACGTCTTTTCCAGCAGGATAACTGCCCGCGTCACATGGCCAGAATGGTGCCATAGAGATTCGAGGAGGATGACACTGAACTCACGTTGTTGTGTTGGCCACCAAATTCAAGTAATATGAACCCAGTGGTACACATCTGGGACGCGGTCAGGCACTAGCTTTCCGTCCACATAAAACCCTCCCATATTATACAGGCACTGCGTGACTTACCCTTATATATCTGTTGCCACAAATATCCAGAAACTTACCAAGGAAATGTCGAATCAATGTCACGCAGAATTGCTTTTGTATTTCGTTCCAAAGTGATGCGTCAATAGTTCAGGTGACTGATAAAGACCATCAAAATCTGCAAACATTAATAACTTTATTTACAATATATATACTTAATAATTGATTTATACATAAATCTGAAGTCCTGAAGGGTCTGAACCGTGGCGGCGTTAGTTTTGGCGGGCATGGCACTTCGCTGGCGCCACTACTTGGGCTGCCGACACGGATCCCGATCGTGTGTCTGGAGCTACGGTCTTTGGCCGACGGGTGTGTTGTGGGGTTTTGGCGGGCCCTGGTATTGGTAATTAGCTGGGGACACGTGCCTGTCACGTTGTTGGTTTTTGAGGACTCCTGCTGCCCGGTAGGGTCCTCGAGAACCCGCGAGTGGTTAAATCAGCCAGAGACAAACCTAGCCAGCTGGATTAAGGATTGATAACGGTGAATTGCAGGAACAGCAGTGAACGTCGCGTGCAACCTTGTTGGAAAGTTCCCGGTCACCTCTGCAAGCTAAAATTTTACGGCACCTCGAAGACCATCCATACGGATTGGAGGCAATAACGGCCCCGCTTGGAATCCTGGTAGTTACTGCTCCTTCACACCTGAGTGAACTTAAATGATGTTTTTTTATTGGTGCTTGTAATCTTAAGAGGAATTGGACCTGTCATATTAATGCGCCTCCTAGTGATTGTGTACGTGGTCATCGGTGAGAGTAACTGATGATATTCCGTGGAAGAGTAAGAGCATTCTCTGTTACAAATTGATGAAATAGAAATCGTAACACAGTCTGTGTCGAAAGCAGGACACCCACTATAGACGATTATGTCCTAGTAATTGGATTTACAGGCGCCGATATTTCACATTGTTAATTTTCAAGTTCACTACTGGTCATTAAAATTGCTACACCACGAAGATGACGTGCTACAGACGCGAAATTTAACCGACAGGAAGAAGATGCTGTGATATGCAAATGATTAGATTTCTAGAGCATTCACACAAGATTGGTGCCGGTGGCGACACCTACAACGTGCTAACATGAGAAAAGTTTCCAACCGATTTCTCATAAACAAACAGCAGTTGACCGGCGTCGCCTGGTGAAACGTTGTTGTGAAGCCTCGTGTAAGGAGGAGAAATGCATAACATCACGTTTCCGACTTTGATAAAGGGTTGATTGTAGCCTATCGCGATTGCGGTTTATCGTATCGCGACATTGCTGCTCGCGTTGGTCGAGATCCAATGAATGTTAGCAGAATATCGAATTGGTGGATTCGGGAAGGTAATACGGAACGCCGTGCTGGATCCCAACGGCCTCGTATCACTAGCAGTCGAGATGACAGGCATCTTATCCGCATGGCTGTAACGGATCCTGCAGCCACGTCTCGATCCCTGTTTCAACAGATGGGGACGTTTGCAAGACAACAACCGTCTGCACGAACAGTTCGATGACGTTTGCAGCAGCATGGACTATCAGCTCGCAGACCATGGCTTCGGTTACCCTTGACGCTGCATCACAGACAGGAGCACCTGCGATGGTGTATTCAACGACGAATCTGTGTGCACAATAGCAAAACGTCATTTTTTCGGATGAATCCAGGTTCTGTTTACAGCATCATGATGGTCGCATCCGTGTTTGGCGACATCGCGGTGAACACACATTGGAAGCGTGTATTCGTCATCGCCATACTGACGTATCACCCGGCGTGATGGTATGGGGTGCCATTGGTTACACGTCTCGGTCACCTCTTGTTCTCATTGACGGCACTTTGAACATTGGACGTTACATTTCAGATGTTTTACGACCCGTGGCTCTACCCTTCATTCGATCCCTGCGAAACCCTACATTTCAGCAGGATAATGCACGACAGCATGTTGCAGATCATGTACGGGCCTTTATGGATACAAAAAATGTTCGACTACTGCCCTGGCCAGCACATTCTCCAGATCTCTCACCAATTGAATATGTCTGGTCAATGGTGGCCGAGCAACTGGCTCGTCACAATACGCCAGTTACTACTCTTGATGAACTGTGGTATTGTGTTGAAGCTGCATGGGTAGCTGTACCTGTACACGCCATTCAAGCTCTGTTTGGCTCAATGCCCAGGCGTATCGAGGCCGTTATTACGGCCAGAGGTGGTTGTTCTGGGTAGTGATTTCTCAGGATCTATGCACCCAAATTGCGTGACAATGTAATCACATGTCAGTTCTAGTATAATATATTTTTCCAATGATTACCCTTTTATCATCTGCATTTCTTCTTGGTGTAGCAATTTCAATGGCCAGTAGTGTAATTTTAAGGAGTGTTAAGCTAGTAACGTATGTGTAGTCCCTTCTGGAAAAATTTAATGTTGCCTTCATCGTAGACATTCTCGTCTGTAGCTCTATGTCGGCAGATTACTGTTCCCTTCTGATGTTTGATGGCTGGGTACTTTTGGCAGCAGATGAAACGTTTCGGTTTCCTGGGCTCTGGCGGAGACATGTTTTCTTTCTGCCGTGGCGACACGTCCGTCACTGCACGACGTCTAAGTTGGCCTGAAATCTGCCACCTCTACTAGCCACCTCATGTTGACTCAAGTTAAGTAAATTTGATCATTTGATACGTGCCACGGTGGAATGTCACCAATTAACCTGGAGCTCTTGATCTATTCAGTAATGTGAATTCACAAAGAACTTGAGCTTTGAAGCATGTTGTGCAATTCCAAAGTTCCTCGTGACTGTAACTGCTGTTTAGCTACTCTTTTAAACTTTGCACCCTTATTGCTAGTTCTGGAGCACGTTAAGTTCTAAAGCCTTTTATTTATGAGTGAGAACTGTTGAGTTTTATCAACAGCCATCAGCTAACTTCACTCGTTGTAAAACTTGCCTGTGTGTTGTCTGTTGTCTGTGATAGCCACCTGCTGTATTTGCCAGCTTATCTTGTATCTTGGGGGATTGTACATTTATTTAAGGGTCATTGTCAATGTTTCTGCTGGTGTGTGCCAGAGTTTGGGGTCGCATTTTAAATTGTATGCCTTCCTAGCTTTGCTTGTATTTTTGGGGAATTGTGTGCTTTCTTGCTTAAGGGATTTTATTATGGCTTGTAAATTGTTAAGGACTTCCCAACACCTACAGTCAATGGCATGACTTGTTATCCTTTCTGTATTTTGGGGGGACGGTGTCTATTTGTTCAAGGTGTTATCCACGCTTGGGAATTGTTAGTGCATTTAATGGCAGCCTTTTGTAATTACTACTGGTAAAACTCAGTTTCTTGAACCCACCTGCAGTCACACATAGTTGGTGTGACATCTTACTTGTATTTGGAGACTGCATATGCCTTGTTTCAAGTCCTGTTCTTAATGGTATAGGTTGTTCAAGTTTGTTATTAATGAATGGATACTCTTGAAGTTTTTTAAATTATTGTGGGCATTGCTATTCTTTTGACTAGATTTTTAATTTATAATTATAACGATTGTTATTAAGAAAGTGTTCTCCAAGAAACAACCGTGTCCGGAAACGTACCGTTTCAGTTCATATGCGTAGCGCGTCCACATCTGCTGAAGGAAAGAGAAACGTCTCAGACTTGTTTGTCCTGGCATGCAGTAGGATAGATAGAATGACGTGTACTACGTCAGACGGTCATCTGATGTCACTTAAAGTCTGCCTTGCTGCAAGATCGGTTTGTTATTATCGTGTGGGCAGGTATGCTGGACGGTCATGTGATTTGGCCATACCTCCTTCAACTCAAGGTAATTGGTCCTGAACACTTGATCTTCCTACAAAAGGTATTGGACCCGTTCTTGGAAGGTGTACCACAGAATGCCTATCGGGAAATGTGGTTTCGGCCTGATGGTGCAGCAGCTCACTTCTCGCGTACGATTCTGAGCCATCTCGACAGACGATATGGTGAAATACAGATAGGCACAGGTGGTTCAACAGCGTGCCGCCGCGATCGCTGGACTTAACTCCTATGGACTACTTCTTGTGGGGTCACATGCGAAGTTTGATTTACGAGAATCCTGTAGCGACAGGGGAAGATCTGCTGGAACGAGTTCTAGCCGCTTCACTAGAAATTGAAGAGTCATCATGTGGGATAGAGAGAGTGTACCAGAACGTGCTCTGTAGGTACAACACTTGTAAGAACGTTGGTCGTTGCCAGATCGAGCCGCTGTTGTAGTGCATTAGTACCGTTCTGTACGTACAGTATGATGGGTTCCTTTTGCTTTTGGAGTAACGTAAACGCGTAATGGTTGAATGTTAATACATACAAAGGTGATAAATGGATGTTTCGTTACGTTTCCTTTCAAATTGTTGCCTAGTAGGTAACTGTACTGCGTCACACCCAACTCAGCTCCTCAAGCAGAAGTGGATAAGTTAAACATCTGAATCGAAACCGTCGTAGAATGGAAATGTTACGCTTCCGGACTTGGGTTCCTATTCAAAATATTCTGTACCCTCTCCCAAGACCTAGAGGTTTGTAACGGAAAATACCGAACACCTTGTATACAATGAGGGGAATGTTGTTGACAGAAGCAAATAGTCTTGAACACTGATACAATCTGGTAAGTCGCTGAATGTAGTAATGCTTAGTAGTGTCGTGTTACGTCGATATAATTTCGTCACTATAGTATTTCAGGCACAAGAAAAAGTGTGCAGATTCACTGAGTCTAGTAACGATAAAAGACACGCTGGCCAATCAACGTCCCATGCAGTGAGGTCATGTTAATTCAGCGTCCTCTGGTGGTGTATGCATGCCCCCCCCCCCCCCCCCACACTACCATTGACCCCACCGCGTCCTCATCGGAGACAGCGAGAGATGGAACAGCGAGCTCGCCCGGTGGCGCAGTACTGGGAGATTTAAGCATGTCCGAGTGTGGTCGACACAGATGCCTCCTAAATAAAATAAAAAATAATAATATATGGCATATCACGCTAAGAAACATGTAGTCAAAATCTTTTGCCTCAGAAGTGTATTTCAGAAGGAAAAATGACATCCATAATAACACAACTTGAAGACAAATGGCTTTCACTTTAGCTGAGACAGGGGTGTATAGTGTTGTGATCTGAAATCATTTACTCAGTGATTCAAAAGGCTAACAGATGTCAAAGCTAAATTAGAAAGTAAGCTGCAGAAGTTTCTTCCGTGCAAATGCGCTCGCGTGCCAAACTCTTCATCAAAGTTCTAAATTATTTATTGGCTATATTCCAACACTTTTATTTAGTACAACTGTTTTACATAAATACTAACTTTTGTACACTAGCTCAGCCATTTACACAAGTAATAATAAAGCCGCAAGAATCATAGACACAATTAAAAAACAGAATGCTAATTTGCGGTCGTGCCTTGTTGCCCCACATATTTCAATAAGCTCCCAACGATGCTGCGGCTTTATTGTGCAGCAACATTGGCGCTGTCACCCTCACATCGGAAAATCACAGCTGCGATTCTCAAAAAACTGCGTCTATTTTTTGAAACGTTGTTCGTGGCAACAATAGTCGTCGAAAAGCACTACTAAAAATTAAATTAAAAACAGCCTCGACTGAATAAAACTGCTTATTTTTAATTTAAGAGGTGACAAGTTTCGAATTGTGAGCAGTTGGCGGCCACGCATTCCCTGAGCAGTTCCTGCTCCGCGGCCCTGTCCCCAGAAGTTGTCATTGAGTAACAGATCTGAAGATGATCTAAAAAAGATCGAAAATGGTTTCCTTTTGAAAGGAAAGTACGAGGGTCACTCCAAAATAAATGCACACTACTTGTTTTTTAAATCCATCTTTTATTGTACATGTTTGAAAGTTTTACAGTGTGTAGATACATCCTTTAGGAACAATATTTTCATTTCTCCACATAATTTCCATCCCTCTCAACTGCCTTACCCCATCTTGGAACCAGCGCCTGTAAACCTGCACGGTTAAATTCTGGACCAACCTATTGGAGCCACTGTTTGGCAGCGTGCACAAGGGAGTCATCATCTTCAAACCCTGATCCACGAAGAGAGTCTTTCAGTTTCCCAAAGAGATGATAGTCAAATGGAGCAGTCACCAATTCGTTAACTCTCTGCACATTGTCTGGAGTGTGTGCAGTCCGAGGTCTGCCGCTGCGAGGACAATCCTCAATGTAGCCGTGCCCGCTTTCATCACGTAACCTGCTTGCCCACCAAATAACTGTACTGCGATCGGCAGCAGCATCACCATACACCTTTTTCAACCTCTTGTGGATGTTTCCCACTGTGTCGTTTTCACAACACAGGAATTCTATGACAGCGCGTTGCTTCTGACGAACGTCAAGTGTAGCAGCCATCTTGAAAACATGCTGTCACGCCACCACTCACGGGAACAGGTTGAACTAACAAGGGGAGGCCGCCAATTGTGAAATTCAGATTGGATTCATACTGCGCATAATAAAAGCTCATGGCAAGAGGTGTAATGTGGCAAAGCATCAAGATGCACTTCTCAGCCGTTGTCGAGAAAATCGACAGTTAAAAGAAACCGTTGCGGTGAAATACTCTCTACGATTAATAAATTTCTACAGCGTCGTGGCGCAGCGGTAAGCGCTCGGGTTCGTAATCCGAAAGTCGCCGGATCGAATCTCGCGCCATGCAATTTTTTTTATTATTAGTTTTTTGTAATTCAAATATATATATATGTATATATATATGAATTGCTTATGCATGCTGGTGAAGGCGGATCGCTCTCCAATTGTACCGCCTCCATTTTTCCGTTTTTTTAACAGGGTGTACCAAAGCTCTCCCGTCCCCACTGATTTTCGAAGATGTTATAAGTTGCGCTAGGGACCGCATCTACCTTCTTTCGAAGCTAGCAGGCTACTTCGCTGTCATGCGGCGGCTCGTTTCGGCCCATTCAACATCTGTCCTTCAAGTGTAACGAGCGAGTAACGGAGTTTATATTTCATACCTGACAGCGAATTTGTGTTCGTGGGGTCTCTATTCTAATTCGAACGTTTGACTTACGCTATACGTATTCGTTTCGGAATATCGTTTCTACGTCTTCCGTTAACTATACGTGGTTAACATTATGAAGACAATTAATAACATTTGTGAAATACAACTTTGTTTGCGGAAAAAATAATGATGTTCGAAGTCGCCAGTTTTTCCACGACAAACGACTTTCAACAACTTAATATATGCATAATTGTTGCAACTGATTGCCGGGAATATATACATTTGAATTACAAAAAACAAATACTAAAAAAAAAAATAATTGCATGGTGCGGGATTCGATCCGGCGACCTTCGGATTACAAACCCGAGCGCTTACCGCTGCGCCACGACGCTGTGGAAAACCAATAATCGTAGAAAGTATTTCACCGAAACGGTTTCTTTTAAGTGTCGATTTTCTCGACAACGGCTGAGAAGTGCATCTTGGTGCTTTGCCACATTACACCTCTGGCCATGAGCTTTTATTATGAGCAGTATGAATCGAACCTGAATTTCACAATTGGCGGCCTCCCCTTGTAAGTTTGAAAACATACGGGAGGGATGTATCTACACACTGTAAAACTTTCACACGTGCAGAATGAAAACTGCATTTTTACAAAAATAGTGTGCATTTCTTTTGGAGTGACACTCGTAAAATACTGTATTCGGTCAAGGTTGTTTTTAATTAACAGTTTTTAATAGTGCCTTTCGACAACTGTTATTTTCATGAATATTGTTTCAAAAAATATATCGCTAGATCGCAATTTTTTGACAACGAAAACTATGGTTTACCGATATGGTGTTAGCCAACGTCAGTACTGCGAGTGACAACGCCAGTTTTGCTACACACAGTGTCGAAGCTGCGCAGGAGGGAGCTCGTTGAAAGATGCAGGGCAACACGGCACGTCCACGAATCGGCATTCCGTCTGGGTGGGGACGGGTTGGGGGTGAGGACGGGGTGTGGGAGGAGGGGAAGGTTGTCCACTGAAGTTTTCACGAGAGGCTACTGCGCCGCGGAGCGACAGAGGCTGTCGCAGCACGGGCTGCCGGCCGCCAAATGGACACACCGCGTCCCGCACCCACCCACGTGGTGGTCGCCGCGCATGCAGGTACAGCGCACGGGCATCCGAACACACGTCTGACAACGCCGGAAACATTCGTCTCTCGCTTTGCTTCCAGTTTTCACAGGCCAACGAAATAACGCTTTATAATCACTTTTTCGTAGGTATTTATTTACGCGAGTCAGAAAGCGACACTTAGGATTTCATAAATTTAAAACTTCAAGCAAGAAAATTGAGTGAATGTAGAGATAAACTGACGGAAAGCAATCGCAACACCAAGAAGGAGTTGTGCGTCATGAACTGAGGTTTTTAGAGGTGTTTCTACATCTGAAAGACTATGGCAATTCAAATTTCGCGGCCGGCCGGGGTGGCCGAGCGGTTCTAGGCGCTACAGTGTGGAACCGCGCGATCGCTACGGTCGCAGGTTCGAATCCTGCCGCGGGCATGGATGTGTGTGATGTCGTTAGGTTAGTTAGGTTTCAAATGGATCAAACGGCTCTGAGCATTATGGGACTTAACATCTATGGTCATCAGTCCCCTAGAACTTAGAACTACTTAAACCTAACTAACCTAAGGACATCACACAACACCGAGTCATCACGAGGCAGAGAAAATCCCTGACCCCGCCGGGAATCGAACCCGGGAACCCTGGCGCGGGAAGCGAGAACGCTACCGCACGACCACGAGCTGCGGACGTTAGTTAGGTTTAAGTAGTTCTAAGTTCTAGGAGACTGATGACCTTAGAAGTTAAGTCCCATAGTGCTCAGAGCCATTTGAACCATTTGAACCAAATTTCGCGCCATTCGCGTGACAGTGGGGCTCTGAACACGCGCTGAAACGGTCGTGATCATCGTTACCTTTGAGACTGGACGTGGACAGTTGATGTTAGTCAAGAATACCTTTAGGCGTCAAAGATGTCACTATCAACAGCTCTCTATGTTTGAACGGAATCGTGTAATAAGACTACGAGAAGCTAGATCTTCCTTATGTGATATTGCAGAAAGACTTGGCAGGAATGTAGCAGTCGTATATGATTACTGGCAGCGGTGGGCACGGGAAGTTAAGGTCGAAAGAATGCCGGACTCTGGACGGTCACATGGTTCTATCGAAGGGAAGTCTATCGTCTTCGGCTTATGGCTCTGGTGCATCGTACTGCATCTGTAGCAGGACTTTGAGCAGCTGTTGGCACCACAGGGACACAATGAACTCAAGGACAGCTCCGAGCCAGACAGCGTGTAGCGTGCATTCCACTGACACCAAACAACCACCATTTGCAACGTCAGTGTTGCCAATCGAGAGCTCATTGGAGAGCAGGGTCGAGGTCTGTTGTGTTTTCCGATGACAGTTGATTCTACCTCAGTGCCAATGATCGCCGTGTGTTGGTTAGGAGGTGGAGGCAGTGTGTGTTCATGTTCGACACACTGGACCTACAAAAGAAATGGCTCAAATGGCTCTGAGCACTATGGGACTTAACATCTGAGGTCATCAGTGCCCTAGACTTAGAACTACTTAAACCTAACTAACCTAAGGGCATCACACACATTCATGCCTGAGGCACGATTCGAACCTGTGACCGTAGCAGCAGCGCGGTTCCGCACTGAAGCGCCTAGAACCACTCGGCCACTGCGGCCGGCCACTGGACCTACACGTGGAGTTATGGTCTGCGGTGCGATCTCGTGGTTATTCCAAGTACCCTGACTGCAAAACTATACCTCAGTTTGGTGATTCGATCTGTTGTGCTGTCATTCATGAACAGCATTCCAGGGGGTGTTTTCCAGTGTGAAAACGCTCGATGACATACCGCTGTTGTAACCCAACATGCTCTATATAGTGTAGAAATGTTGTCTTGGACTGCTCGATCACCAAATACGTTTCGACTTGGTCACATATGGGACATCGTCGGTCGATAACTCCAGGGTCTCCACAACCAAAAATAACCGTCCCCGTACTGACCGACCAAGTGAAACAAGCACGGAACTCTATCTCACAAACTGACATTCGCTTGCGTGATTGCATTTAACGTTCTGACATTAACATGGATTTTAATGTCTCAGCATTTTACATTTGCGATGTCTTATCTTTCCAAATTTCATTACTCTACGTTAATTATTTTTTGGTGGTGCGAATGTTTTTCAGTCAGTGCATATGCATATATAAAACTGAAATCAGTCTTTGCCCAAAGACGAGCAACTGGCTCAACATTTTTCTACGCTTTCTACAACTCCTTTCCATTGCAAAAATCAGGACAACGTAAATATTGATACGGTAGTTTCGATGTCTCTACTTCTCCACACTCGCACTGTGTTGGCCGTTGGAGGTATCATATTTTCGGTAGATTGTCTTTAGCTTTACTAACACCCGTTCGCAGCGTCTTCAGTGGACCTTAGGTGGTCAAGTCTAAGTTGTGTCCGCTGGTAAGCATTATGCTAGCTTTCCAGCTGTTTGGAGGTGACTGATTTTGGTTGCCGACAATTTTCTCTGGCTTCTTCAGCTGATGTATCTACACTCCTGGAAATGGAAAAAAGAACACATTGACACCGGTGTGTCAGACACACCATACTTGCTCTGGACACTGCGAGAGGGCTATACAAGCAATGATCACACGCACGGCACAGCGGACACACCAGGAACCGCGGTGTTGGCCGTCGAATGGCGCTAGCTGCGCAGCATTTGTGCACCGCCGCCGTCAGTGTCAGCCAGTTTGCCGTGGCATACGGAGCTCCATCGCAGTCTTTAACACTGGTAGCATGCCGCGACAGCGTGGACGTGAACCGTATGTGCAGTTGACGGACTTTGAGCGAGGGCGTATAGTGTGCATGCGGGAGGCCGGGTGGGCGTACCGCCGAATTGCTCAACACGTGAGGCGTGAGGTCTCCACAGTACATCGATGTTGTCGCCAGTGGTCGGCGGAAGGTGCACGTGCCCGTCGACCTGGGACCGGACCGCAGCGACGCACGGATGCACGCCAAGACCGTAGGATCCTACGCAGTGCCGTAGGGGACCGCACCGCCACTTCCCAGCAAATTAGGGACACTGTTGCTCCTGGGGTATCGGCGAGGACCATTCGCAACCGTCTCCATGAAGCTGGGCTACGGTCCCGCACACCGTTAGGCCGTCTTCCGCTCACGCCCCAACATCGTGCAGCCCGCCTCCAGTGGTGTCGCGACAGGCGTGAATGGAGGGGCGAATGGAGACGTGTCGTCTTCAGCGATGATGGTCGTATGCTCGTTTGGCGCCGTGCAGGTGAGCGCCACAATCACGACTGCATACGACCGAGGCACACAGGGCCAACACCCGGCATCATGGTGTGGGGAGCGATCTCCTACACTGGCCGTACACCACTGGTGATGGTCGAGGGGACACTGAATAGTGCACGGTACATCCAAACCGTCATCGAACCCATCGTTCTACCATTCCTAGACCGGCAAGGGAACTTGCTGTTCCAACAGGACAATGCACGTCCGCATGTATCCCGTGCCACCCAACGTGCTCTAGAAGGTGTAAGTCAACTACCCTGCCCAGCAAGATCTCCGGATCTGTGCCCCATTGAGCATGTTTGGGACTGGATGAAGCGTCGTCTCACGCGGTCTGCACGTCCAGCACGAACGCTGGTCCAACTGAGGCGCCAGGTGGAAATGGCATGGCAAGCCGTTCCACAGGACTACATCCAGCATCTCTACGATCGTCTCCATGGGAGAATAGCAGCCTGCATTGCTGCGAAAGGTGGATATACACTGTACTAGTGCCGACATTGTGCATGCTCTGTTGCCTGTGTCTATGTGCCTGTGGTTCTGTCAGTGTGATCATGTGATGTATCTGACCCCAGGAATGTGCCAATAAAGTTTCCCCTTCCTGGGACAATGAATTCACGGTGTTCTTATTTCAATTTCCAGGAGTGTAGTTAGACGTTAACTATTAAAAGCTCTTTCTAGACTTCAGTCTAGCTCTTGGTGGAGTCCATGCAGTGAGCATATTTCATTTTCTTCGACCTTCTTGTTTTGGTAATAAGCACTTACTTTCCGGCGTATGTCAGAAGGAGCAGTGCCCGCCATGCTGTACTTATCAGTAGGTTTTAGTTTCAGCCATACTGTAGTCAGTCTTGCACTTTCATTACGGGCTTCGTCTACTCCTTTCGTATGGGCGGATTTAAACCACACTGTGTAGGTACATTCACCAGGTGAGAAACTCAGAACCATAGCAGAATTACGGATTATCTGGTGTTGGTCACCCCAATTACTACCAACAAGGCTCCAGATGTTTCGTGCTGACATCTTATATCTGATGTTAATGACACGCCATGTTAGCCGAGAACGTTAATGCGCTGCTTCCTGGACTCGGGTAGGCGCGCCGGCTCCGGATCGCCGGTATGCCAGCCAGTCTGGATGTGTTTTTTAGGCTGTTTTCCACATCCCACTAGGTGAATACTGGGCTGGTCCCCACGTTCCGCCTCAATTAAACGACTCACAGACATTTGAAAACGCTCGCACTATCTCTTGGCTTACACTAGACGCAGACAGCTGGAGTACACTACTTACGTCCCAGGGGGTTCGGGGTGGCGGCAGGAAGGGCATCTGGTAACCCTCTGCAATTAACACTGCCAAATCCGTAATAGCAAGAAGGCCGACCCCCCCCCCCCCCCCCCCCCCCGTTGCAACAGGACAAAGGCCTAAGCAAGAATGCAAGAAATCTATATCTGATAATAAAGGCAGTGCCACTGGTAAATGAGTGATCTGTCAAAGGCAACTCCAAGGTATTTCGGTGTAAAACAACGCTCCAGCTAAGATGCCTTCGCTAATCAGTTTCAGTTTTCTTTCTGCCTGTCTATTTCGTAGATCTGAGTTTTTGTAGGTTTGGTTTCAGGTAGTCCTTGTTGTAGTGATCATAAATAGTTTTCCTTGTGTGATAGCTTTATCTCAGGTTCTTAGGGCATTTAAGCAATATCTGCTTCCGTTTTTTTATCACTTTCAGTTTTATTAGTGTTACTTCCCTATAAAATGAAACAGCATGTTTTATTGAAAGGAAAAGTAATTCAATTTTTCAGTGTTAAAAATGGTTCTATCTGCACATATAACAAATTAGTAGCTCTCCACGTTTTCTGTCTCAGAAAGTAGTGAAAGGATTTTGATGCGGTTTTCACTGATTCGTCGACTGACGAGAGACGTATGTGTATATAACTTATTATCGCTCACCCAGACAAGTCGTTTAGCAGTAGACGCTTATTGTTAGTGCTGCTGTGAGTCGTTAGTTGAGGTAAAAAAATTGGCCAGGTGCGAGTAGGACTTGCACTCCCAGTGTTCCCTACCGACTTAATTATGTATATAATAAGTTCATCCATTCCGGTAATCAAGAATCTCGACGATTTTTGCCTGTTATCAAAATTGATGCTCTCAATGTATCGATCTCAGGGATACTACGACTTTAGACAATGTTTTAATTCAAAGTTTGAACTCGGAAAACAAATGACTATTGTTTTCGTTTGATATAATTGAAAAGTAACAATTTTCTGATTTTTTCTTTTACTTGTACAGTTTCTTGCCTAATTTCATGATACTAGGTCAATGGAATGTACCCTACAGGTTGCAATGAGCGAGTGTGCGAGTAACAAAATTTGTGACGTATGTGGCCGTATCGTTCCATTGTATTGACTTAGAATCTTAACATTTTTAGCAACTAAAGGACTACAGACCTCAGTATGTGAGATGAATTTCAACTTGTTATGTCTGTCCGTTTCTGAACTTGGAAATTTGTGGTAAGCCGCGCGGACCTTGACAAGGCGCCTCACACGGCTCGGCTACCCCCGCGGCTCCGTTTCTGAGAAAGTGGGGTCTTAACAGACGGATGGACAGACAGACAGGTAGAAAGATGGAGAACAGATAATAATTTTTTTCGTATTGTTACAGATTAAGAATTTCTGATTTTTCCCTTTGCTTGTACTATAAAACCTTTCTTCTTGCCAAATTTCAGGATTCTGGATCATCGGGAAGTACTCTTTAGGTTTTGTTCAGTGAGTTTGCGAGAATCAAAATATGTGACATAAATGCTCATAGCTGTTGGTTGCGTTAACGGAGAAGCTTCGATTTATTACACCGTCAAGGAGCTAAAGGCCTTTGTATGTGACATAAATTTTGACTGGATATGTTTGCCTGTTCCTGAGAAAAGGGGGGGCTTAACAGAAGGACGGACAGACAGATAACAAATGCTAAAGAAAATTTTCATATGGTATTATTATCAATTCTCAGTTTTTGTATTTTTTCCTTTAGTTATATTGTAAATCCTTGCTTCTCGCGAAATTTCATAATTCTACAGAGCGAGATGGCACCGTGGCTAGCACACTGAATACGCATGCGGGAGGATGACGGTTGAAACTCGCGTCCGGCCCTCCAGATTTAGATTTTCCGTGATTTCCCTTAACTGCTTCTGGCAAATGACTTGATGGTTCCGCTGAAAGCACACGGCCGATTTCCTTTCCCATCCTTGACACAGTCCGAGCTTGTGCTTCGTCTCTCATTTGAGACGAAGCACAAGCTCTAAGGGAAGGATGGGGAAGGAAATCGGCCGTGCGCTTTCAACATTAATTTCCTCCTCCTCATAATTCTAGAACGACGGGGAGTACTCTACAGGTTTTGATTAGTATATTTGCGAATATCAAACCATGTGACATAATTGGCCGTACCTTTGGTTGTATTGACTTAGAAGTTTAAATTTCTTACTCCGCCAATGGGTCACTACCTATAGTATGTGAAATAAATTTCAGCTTGATAACTATCCGTCCCTGAGAGAAAGGAGATTTAACCGATGGACAGACGGACAAATAGACCATCGGGTAACAAATAACCAAAACAAATTTTTTTAGCGTTGCATAGTTACAAATTCACTATTTTCGTATTTTTTCTTTTGGTTGTACTGTGAAACTTTGCTTCTTGCCAAATTTCATGATTCTAACCAACTGGAAGTACCACACATACACTCCTGGAAATTGAAATAAGAACACCGTGAATTCATTGTCCCAGGAAGGGGAAACTTTATTGACACATTCCTGGGGTCAGATACATCACATGATCACACTGACAGAACCACAGGCACATAGACACAGGCAACAGAGCATGCACAATGTCGGCACTAGTACAGTGTATATCCACCTTTCGCAGCAATGCAGGCTGCTATTCTCCCATGGAGACGATCGTAGAGATGCTGGATGTAGTCCTGTGGAACGGCTTGCCATGCCATTTCCACCTGGCGCCTCAGTTGGACCAGCGTTCGTGCTGGACGTGCAGACCGCGTGAGACGACGCTTCATCCAGTCCCAAACATGCTCAATGGGGGACAGATCCGGAGATCTTGCTGGCCAGGGTAGTTGACTTACACCTTCTAGAGCACGTTGGGTGGCACGGGATACATGCGGACGTGCATTGTCCTGTTGGAACAGCAAGTTCCCTTGCCGGTCTAGGAATGGTAGAACGATGGGTTCGATGACGGTTTGGATGTACCGTGCACTATTCAGTGTCCCCTCGACGATCACCAGTGGTGTACGGCCAGTGTAGGAGATCGCTCCCCACACCATGATGCCGGGTGTTGGTCCTGTGTGCCTCGGTCGTATGCAGTCCTGATTGTGGCGCTCACCTGCACGGCGCCAAACACGCATACGACCATCATTGGCACCAAGGCAGAAGCGACTCTCATCGCTGAAGACGACGCGTCTCCATTCGCCCCTCCATTCACGCCTGTCGCGACACCACTGGAGGCGGGCTGCACGATGTTGGGGCGTGAGCGGAAGACGGCCTAACGGTGTGCGGGACCGTAGCCCAGCTTCATGGAGACGGTTGCGAATGGTCCCCGCCGATACCCCAGGAGCAACAGTGTCCCTAATTTGCTGGGAAGTGGCGGTGCGGTCCCCTACGGCACTGCGTAGGATCCTCTGGTCTTGGCGTGCATCCGTGCGTCGCTGCGGTCCGGTCCCAGGTCGACGGGCACGTGCACCTTCCGCCGACCACTGGCGACAACATCGATGTACTGTGGAGACCTCACGCCCCACGTGTTGAGCAATTCGGCGGTACGTCCACCCGGCCTCCCGCATGCCCACTATACGCCCTCGCTCAAAGTCCGTCAACTGCACAAACGGTTCACGTCCACGCTGTCGCGGCATGCTACCAGTGTTAAAGACTGCGATGGAGCTCCGTATGCCACGGCAAACTGGCTGACACTGACGGCGGCGGTGCACAAATGCTGCGCGGCTAGCGCCATTCGACGGCCAACACCGCGGTTCCTGGTGTGTCCGTTGTGCCGTGCGTGTGATCATTGCTTGTACAGCCCTCTCGCAGTGTCCGAAGCAAGTATGGTGGGTCTGACACACCGGTGTCAATGTGTTCTTTTTTCCATTTCCAGGAGTGTATTTTGATGAGTGAGTTTGCGAGTATTAAAATATGTAATAGAAATGGCCTTACCTTTTTATTGTACAGACTTAGATGTTTGACTTTTGTATAGTACCAGTGGACCGTAGAACTTAGTAACTGAAATAACTTTCAGCTTGATGCGTCTATCCATCCCTGAGAAAATATGTTTTCAACAGCCGGACAGACAGACAGACAGATAGACACACGGACAATTAAGTTATCCTGTGAATGTTCCGTTTTTACCGACTGAGGTACGGAACCATAACACTGAATGCACGTTTATGTAACATTGGAATTGCGTTTTTATTGGCTTGTATTCCCCATCTCACTTCTCCTCAATGCATTTAATGTAGCTTTCTCTCCAATGAATTGCCTGTTTTACGTCTTGGTGAAGCATCTTTCCATAATATTGGTATTACAGAATAATATTGGCAACTGACGCTCTCTTTCCATTACTTGGATAACGTGAGCCCCCGTCTTCTTCCTCACTCAAGTCGCACAAAATTTCGGGCAAATATCAAGGTGAACGCTAAAACAGTGATTTTTACCAGGCAACCAGTGTCGGTATCTCAGTAACGCCATCTTTAGGCCAATATGCACTCCATGCGTCGACAATCAGATACATCCATAATGGAATGTTTATTTCGAAGGTTGTTGTCAGGTCTTCTCAGTAAACGCTCCAAAAACAAATTTGCGGAATCAAATATTGATGGCTCCAGTATGCAATTACAGATATATCTGATTGTCTATACAAGGAGTGCATAGGGGCCTGAAGATGGCATTATTGAGATGCCGAAACTGGTTGTCTAAATAAAATAACTTTCAGAACGTACGGCTGTTCGGTGATTTTCTTGGTAAATATTTGACAGGCTGCTTTGCCGTTCCCACAATGGATCAAGAGAGGCTAAAACAGTGAATTTTTGTCAAACAGCATAACTCCCCGAACTTCTCCAGCACTTGGAATAGAACTAAAATAAAATGTAGGTTTCCTTTTGTTTCCTAAGAACTTAATAATAAGATTCTTGAATGATACCACGCCTCACCTTATTTCACAGTGTTGTAATCGAATATCAATTTTCCAATGACAGGTCCACAATATCGCCTTCCTTCAATTCCGCTTCAGCTACATTAAGAAAAATTTTCAGAGAGAACTGAAACGTTTTTTATCTTTCGGTAAGGATTTTACAAACAGTTTCATTACAACTTAATATGTAGAGGTTGTACGTGAATATTTCACATATACACGTAATTTTTGTTGAAATGTTTCAAATGGCTCTGAGCACTATGGGACTTAACATCTGAGGTCATCAGTTCCCTAGACTTAGAACTACTTTAACCTAACTAACCTAAGGAAATCACATACAACCATGCCCGAGGCTGGATTCGAACCTGCGACCGTAGCAGCTTCCGGACTGAAGCGCCTAGAACCGCACGGCCACAACGGCCGGCGTGATTTTTGTGCTAAAGGGCTTGTCACAGTAGTTACCATATACATGAAACACTGCAATCACTTCCATTGAAAGAGAAGGAGCAACATATTTACAAAGGAGACTACCCATACTACTCTTGTTCGTCATCTTCTGGAGTATTTCTGGGCGGTATGGGCTCCCTACCAGAAAATTTTTGGAGGACTTGAATAAAATTCCAAGAAGGGCAGCTTGTTTTGTATTACCGTGAAATAAGAGACATAGCGTGTGGGTGTGAAAAAGAGAAAGAAAGAGAGAGAGAGCGTGAAGAGAGGGAGAGGGGGGTAGAGAGAGGGGAGAGAGAGAGAGAGAGAGAGAGAGAGAGAGAGAGAGAGAGAGCGAAAATATTTTGTTGACTCTGAAACACGTATGTAACATAGCAGCGATGGCGAGGCATTGTAGCATCTGTGACCAGAGAGTATGC
Source organism: Schistocerca serialis cubense (assembly GCF_023864345.2). Classification (NCBI taxonomy): domain Eukaryota; kingdom Metazoa; phylum Arthropoda; class Insecta; order Orthoptera; family Acrididae; genus Schistocerca; species Schistocerca serialis. The sequence continues at coordinate 132,634,670 of NC_064642.1, forward strand.
GCTTGACCGCGCGAGTGTTGCGAGCATTTCGCTAGTTGTCGCTATGCAGAGCAGTACTCGGTCAGTAGTCGTTGCGAGTCTGTAGCTCTGTCTAGTTGAGGGCAGTAGTCTGTCAGTAGTCGTCGCTAGCAGTAGCTCTGTTCAGTGGCGTGCAGTACGCCAGTAGTCGTCATGCAGAGCGGTCGGTCAGTGGTAGCAGTCCAGTGGGATTGCGTGATGTGGTCTGGCGACAACACTGGTCAAGATGCTGAATGAGGTATACTGTTAATTAAGATAATCAACGGATAATGTAAAGTTTAATTATTGTAACTAATTTTCAACAAGTGCCCCCAATAATAACTTTGATTTCAAAAGCAATTTTACATACAATTTTCATTTAATTGAAGTAACTATTTCGTTCCACTTCCCCTAAACAAAAGTTTCAGTTTTCAATTAGATTACAAAAAAAAGGGAATATTATTATTTACAATGCAGTTCCTCCAAGCGGTGCGCAACAACAAGAGCAGAAATTTGACTAGGTGTTGCAATGAGGTAAGAATTTAATTTTGATTTTTTGCACAGGGCTAAAGACCGATATTTCGGTTTAATTGAATCATTATTATCATTTTTCTGAGATTTTCTTATCACTGAATGGACCTTAATTTTTATGAAGAACTTATACTTGAGTCAGATTGCGATTCTCACTTTTATTGTCATTAAATTTAATTGCTAGGGAGGTTACGTTTGGCTCCTATTCATTTATCATTTCTGTCTTTAAAATTTCAGTGGGGAGGTTACACTTAGCGCAATGTCCATTAGCACTCATAAATAATATTAACATTTCTTTTAAAATTTTGTGGGGAGGTTACACTTGGCGACACCCAGTCCAGGATCGTTTTTCGTTGAGAGTCTTTTGAACAACAGTCAGATATCTGCTCTTATTTGCTTAGATATAATTAGGATTTGGCGCAACGCTTTTACTAATCTTGTGACTTTCTTTCTACAGGTCAACGGCAGTTTGTTGCTTTGTTGTATTTGTGTGTTGCTTTTGCATTTTGCTTATTTGTTTTGTGAATAATTGTGACTATTGCAAAAATGCCGCGAAAGACTGTGAATAGTGTATCGCGAAGTATTGTGAATGAAATTACCGACTTAAACAACGTGACCGATAGTAATTGTGATACGCAGCGTAATGATGACAATCCTGCGTTCACTAACAATCAGTGCATTCCAACCACTAGTGATGACTTTTACCCTGATAATGAACAAACAAACTCAATTGTCTCGTCTGTTAATTTGACGACAATTGATGACGCAGAACGCTCTATTGTAATGAGCGCTGCCCAGCTTAACACACCCGATTCGGAAAACTCAAGTAATGTACAGGCAAATTTGTCTAATGAAAATGAACAGGATACTCAAAGTACGATGGATCTATTTAATTCCGAAATAATGTCTGACAGTGTACATCCGACTGATAAACCTTTCTGTAAATTACAGAATGACCAAATGGTCACGCAAAACAAGACAATTTCAGATCCACCATTAAATAGCACGGAGAATAGAAATGCTAATTTTGTGTCGGATCCACTTAAGGAATTGTTGCTACAAATTCTTGAATCAAACAAACAACAGAGTGAGAAAACAGACAACAATTTCAGACAACTTAAAGAACAGAACAAACAAGATAACGAAAAACTCAAACAACAACTTAGTGAACAGGCGAAACAACAGAGTGAAGATTCCAGACAGCTTAGTGAACAAATTAGAGACGTTGCCGCGCAGTGCCATGACACTAAGGAACAGTTGCGCGCGGAAATTGAGGCTTGTTCACGAAAAAATAGCGAAGAAATTAAGTCTGTTGCGCAAGAATTAAGGGAAATGCAAACAGCCGCAACAGAAACACTCAGAGACGAAATTAGCGGAGTCGCTAAACAATGCTCTGAAAAAGCTACACAATTACGGGACGAGTTTAAAGCAATGACGGTAGAACTTTCGCGCACTATGGACGCAAAGATAGACGCGAAATTCGAACAACAGAACACTCAGATGAACGAGCGCTTTAATCAGCACATACAAAACAGTGATACTCGTTTCCGCAAATTTATTCAAGATCAAAACAAAGTAAAACGACAAGTCATGGAAACAATCACTGCACAAAGACAAGAGGACAAACGTAAAATGTTCGCGAAAGCGAAGACGTATGTAGACAATAATATTACTACAGTGTCCGACAAAATTAATACCATAGAACAGTTGAACGCGGAATTACGGGATGAAATTTCTGATCTTAAATCAAAAACAGATACACACACAGTAAATATTCAAACAGTGACAGACAGATTCGAACAATTAGAACTAACACAGGATTGCGATGTCATCAAAGCTGATGTTAAAAAACTGAGCGAAACTACGCGCAAGTTGCAAAAACAGATTAATGCGTCTGATTCTAAAACCGATGATCAGGTTAAAATACTGACTGAAAAATGTGATGAATTGGCCAGTCGTATTGATGTTATCGAAAATACTAATGACAATAAATCAGACGATACTGCACCGGTTTCATTTATCCAAACACCTGAATTTCAAAATTTACAGCAGACAATTAATGAGATCGATTCATCTAACAACACGTTACGTAGGAAGTTATCAAATTTACAACAAGAAGTAACAGAGATGAAAAACATTTCAGTTAATAACATGCCACAACAGACGCCACTTTATGAACATGAGTCAGACTCACGCAGTGCGTATAATTTGGGTAATCTACAGAGAGTACGGGACTTAGATTCCGATCAACCACAGTTCAATAGATTCTCTTACGATCCTGAACCTGTTCCATCACACAGAGATGATAATTTCGACTACAAACATTTTCTGTCAGTGAGAAAGTTTAAGGTTTTCAAAAACGATTGAACGCAGATTCACCCATTGGATTGGATTCAACAATTTAGCTTTGCTCTTCCACCGACTTGGCCTGTAACACACAAACTTGAATTTATTTGCAGCTTTTTGGAAGGCGAACCGGCAACTCGTATGAGACCGATCGCGAGACAGTGTTACTCGGTAGAGGAATTTCAGAATACTTTTCTGTCAGCGTACTGGTCGAAGACGACACAGCGCGGAATTAAAGATCAGTTGATTAGTTTGCCAAATTACGAGAACTCAAATTTTTCGAGTGTGACGCAATTTTTTGAGCACATGGTACAACAAAACCAATACCTGAGTGAGCCGTACAGTGAATCCGCACTTATACAATTATGCATTTCCAAATTACCACGGTCATTACGAGTGTCACTTCTAACAGGTCAGCAAAAAGAAAATATTTCAGCGTTCAGAGATCTTTTACAGCTCTTGGAAGTACAGCAATCTGATTATTCTTTTGTAAACAAAAACTTTTCTTATAATAACCAAGGTCAACAAAAGTACAGCAGTTATGATCAGACACGTAATTTAAATAGGAAAAGTAACAGACGCTTTAGGAACGACAACTACCAGAACTTAAATCACAGACAAAATTCAGATTATCAATATCGTCAAAATTTTCAGCAACAGGAAGCACATTTTGGTAACAATAGACGTTTTCCACCACAACAGCATGAAAGTCAACCGGTTAGCATACCTAACCAACAATGGAATACACAAGGTCAACCAGGCTTTAATGTTTCGCCGCGTGGACGTATAGTCCCTGGTCCAACAAATAGTAACGCACGGGAGCAGAGAAACAACTATGTACAAAGAAGACAGTATTTCAATTCCCATCGCAATACACCGTATAGGAATGACTATTACGACAGACGTAAAAACGATGAGCACAATTACCAGCGTACATATAATAACAGTCGGTCTCACCAACAGCAAAATCATACGCAAGAACATATTCTCATGAATGAACCCGATAGTAGGTACCATCCAGAGCGTAACACGTCTGGAAGAAGTAATAGGACAGTTCAAATAGTCGAAATGCCACAGAATCCGCCTAATAATAATAACACGTCAGATAGAATCTGACTAGATAATGTACAGGACGCATCTTCCAATAATACAAGCACTACCTTAGACACGCAAAATGTTGTTCACGAAAATGTAATTACTTTTGACGACATCAGAGACACTCTTTTACAGGAAAGACCAGTTATTCAGAAAACCATTTCACATCCTATTATCGAAATTAAAATTGGTTCATCGAAATTCTCAGCAGTAATTGATTCCGGATCACCAATATCAGTAATAAATGAGGAGACTTTCAACGAGTGCAACAAAGAGAATACGTATCCGACATTACCATTAGGCAAAACAAAAGTGAAAGGAGCAGTACCGAGTAAAGGTGTAGACGTTAAATTACAGACGCATTTATCATTTTGTATTGGAGGTCATACTTTCCACTCTAATTTTTGGATTGTTCTTTTATTGACAACAGACATAATTTTAGGTACGAATTTTCTGGTACAACACGACGCAGTTATCGATTTTCAAAATTCTTATTTAATGTTAAAGGATGAAAATGTACAATTGGCTTTAGAATTTCAGTACTCACTATCTGCGGAAGAGCAAACAATTAACCGCACAGAGGTCATTTCCGCAACACGTAACATAGCCTGTAATCCCACATTGTTCACAGATACGTACGTACACAACTATAATACTCCAGACGAAGTTGACTACGACGTAATGCAAATGATTTCCGATAAAGTTAGACAAAGCAGTGCAACTACAGACGACGAACGAACGCAGTTACACAAGATTCTTTTACAGCAAGCCCCAGTTATTGACAACGTTCCTGGTACTATGTCCGGATTTATGTATGAATTTCAAGTCAAACAGCACGATACATTTAAAGCAAAGCATTATCCCATTCCATATATTCACAGAGAACAAGTTAAAAAAGAATTGCAGTATATGCTTGATCAAGGAATTATTGAACCAGCAGTTATTCCGTACATAAACCGGCTGCATATTGTTAAGAAAAAAGATGGCTCACTTCGCCTTGTACTTGATTCACGTCACATTAATGACATTATTATTAATGAAACTGATCGACCACAGACACTAGAGGAACTTTTACAGAAATTTCACGGTACTGCTATTTATTCTACACTAGATTTGAAATCGGGATTTTGGCAAATTCAACTTCATCCGAATTGCAGAAAATATACAGCTTTTCTCTGTTTCGGCGACTGTTATCAATTTTGCAAATTACCGTTCGGCTTAACTATTTCTTCTGCAGCTTTTATTCGCGGTTTGAACACAATACTTCCGACAGAACTTAAGGACAGAATTACGACGTACGTAGACGATATTCTTATTGCAGAAGCTAACTGGTCTGAACACAATCTGATTCTTGAACAACTGTTACAAACTTTCCATGCACAAGGACTTACAGTTAATCTTAGTAAATCGCACTTTGGCAAAACTTCCATAAAATTTCTTGGACACGTGATTTCAGCAGAAGGCATTGCGCCTGATCCAGAAAAACTTCAAGCTCTACGTGACATTACTGTTCCTACAACAAAAAAGCAATTACGCAGTTTTTTGGGTTTAATTAACTTTTTTCGTAAATTTATTCATCACTCCGCTTTAGACACGCCTAGACTATGCCAATTAACAGGTAAAAACAGTATTTGGTCTTGGGATAAGCAAGCACATTCTGAATTTGTGAACCTGAAACATGCTCTGTTGAATGCACCACTTTTATCGCACCCAGACCTTACTAGAAATTTTTCCGTTGCCACCGACAGTTCTAACACCGCTTTAGGCGTACTCATTTTCCAGGAAATTGAAGAAGATGGTTCTACAGTAATCAAAAACATCGCATTTGCAAGCCGCATTTTGTCACCTGCTGAACGAAATTATTCCGTTACAGAATTGGAAACATTATGTGTTGTATGGGCTTTTACGAGATTTAGGCACTTTCTTTATGGCAGACATACCACCGTCTACACAGACCACAGAGCAATACAATTTTTGCTTTCAGCTAAATTTACTCACGACAGGTTAAGTAGATGGAAACTATATTTACAAGAATTTAATTTTACGATTGTCCACATTCCCGGCACACAAAATGTTATAGCAGACGCACTATCGCGTTCTCTCGGCAACAATCAGCAAGACGTAACAACCAACTTCTGCAAAACAAATTTCAGTGTCATGTACATTCAGCAAGTTGCATTTGAAAACTTTATTTCATCGTCATTACAGGACATAGCACAAGAGCAAAATAAAGACAATGTGTGGAAAGAAATTAAACACCTTTGGCAAGATAGGAAAAATGTTACGATTAGGAACCACTACACTGTACGCAATGACATTCTGTTTCGCCGCACTCATCCTGACAGCAACAATTGGTTATTATGCATTCCTGACGAACTGGTTAACAAATTAATTTGGTACACTCATTTAAGTTACGCACATTACGGAGCACGAAAATGTTTTCTTATACTGAGACAGAACTGTTATTTTACCAACATGGAGAAACGTATACGACGAGTTTTAGCGTCTTGTAAAATTTGCCAGAAAGCTAAATCAGACACCACTTCACATATTCCTCCATTATATCCCATTATACCTGTTAAATTAAGACACATGGCCGCAGTAGATATTTTTGGTCCGATTCCGAGAACTAACAGAGGTTTTTGCTACATCTTTGTCGCTGTTGAACTCACTTCAAAATTTGTTACTCTCACTCCGTTACGTAAAGCTACTGCTAAAACTGTTTCGAAAGCATTTGTAAAACATTTTCTATTTCATGTAGGGCATGTGATGAAAGTAATTTCTGACAATGGATCTCAATTTCGTAGTAGCGTATGGACACGCATGTTACGAGCTAGAAACATTTCTCCGATCTATATATCCAAGTACCATGCTTCTTCGAACCCCTGTGAACGGTTAATGAAAGAAATTGGTAAACTGTGCCGAATATACTGCCACAAAAGACATATTGATTGGGATACACACATACTCTCATTCCAAGACGTAATTAATTCCATTCCAAATGAATCCACTATGCTATCTCCGTCTATTATACTGAAAAACGTTGAACCACCAAACAAAATTAAAGAATTAGTAAACTTCCCTAAATGTCGTCGACTAAGACACCACGAAATAATTGACATTGCGCTGAACAACATCAAACGTGCCGCAGTGCGCCGGAGAAGACGGCAAAAACAGGTTTGTAGACGCCGAGACTTTCACGTTGGACAGAAAATATTAGTACGTACACATTATTTATCCAGTAAATTAAAAGGTAAGTGCAGTAAATTTGAACTTTTATACGCAGGTCCATATCGGATTCGCAGCATCCCTCACCCCAATGTAGTACACGTCGAAACTTTGAGAACTAGAAAATCGAAAGGCAACCACCATATCTCAAACATTAAACCGTTTATTGAATGAAGACACTTTATGATTCAACACACTATGATGTCATTTATTAATGCAATTATTTCACTTGACTAATTACTGATGATTATCGCATTTTTTCTTGGCAAGTGCCCGGCAAGGTAAGGTTAGCAGGTCGCTTTTCTTGTCGTTACACATCAGACCGTGCACATTTTCCACTTTTTTTGTGTACACGATTGTATTCCAGTTTTGTTTGTATGCACTGTGAAATAGTTAAGATATGACACACACCAGTCGACTTTGACATTTTTTTTTTGCCTTATGACATCTCAACATCGTGACTGTTTTACATTTTTTTTGCTGCTGCATTGTGATATTCTGTGTACATTTTTGCATCTGAACACTGTCAATGTCTTTGACACATTACGTTTTCTGTCATGTTATGCTGTATGGCTAATTGTGTCACCATAAACCAGTCATTATTTAGTGGGTATATGATTTAAATGCAGGACATTAATCTTTGTTCATCAATTTCAGAAAGAAATGACGCGTGTAAGAAATAAATTCAACAGAAACGGGAATTTCACCTACGGAATAAACGAAAGAAGATGCAATAACTTTATGAGGAAGAGTAAATGGATCAGGATTAACAAGCATTAACAAGAGTATACTATACTCATCGTAGAATAGCAGTCTTAACTAATTTTTTCTTTCAGAATACAAGGTGATTGATGCAGGCTGTCAGACAGAACTACACATCTTAGTTTTAGTGAAGAAATATGCTAGAGATAAGGAATAGTTGTATAATGAGTAATGAAGTGATTTTTTGCAGATGATATTTAATGCTGATGAATAATGATGAAGAATATGCTGATATGAATAATGAAGTTTTTCTTTACAGGTGATGATAATAGTGAAGTGATGATGATAATGAATAATGAAGTTTTTTCTTTACAGATGAGGATAATGTTGGAGTTTTATATTTATGCTATGTAGTTATTTAAGTATTTGTTGCAGTTTGTTTTGACAGCAGGTGTTATATTGCATAGTAGGATGACGGAAAGTTTTGGAAAGGACAGCTATGGAACACATTTTATACACATTTCACTACTTGTTAATTCGAAGTTCACTACTTTTCAGCCTAGTGTGCGTTTCTTCTTTCAGGTCAATAATCCATTTTGTATTTTTCCAGGAGATGCTTGTCATGATACTTACTAAAACTGTTACTTATTATACCTGTTCTAGTACTTGCATTTTTATTTTTTTTACCCATTTGTGTTTACCATTTATAAGTGTAATCACATATACTGCCTTGTTACATAACCTTGCTACAGCTGACTCATGACGAATGACGTTACCTATCCTCATTTGCAGCACTAGGTCAAAAGCAAATAGTGTTATGCCTCAGCAATTAATTATCGATCCCAACGCAATGCATTGCTAACAAAAAAAAATGTATTACCAGTCCCAAGTAGTGATACCAGTTTGAGAAAGTTCTGAGTAATACTGATTAGCTCTGAATAGTATGTCACTTGAGTAATGACTTCTTAATGAGACAACAAAAATACACATATATATAAAATAATGCTTAGTAACTGGCTAGTAATTGCCACTGTTATTGTAATGAGACTACTTATAATCCCCATGATTATTAATGCTATGTCTATAATTAACTGATTTTTAGTAATGACTTCGTAATGATCTGAATAATAACGAATGAGGAACAATGCTTTATACTATTCGATACCTGATGGCCACTGAGTGCCAATAATTAGTGTCACTTAATGAATCGTTATTAATTATGCCATTAATTAGCTCTTATTTTCAATGTTCATACTTTGTAATTGGAAATGAATGTGACTGTTTAATAATGCTTTGTAATTAGAAGAAGGCTAATGATTCTTACTAGATTGGAATGACACATAATTAATTAACTATGCTATTGTTTAATAATGCTTTGTAATTAGGAAAAAGCTAATGATTATTACTATTGGAAGACAAATGATTAATTAATTATGCTATACTTTATAACTGGAAATGAATGCGATTGTTTCATAATGCTTTGTAATTAGAAGGCTAATGATTCTTACTATATTGAAATGACAAATGATTAATTAACTATGCTTTATAATTGGAAATGAATGTGACTGTTTAATAATGCTTTGTAATTAGGAAAAAGCTAATGATTATTACTAATGGAATGACAAATGATTAATTAATTATGCTATTCTTTATAATTGGGAAAGAAGGTGATTGTTTAATAATGCTTTGTAATTAGGAAAAAGCTAATGATTATTACTATTGAAATGACAAATGATTAATTAACTATGCCATACTTTGTAACTGGAAAAGAATGCGATTATTTAATAATGCTTTGTAACTAGGAAAAGAAGATTACTGATTCTATGTAAAACAATTAATGAACATTTTTCTGTAATACTACATACATGGTACAGAAATGTTCAATAACTGGCCTATGAATGCCGCAAACTACTACTGTAATTGACAATATTATGTGACTTAATGTCCTTCACCTCATGAGCTAACTACCCTGAATTACCGCAATGTCCATTTGTCCTGTTTATCCTAGTGATCATGGAGCACTATATTTGGTTTTGCACTAATTCTACGTTGGTGTGCCTTGTAAGAGCGTGGTGTTGACACGACATGCTGTCCACCACCGTGAGCGATGAAGACGTTATTATGGTCCCACTGTTTGGTGGACCTAATGTACTGCCAAAATGAAAACATGAAACATTAATACGACAGTTCAGTGTCTTGGCTACACTGATAAATTCTGAGGGGAAAAGAACTTCAAGTTGTGTCACTTGGTGTTGTACTTCTGTGGAAAGATATGGACTTTCAAAACAGCTGTGTGCAATCTAAAGTGCTACAACCATGATGCAATCCTTCCCTTTCCTATCCTAATTCTTGTCACATAGTGAAAATCATTTTTTGCTAACATTATTTATGTTCATGGCTATACATTTTTTCAATTCGCTAAACTCCAGTGCGAGTACACTTATGTCACTGGTCGACATGATTTTTTTTGCTATTATGTTTATTTATTGCCAAAATGCTAAAGACATTTTTTTGATTTGTTCTGAAGTACAGTATATGTGCACTTTTGTCTTTTATATTGTATATACATTTTTTATTTTCTGAACTACAGTGCATGTGCACTTCTGTTAGGTGTTAATATGTTTTCTACTGAACTTCAGTGCCTGTACACTTTTCTCATTTTTCAATATGATTTCTACTATTCTGTATATTCAATACTTTAATGCGAATGCACTTATGTCATTTGTTACTAATTGTACATACATTTCATCAATTACTGATATGTTCTCAACAGCAGTGCATGTGCACTCATGTCACTTGTCAACATAATATTTTGCCAGTCTGTTTATTTGTTCTGAATATGCTAAAGAATTTTTTTTTTTCAGTGCCTGTGCACTTTGTTATCTGTCAAATAATTTGTATATACATTTTTCTGATTTGCTACTATGTTTTGTACTCACGTATTGTCTTTGTCTGATATATTTTGTACTTAGTGCGTGTGCACAACATTTAAATATTCTATAAGTTGTAGAATTTTGTTAATTAAAGAAAAATTTTGCTGCGCTTGGCAAGTCCAAATGACTCACCATCGCTGCCAAATTTTTGCCCCCCCAGTGGAGGGTTATGAAACACGTATGTAACATAGCAGCGATGGCGAGGCATTGTAGCATCTGTGACCAGAGAGTATGCGCTTGACCGCGCGAGTGTTGCGAGCATTTCGCTAGTTGTCGCTATGCAGAGCAGTACTCTGTCAGTAGTCGTTGCGAGTCTGTAGCTCTGTCTAGTTGAGGGCAGTAGTCTGTCAGTAGTCGTCGCGAGCAGTAGCTCTGTTCAGTGGCGTGCAGTACGCCAGTAGTCGTCATGCAGAGCGGTCGGTCAGTGGTAGCAGTCCAGTGGGATTGCGTGATGTGGTCTGGCGACAACACTGGTCAAGATGCTGAATGAGGTATACTGTTAATTAAGATAATCAACGGATAATGTAAAGTTTAATTATTGTAACTAATTTTCAACAAGTGCCCCCAATAATAACTTTGATTTCAAAAGCAATTTTACATACAATTTTCATTTAATTGAAGTAACTATTTCGTTCCACTTCCGCTAAACAAAAGTTTCAGTTTTCAATTAGATTACAAAAAAAAGGGAATATTATTATTTACAATGCAGTTCCTCCAAGCGGTGCGCAACAACAAGAGCATAAATTTGACTAGGTGTTGCAATGAGGTAAGAATTTAATTTTGATTTTTTGCACAGGGCCAAAGACCGATATTTCGGTTTAATTGAATCATTATTATCATTTTTCTGAGATTTTCTTATCACTGAATGGACCTTAATTTTTATGAAGAACTTATACTTGAGTCAGATTGCGATTCTCACTTTTATTGTCATTAAATTTAATTGCTAGGGAGGTTACGTTTGGCTCCTATTCATTTATCATTTCTGTCTTTAAAATTTCAGTGGGGAGGTTACACTTAGCGCAATGTCCATTAGCACTCATAAATAATATTAACATTTCTTTTAAAATTTTGTGGGGAGGTTACAACTCTCACCAGCGCTTTCACGGAAGGAATTAGAAGTTCGTTTTTCCCACGTGCTATTCGAGTGTGGAATGGAGATGTAGAAATATCTGCTTCACATTACTATGAGTTAATGAACTAGCTTATCAAATGTACACCACTGAAATCGAAAACAAGAACTCTTTCAAATATTACATTATGGTTGTAAGTAACGGGTAGTAACAGCTATTTAGGTATCATGACGGAAATCAGTAGTCTCAAAACAGCAAGAATAAACTTGTTTAATTACAAAAATATTTTGTCTCTGGCTTGTGTTATTCTTTTCAGTTTCTTCAGTTTCTGTTGACTTTTAGTCATCAATCAGTTACACTGTTCTTCTCCCCTACATTTCAGTAGCGTCACTTCTACCTCAAAATATCACCTACACAACTAAATTTTCTGTGAAGGGTATTCGTCACAAAAAGTTACTGTTACACCTCGTTTAGGAACCTATTCAGTGATTTTCTCGGTCCATATTACTTTTCATATTCTTCTTCGGCATCACATCTCAAAACTCTCAAGATAGAAGTTTATGATCGCATACTGTGCCAAACTTCAGGTGTAATATTTCATATTTAGTTCCTCGAGTCCAATATTTATCTTGCTAACCAGCAGAGATCTTCATTCAGTGAGCGCCTCTTTGGCCTTGACTATTCGACATTTCATTCGTACCATAAGAATCACTTGCTATGGTGGTTCGCCGCTATTTTAAGATCCTCATCTCTCCTTTATCGAGCACCACGTCACATCTCTTTCAATGTCAAGTACCCTCTCCATCATCTCCCCGAAGGTTTTTCTTAATATATTTTTTATTCTTACAATGTCGAACACATTATCTGCGTACTTTTTTATATTACACCCACCTACCTTAAAATCATCAGCTTTTGCCCATGCGTCTTTCATCAAATACTCTCCATTGAGAGGGTGTAACAGAAATACGCCAATAAATTTCAAAGATCTGTGGGAGAAGTAAAGTTAGGATAAGAACTGTAGTGACGCTACAAACCATCGACGTTACAGGACGAAACGCCATCCCCTAGGGGGCCCCATCGGCAGCAAAAGTGAGCTGTATCGCTGACGCCTATGCCCTTACTGCACTTAATGGCGTCTGCTGTAACTAGGAGTCTTGCCTGCATTTGAAGTTGACTGCAGAACGATTCTACTGGCGCCAACGTACATTTTGGACCAGTATAAAGAATATAACAGAAATTAGAACTCATACAGATGTATACAGGAAAGCATTTTCCCCTCGCTACATTTTGGAGTGGAACACGAAAGGAAGTAGCTAGTAGTGCTGCAAGGTACACTCCGCCATGTACCATACGGTGGCTTGCGGAGTATATATGTAGTTGTAGATATAATTCACGTCTGCTGTCCAAGAGGTGGACTGGCGGCAGGCGTTTCCCCCAGTAAACTTGACGCCCTGTACCGTCTCCCTACCGTCTGTGGATGACGTACGACATGTGTTCCTGTAATCAATGTTTGCCCAAACTCACCGTCTACAACTCCTCTAACTTTTATCGTCATCATTTTCTTATGCCTTTGCCTCGCATCGGTATTGGGTAGGTATGATTATTAATGGATGTGGGATGGTTAATTTAAGGGGTGGCCGGGTGCCCCCCCCCCCTCCCCCGCCTCACACCCGTATCATTTAGCATTTTGTGTTTACTTAAGCGCATCAAGGGAGCCAAATCCTAACCAACAGAAATACCCCGATACCATAACACCACGTCCCCCGTACTTTACAGTTCGCACTACAAATGATGGCAATTGGCGTTCCACAGGCATTCGCCAAAGCCAAACTATTCCGTCAGATAACCAGGGTATTCAGAAATTCAAATCACTCATTCACTCGTTTCCAGTCATCCACTGTGTAGTGGCATCATTCTATACACAATCTCAAGCGACACTTAACTAACTACAAAACTGTAGTACTTATGAGTAGCACCAGGAAAGAAACGATTTATTTCAGGACCAAATTTGGTGTTTTTTTGCCATATTCGGTGTAATTTTTTGTCAGATTTCAGTGTTCTTTCTCAAATTTGATGCTGTCTGTAGTTTTTGCAAAATTGGATGTTCGTTTTTGCCGAATTCACTGTTGTCTGTTTTTACCAAAGTAGGTGGTGTTATTTTTGGCAAATTTGGTGTTTTTTTCTAATCGTGTTGTTTTCGCTAAATTCGGTGTTTTTGCGAAATTCGGTGCCGTTCTTTTTTTTACCAAATTCACTATTATTGCATTTTTACCAAATTCGGTGTTGTTTTTTACCAAATTCCGAGTTCTTTTTCGCAAAAATCGAGGGTGCCTTTTTTATCAAATTTCGTTCTGTTTTTTTGCCAGAGTTGGCGGTTAGTTTTTTGTCAAATACGGTGGCGTCTTTTGTCACGTTTAGTGGTCTTTTTCACCAAATTCGGTAGGGTGTTTTGAAAACTTCGGCGCTCTTTACGTCGTCAAATCAGAGTTCGTTAGGCAGGAAATGAACTATTATTTTAGATCATACACGAACCCCAGCCTTGAGGAGATTAGAAGCCAAAATGGAGTATAAACATTCAGTAACTATCCGTTACGAACAAGTAGTAAGTCACTGTTTGTTCTTGTAACAGTTTTAAACATTGCAAATTTACGAATTCCGCAGTATGTAATAAAAGTCACCGATTTCGTGTTATTTCGCTGAAAACTGCTAATTTCCGTTATCGTTTCCTAGAAATTTTCCTGCCCCTACTTTTCCATCACTGTATTCCACTCTTTTTTACTGTCTACGCTCAGTTATTATGCTAGACGGACGACAGGTATCACTTTGAAACTCACGAGCGATTCCTTATGCCGGTTTCAGAAATTTTGTACACCACCCTGCGGGCTTTCCAAATAACTGCACACCCTCCGACTCAGAGTTGCAATATTAATACTTTTGGTTGGTTTCGTTGTCTAGGCGGAGGGATACGTAGTTGCCGCATTACAAGCCAAATACTGCTGAGTCTACAGTATACGATAAGAATACACCCATGAATCGAATTGTCGGATTTCCTATCACTCGGCAATTGCGAATTTTGAACGTAACATATACGTTTACAAATGAAAGATTGCAATTAAATAAAATTTGCAGGTACTATCTTAACGACTTTAAATGATGAGTACGATAGTAAAAGTACTTTTGAGAATGCGGTATATTCCTGCAAAACACTTATTTGGTGTCGATGGTCCAGCAATTAAATAAAATATAAGTTGAATAACAGGGAAACAATAGATTCCTACTCCACATAATTAGTTATGAGCAACAGCATACCTCGTGAGATATTCACTTGTAAACGCACACTACGTCTGCACTGCAGAAGCCACGGAAATCACGCAAGAGCACAGTCGGCACTCCGAAATATTTCTATCCTCCGCGACCAAGCGCAAACTGCTGCACTGTCCAAGTCTTTCCGCCGACTGTCTCCCACGCCGCCCTGTTCAGAACTGCCCCCTGCTCCTCTCTCGAAACGATGGTGTTCTCCCACTTCCATCCAGTCTCCCCATTCACGAGTGCTGGGATTGGCTAGAGCGCTCGCGCCATGTCTTCAAGCTAACGTCAAATATTAAACTTTAAACTAATAAAGATATTGAAAATCTTATTACACCATCAGAATTGTCGTGCAAATAATAGTAATGTGCATGTTTCTTTCTGAGGTAGCATGATTCATCTGGCTGCTATTAATTTCTGTACGAACTGTGAAATGTCTGCCATTAAGGTTTCACAAAGTCCGCCATCTTTGGCACTCCCGGCATAGACATCTCCTTCATCGACACAAAGCACCGTCCTCGACACAGCGGAATTCCCAGCCACGCGGCTGGACCATGCGCTAGGGCTATCCTTCTCGTCCGGCTAACGTTTGGCACCACGTGGTCCAGCTATTGTGCGGCATCACGCGGTTGCTAACGAGCCGCGGCTTTGACGAGCGTCCTGTGCGGACGCCTCAACTCCGAACATAGAATATTTCCAGGGCGCCACAGCTCGCCCGTTATCTCACAACCCTTTGCAATGCTCCACAGTCCCTGTCCGTCTACCTGGTCTCAGTTTATCTCTGGTTGACATTCGCTTTTCCACTTGACATCATATCACGAACAGAGTTGGACAACTTAGGAAGTGTTGAAATGTCCCTGATAGATTGTTACTCAGGGACATGCAACGAATAGTCGACTGAGCTCTCCTGACAGAACCATTCTGCTGTCACTGCTTCTCTAGTGACAGCACAACTCTCCCTCCTCCTTTTACAGTGGCAGGTCCGCCTCTCGTGACATCTAGTGGTCAGCTCTGCATTACTTAAGGGAGTCTGGACACTTCTGATCAGATAATGTGTACACCATGAAATGGTGTTCAGTCTCTCCATTCTACACAATTTACCTTAGCATGTTCAGGTGTTTAGTCATACTGAAATGGTCGAAAGCTTTCTGCCCGTCTATGAAACAGAAACACAGCTCCTCATTTGCCTCCAAAACCCATTACAGAATCATTAGTTGAGTAACATCCTCTCTCCTCATCTAAATCCAAACTGGTCTCCAGCCAACATCTACTTGCTGAATAAAGTTTTACTTTGCAGCAGAGTGTGCGCTGAATTAGAAACTTGCTGGCGTAATAAGACTGTGCTCTGGATCAGGGCTAGAACCCTGAACCTTTGCCTTTGCTGGCATAATACGACTGTGCGCTGAAGCAGGGCTCGAACCCTGAACCTTTGCCCTACCGGATATATCCCTTCCCACATTGCTGTGTTCCGGGTTGCCGACTACGCAGGCAACGCAGTGAGCTGCGCCAGTCCACAGAGTACTCAACTCAAGTGTGGGGTAAACCTGACTGTTGCTGTTGCTGCCTGAAGTCTCCTTAAGCACACTGCTTCCAATGACCAGTTCTGTCAACATGCAATAACAAGAACTGGACTTTCATGTCCAGAATGCAGGCAGTCACCAAAGAAACTACTAAGCTGTACCTCCTGCAGGCACCAATTGAGACTACGATGACATCATCCACCCAAATAGCTAATCGACGACGAGCTCGCTATCTCCGACAGCGGCAACCAATCACGCGACTCCTCGTGATCGTCCATGCAGAATTATAAACCACGACTTAGGGCTGAAGTGGCAGTCTCATCACTGTATAGCTGTTTGGAGCTACCCTCAGGCAGAGATGTATCATTGGAAGTTTTGTTTACTTCCCTTCTGAATTCTCGTCAGGATATGTCTCTATGCTGTTCATTTTTGGAACACAACCAACGACCAGCTTAGAAAATGATGACATTTTCTGGAGGACTTGACCACCATTTTGCAGGACAATGCTCAAACATGTATAGTGCAAGTTGTTACTGATTTCTTTGACTGATGGGGCTGCACTGCACTCCCCTGATTTAAGCCCTAGTGAGTTCAACTCAATTTCTATACAGAAGGAAACTCTTCACAGCATTCGCCTTAGAACTGCTACAAATTAATCGGGCAATACACCGCGCCGCTCGAACTGTCAACACAACTGGCACTGCTAAGAGTATCCTACGACTACCTCATCGCAGGCAACGTGTTATACAAAATGCTGGTGACTACTCTGAAGGCCAGTAAAACTTTGAAACACATATCTATTTTGTACGAGCTGTAAATAAAAAGTTGCCATTATTAAAGTTCCAACTCTCGTATATAATATTGAAATCGTCTAACATTGCTCTCATGGGAGTTAGCGCGATAAAGCAATACGTATCTGGGCTCGTAAAGAAAAGGGTGTAGCAGGCCTCTGTGACCGAGCGGTTCTAGGCGCTTCAGTCCGGAACCGCGCTGCTGCTACGGTCGCAGGTTAGAATCCTGCCTCGGGCATGGATGCGTGTGATGTCCTTAGGTTAGTTAGGTTTAAGTAGTTTAAGTCTAGGGGACTGATGACTTCAGCTGTTAAGTCCCGTAGTGCTTAGAGACATTTGAACCATTTGGAACGGGTGTACTTAGAACTTTTAGAGTACGTTTTCCTCTTTTCTCGCACCTCCCATTGAGATCTGATGAGAATTTATGACGTCCTCACGCAGACAGAACAACATGGTGAAAAATCACACACCTCTTCCTTTTATTTTTTCTTTCACTTGCATTTATTCAAGTAAGTAACTATCCGACAGCGAGATACAAAAATTGGTGGACCGAGGATCTTATAAGTGCCCGCCTCCCGCCTTCGTCAGTAAATTGCTCTTCCTTATGATTAGTTCGATGTCAGGGTGATACCTGAGTTCCCCACAGCTAGATTTACAAGATCGTTCGCCTTAACAGACTCCTTGACTCTTAACGGATGCGGAAACCCATCGATTGATTGAATTTTTAATTATTCCCGGCGAATAGAGTGTTCGAAGAAATTAAGGTAATTCAACAGTACTGTTTCCCCGTCGTGTGAACTTTGATAACTTGTATGCGCTACTAAGCGATTCCACATGTAGGAAGGTTGATAACAATCCTACAGGACGTGTGCAACGGAAGACTTCTGCAGTCCGAAATTGTTCCTTGTTACGTCCAGGGACCATCACACGGTTGCTTACCATCAAGACTAGGCCAATACTAAGCGTTGGAGCACCCACGTACGATTTAACTAAACAACCTACTTCCTTGCTCTGGCCCCTGTGGCCAAATGCTCACATCAGATACGAAACTTGGTCGATTTTGTCAACGGATTGGGGGCTCTCCTCCTTCTGAGTAGTTCGAAAGGTGTAGTTAGCTTTCATGCAGTATCTCTTTTTCCAAAGATTCCTCTCGTAAGTCCACTGCTTTGTTCCGGCGCTCTCTTTCGTCAACCTGTTTTATATTCAACACAAATACTTTGAGTATACTTTCGGCATCGGCACGGATAACCTTCTATGAGGAGAGAATGCTTGAATCAGTAGCCTTTAAACCAAATGCATATTGGAGATATGTGGACGATAATTCCATAGTGTAGTCTCATGGAAGAAAAGATGAATTAAATTTACTCCATTCGTAAGAAACATGTGGTAGAGGGAGATGGTTGCCTGCCTTTTTTCTACATGTGGGATGAATGGAAGAATGGTTAATGATGTATCCCTGAGGAATTACTGTTTCTGAATTCCTGGAACCTGTTGAGAAAACCTTCCCTCAAAAAAAAAAAAAAAAAAAGAATGAGGTGACTTCCTCTAACATCGAAGAAATTGTGTTTCCTCTCCGTTGCCGTTTATGATTAAGCTGATTTAGATGAAACGTAACGTCCACCACGAACTAAATTTTTTTGATCCACTGATCGTTTGTTAGTTCTTGATAGTGAACACACTTGTCAACGAGTAATACTTTAATTTCTGTTAATAAGGACGCGAAACATTTCAAAACGTTTCATCTTAGCAACCAACGTACCTCGCTATGCCCTATAAGATCAGCGTACTCATGCCCATTTCATCTAAAAATTCCGTAAACTGTTGATGATTAAGAGCATTAGCTACAATGGAGTTCGTAATTTTAATCACCAGTTCCTTAACTTTGCAAATTTCTTCTGAAAATACCTACGCGTAAAGGTCTTGATGAATGATGCAATGATAAGAAATCAGTCTTTTTTGTTTTTTCAAAATAGCAGGAAACCCATTTCTAGAGCTGATCATATTTTTCTCCCCGTTTGTTGAAAGTGAAACAATTTTATCGGCTGGAATATGTTTTTCAATGCACTGAATTACAGCATCAGCTACATCCTCTCCAGTTAACTTACTTCTTTAGGACCTGCAGATTAAACAAATCGTAAAGTGAAACTTGTGCTGTATGTTTTATCTCGCAACACTCACATATTCCTACCCGACGGATAGAAATGTAATAAATTATGGGTACTAGGCTCCTTTGAATAAGGGGAACCAGTGGTAACCGAATTTCTGCGGACTACCACCAATACAGGACGCCAATGGTAACTATAACAGATCCGTAAATTATCCTGGATCAACTTCTGGTTGGCAACATCAACATTCCGAACCTATAAGACTGGTTAAGGCCACTGACAAACGGCCTTCCGCCTCCAATCAATGAACAAACTCGAGGCGGTTAGATCCTGCTCTCGGGTATCGACCGCGGAATGATGTGGAGGCACACGTTATAACGCTGCAACAGATATTTTACATTATAAAAACGGAAAGAATATACAATACGAGTTATGTGACGATCCCGTGACATGTACGCAACAATTTTAAGATCAAGTTCAGGCCGCAGTTCTCGCTATTGTGGGTGGAATTCCATCCACTGCAGTTGCAGACACAAGAGCAAAAATGAATGTTTTGGCGAGTCATTTTTTTCAGAATGATCTTTGAGACTACTAAGATTCCAATGGTGCCGGTGCAAAATTGTACTGTGTCGGGAGCTGTTGGCACCCATACGCAGAGGGTCAGAAAATCGTGTGCAGGTGGAGCTGAAATTTGAGTATGAAGCTATTGAATGTATATTTTTCATTGTGAAGGGCATGTCTGTGCCATGCTCACTCTGCATGGAATTCCTACGACGGAGGAATGCAAAGTTCGATCTCCAAAGTGAAACATGCCTATTCAGTATTGGGGAAAAAATAGTATTGAATTCGTCTTTTCTTGCTTGGCCATCCTCCACAGCAAGCACAGAAATATTTGTTTTATACATAGAAACCGCCTTTTCTTGCTGCACTATATTTTATTTCTCGCAGGGTCATTTTGCCTTTTTCACTTTGAGATACAATCAGTGGGATAGATTTTCGCGTTTTTGGTTGGCATTTGTGTTTCCTCTCATCTGATCCCATGCTGGAGGTCGCACTGCATCTTCATTTACTAAACATAATCATGTTTTTATGTTTCTAACTCTTTCCTTCCACTTTTCATCTTTTTTGTCATTGTTGTGATGCGCTAGCGGTCTTTGCCACTAATTATAGATATTTTATCGAGAAATTTGTTTTCAAGAGGTAACTACTGTGACTTCACAGTAGTGAACACATAGTGAACTCACAGTAGTTATGTAAGGTGTAAGTGACTGACCGGCTTATTTCAAATTTGCAAACACAATCAATAAGTGGCAGTATCCATCTTTCATAATCTACGTGAACCCTGTCATTACACACTGAAGAGCCAAAGAAACTGGTACACCTGCCCAATATCGTGTAGGACCCTCGTGAGCACGTAGAAGTGCCGTAAAACGACGTGGCATGGATTCGAGTAATGTCTGAAAGTGGTGCTGGAGGGAATTGACACCATCAGTCCTGCAGAGCTGTTCATAAATCCGTAAGAGTACGAGAGGGTGGAGATCTCTTCCGAACAACACATTGCGAGGCATCCCGGATATGCTCAGTAATGTTCATGTCTGGGGAGTTTGAAGGCCAGCGGAAGGAAGTGGACCCACTCTGTAGCAGTTCTGGACGTGTGGGGTGTAACATTGTCCTGCTGGAATTACCCAAGTCCGTCGGAATGCACAATGGACACGAATTGATGCAGGTAATCAGACAGGATGCTTACGTACGAGTCACCTGTCAGAGTCGTTTCTGGACGTATCAGGGGTTCCATATCACTCCAGCTGCACACGCCTCACACCATTACAGAGCCTCCACCAGCATGACAGTCCCTTGCTGAAATGCAGGGTCCATGGATTCATGAGGCTATCTCCATTCCCGTACACGTCCATCCACTCGATACAATTTTGAACGAGACTCGTCCGATCATGCAGCATGTTTCCAGTCATCAACAGTTCAATATCGGTGCTGACGGGCCCACGTTATTCGTAAAGCTTTGTGTCGTGCAAACATCAAGGCTACAAGAGTGGCTCTTTGGCTCCGAAAGCCTCCTATCGATGATGTTTCGTTTAAGGGTTACCATGCTGACACTTTTTGATGGGCCAGTATTGAAATCTGCAGCAGTTTGTGGAAGGGTTGCACTTCTGTCACGAGGAACGATTGATTCTCTTCAGTCGTCGTTGGTCCCGTTCTTGCAGGATCTTTTCCCGGCCACAGCGATGCCAGAGATACGATGTTTTACCGGATTCTTGATATTCACGCTAAACTCGTGAAATGCTAATACGGGAAAATCACCACTTTGTCGCTACCTCGGAGATGCTGTGCCCCATCGCTCGCGCGCTGACTATAAGGCCACGTTCAAACTCACTTAAATCTTGATACCCGCCATTGTAGCAGCAGTAACCGATCTAACAACTGCGCCAGACACTTGTTGTCTTCTGTCTGTTTACATATTTCTGTATTTTAATACGCATACCTGTGCCAGTTTCTTTGGTGCCTCAGTGTGCTTTGTAAAAGAAAAGCTTGTATAATAAGAAAGTACTTCATCCGTAGATATTACCACTATCCAAGGACCAGAATGAAAGAAATTCTAGGTGTTTTGACACTTTCGATAACTGCTGTGAACGAGAAACTGTCTCACCGATGTAAAACCAAAGTACCGGTGAAAAATGTTAACGTACACAGTGAAGGGGTACTCACCTCTGTCCAGCAGTAAGAAAGAAGGAGATGAGTCATAACTTCGTCGAAAACACAAAATTCTGTGAATCTGTAGGACATTAATAACGCAGACATTTTTGAAAAGAACACGCGCCACGGCTCTGTGAAAAATGGAACCGACAGACCATGGATTCTACTATGGTTCTAATTGATGCCACATTGTGTTGAGTGTGCGAACATGTTTAAACATGTCGCTGTGCATGGGTTATAACTACTTGCCAAGGAAGGACACTCTTGTAGCGCGTATGGCGAAGTATTTAGAATAAATAATAGAGAATTATTGAATGAGTCCAGTAGGAGTAAAAATAAGTCAGTTTACTTTTACTATAAACAGTTTGTAAAACCAGCAAGCACAAGTACTAGCACAAATATAAAATCAGTGACTAACACAAATCCCAATAGTTGCGGATAGTGACCACGTTAAGTAACTGGAAGTTTAGTTATCGACAACATGCTATTTCATCAGAGATCTGAACAATGGCAACTTTGCGTTTTCCAGATTCTATCGTGCACTGATACTGCTCCTTCTCAACATTAAAGTTGGTGAGCATAGGCGTAGCTAGGATTTGATTTCGGGAGGGGTTTTCAACAGATGGACATGAGAATAAATTGAAATTATAATACGCACATCAAGAAAAGTTTTGCATCACCCTAATTCCCAGAACTTCTGAAGGTAGACGTTGACTGTGGATATTGTATCACAGACACAGCCCTTTGAGTGTTCAGAGACGCCACTAGACCCGCCCAATGAGGAGCACCTATTGACGGAAGGGGTCCGACAGCCGATCAGTTCCAGGCATTCCACCAGGAAGGAGGAATACGGCTCGTGTTGTCTGTAGTTCAACCATGCCTAGACGGTCAATTCCGCGGTTCGATCGCGTCCACATTGTTACTTTGTGCCAGGAAGGGCTCTCAGCGAGGGAAGTGTCCAGGCGTCTCGGAGCGAACCAAAGTGATGTTGTTCGGACATGGAGATACAGAGAGACAGTCACTGTCGATGACATGCCTCGCTCCGGCCGCCAAAGAGCTACTACAGCAGTGGATGACCACTACCTACGGATTATGGCTCGGAGGAACCCTGACAGCAACGCCACGATGTTCAATAATGCTTTTCGTGCAGCCACAGGACGTCGTGTTATGACTCAAACTGTGCGCAAGTTCACTCCCGACGTCGGTGGCGAGGTCCATTTTTGCAATCACGACACCATGCAGCGCGATACAGATGGGCCCAACAACATGCCGAATGGACCGCTCAGGATTGGCATCGCGTTCTCTTCACTGATGAGTGTCGCATATGCCTTCAACCAGACAATCGTGGAGACGTGTTTTGAGGCAACCCGGTCAGGCTGAATGCATTAGACACACTGTCCAGTGACTGCAGCAAGGTGGAGATTCCCTGCTGTTTTGGGGTGGCATTATATGGGGCCGACGTATACCACTGGTGCTCACGGAAGGCGTGGTAACGGCTGTACGATACATGATGCCATCTTCGGACCGATAGTGAAACCGTATCGGCAGCATATTGGTGAGGCATTCGTCTTCGAGGAAGAAAATTCGCGCCCACATCGTGCAAATCTTGTGAACGACATAGCTTGACTCGAGTGGCCAGCATGTTCCCCAGATATGAACCCTATCGAAAATGCGTGGGATAGACTGATGAGGGTTGTTTATGGACGACGTGACCCACCAACCACTACATCTACACCGACTCGCCGTTGAGGAGTGGGACAACCTGGACCAACAGTGCCTTGATGAACTTGTGGATAGTATGCCACGACGAATACAGGCATGCATCAATGCAAGAGGACGTGGTACTGGGTATTAGGGGTACCGGTGTGTATAGCAGTCTGGATCACCACCTCTGAAAGTCTCGCTGTATGGTGGTGCAACATGCAATGTGTGGTTTACATGGGCAATAAAAAGTGCGGAAATGATGTTTATGCTGATGTCTATTCCAATTTTCTGTACAGGTTCCGGAACTCATGGAACCGAGGCGACGAAAAACTTTTTTGATGTGTGTATAACGCGGAACGAAGCTATACACTAAGGTAACCAATGCCACAGGATAGCGATAACCACCTATACAGTTGGCGGTAGTATCGCGTACACGAGGTATAAAAGGACAGTGCATTGTCAGATGTGTCTTTTGTGCCCTGGTGATACACGTGAAAGGGTTTCCGAAGTGTTATAGCCGCACGACGGGAATAACAGACTGAACACGGAATAGTAGTTGGAGGTGAAATTGTTCAAGTGGCTCTGAGCACTATGGGACTTAACTTCTGAGTTCATCAGTCCCCTAGAACTTAGAACTACTTAAACCTAACTAACCTAAGGACATCACACACATCCATGCCCGAGGCAGAATTCGAACCTGCGACCGTAGCGGTCGCGCAGTTCCAGATTGTAGCGCCTAGAACCGCTCGCCCACCCCGGCCGGCTGAGGTGAAACTGTCAGAGATTTCGGCATTACTTCTCACTGTGGACAACGCAGTTGTCTACGGCCTTCACTTAACGATTGACAGCAACGGCGATGGCGTAGAGTCGTCAGTGCTAACAGACAAGCTACACTGCGTGAAATAATTCAAAAATCAATGTGTGATGTACGACGAACGAATCCGTTATGACAGTGCTTCGAAATTTGGCGTTAATGGGCTTTGGCAGCAAGATGGCCGACGCGTGTGCCTTTGCTAACAGCACGATATCTCCTGGAGCGCCCCGCCTGAGCACATGACCATATCGGTTGGACCAGCGGAGAGTGGATAACCGTGGCCTGGACAGATGAGCCCCGGTTTCTGATGGCAAGAGCTCAACGTAGGGTTCGAGTGTGGCGCAGACCCCACAAAGCCATGGACCCAAGTTGTCAACGAGGCACTGAACAAGCTCTTTAATGTTTGGGGGCTGTGTTTACATGGAATGGATTGGGCTCCGTGATCCAACTGAATCTATCGCTGATTGGAAATGGTTTTGCTACTTCGAAACCATCTGCAGCCAGTCGTGGACTTCTCGTTCCCAAAGAATAATGCGCCATGTCACTGAGCCACAGTAGTTCGTGACTGGTTTGAAGAACATTCTAGACATTCCAACCGAATGGTTTGGCCACCCAGATCACTCGACATGAATACCATCTTACACTGATATGATATAATCGAAAGGGCACTTCGTGCTCATAATCCTGCACCGACAACACTTTCGGAATTATGGACGGCTACAGGAGCAACATGGCTCAATACTTCTGCAGGGGACTACCAATTACCCCGGGCAAAAGGAGGTCCGACAGAATATTATGAGGTATTCCACGACTTTCGCCACCTCAGTGTATGCGTGTACTTATATGTAACATTTAAGTTAGTGTGAGCTACTTAGCTAATAAATTATAACATTCATCGTCAAGCAGAAGTCAACAAATTTTTTTGTCGATGGTATCTCCACAGCGATTTGTTTTTGTGTAATTAATGTGTAGAGATGGCAGTGGACATTTGACCATACATTTTGGCAATCCATATCCTTCTAACAACTGCAGTTTAGTGAGACGAGGAAGCAGCTAAGAGGACGTCACGAAGAGAAGTAGGTGGAAAATAATTTCCATCTTGCTCAGTGCTAACAACACGCGCACAGCTTTCACTTCGTGGTCGTAGCGATCGTCTGCCATGCCAAAAGTAAGAAAGTAAGTTTAGTGTTTTATCCTTCGTCGACAGCTAAAGTCATTACAGAGCTTTGCTCGGACTTTGTTGAAGGAGAAGGAACTGGCCGTGTCCTTTTAAAAGAATCACCCCAGCATTCGGCTAGAGTGAAACGGGGGATCATGGAGAAGCTAAATGTGGATGGCTGGCTCTGCTATTGAAGACTGTTCTTGGAATGGGTGCGCAGTGCCATTAATGTGGGAGTATATTGCTGCTTTATAAGTAAATGATGTGCGCTCAGTAGTGTTTGTGAAAACATCTTACAGTATGGCTTATATACAGAGTTTAAAAGTGGCACAAACAATCCTGTACATGTCTGAGTGTGTGTTTATCAGTATGTTTATGTTATGTCTGAGAGTGTAATGTTTAAGGGCGTATGCAGCAGCACAGTATTCTAAATGTCTTACCTCTTCTACGCGACGTGCCTGCCGCTGCCTTGTATCAGAAGCGGCGGGATCAGTGGACGTAGACAGTGCTGCCAACATATCCACTGTCCACGTCCACTGACCCAGTCGCCACTGAGAGTTCGATGACTGCGAATCTGGTGCGTTAGGTAGTGCACCACTCCGCCCAGTGTTTTGGTAGAAATGACACAAGAAAAATGTAAGACATCGTGAAAGCGCAGAATAGGAAAGTTCATGTTCAAATGTGACAGTAATTGATAGTAATTAATACGAAATTAAAGCACAGAGTAGGAACTTTTGTGTTCAAATGTGATACTTGTTATTAACAGTAGTGAATATGAAATTAAGTGTGGTCGAACAATGCTATATAGCTAAAGCTGGCAATTATCGGTTTCTGAACGACGTTTACCGACAGTACAAATGGCTACACTCACGAAATGGCGGGCAAGAGCTCGTAGACCAAGAAAATTAGAGTTCTGATATTCGAAAACTATTGGACTTCTGGGAACTGTTTTCATCAGTCAGGACTGATATGAATAATCTGAGTTTTCCCGATTTCTGAGTGGATCTTCAGCCCCGATGAAAACTGCCGAAATTTTGGAGTTTTCCTGGTTTTTCACAAATTCTTCCGAAATTCCAGTATTTGAAAGTTACCAGATATGCACAGCATTTAATTCTCCATCGAATCATGTGTTAGTGAGTCAGCATGAGAATTACATTACATCTTGTGCTCTAAATGTATTCTGTGAGACAGTATTTATTGCGTGTTCACAGTGAGCTCATGTGTAAATCACTGCGATAGCTTTTTATTGAAAATAAATAAAAGCATGTACTTTAGCGATAAAATTCGGGGTAATTTTGCATTGTTTCATGAAAGATACCGAGCTTCAAAGCAAATTTGCATCTGATGCAAGGACTGAAGCAGAGCTGCTCTCTGACAAACTGCAGTTCGGTAGTTTTGGTAAACTACATAAACTACGTAGTCAACGGTAGGATTTCCGATAGTATTGGTAGCATTGATAGGGAAAGAAACGTTAATGAATGTGTAAGAGAGAAACTGAGAAATATCGACTTCTCTTTTTTTTATTCACGCAATTAGAGCCGCCCATCATTCAGCGTTTATTTTATATCCTTACAGGATATAGAAATGCATTTTATAACTAATAAAATTTAGTTGATCGGGTAACATCTGCACTGTTGTTATTTTGAACGTTAAACTGTTATTATTGTTATTAATGACTGCAAAAGGTGTTGCTGAGTAAAAGAAACATGTTTTATATAAGTTCGACGAATTATTGAAGCGATGTCAGATATATTTTAGTTTTGCAGTTTTTTTAATTTTACCTTTTTGTTGAGGAAATTGCGTCTTTTAGCGCTATGTGATACGTTTGTATTGTTTTCTTTGTTTTTACAGCAACATACCTCTGTTTCATGTTACGAATCAAGAGTTTTAGAATAAAACCCGAATTAAACATCGACACTTACCGTTTTGCTGTAAATACTTTTCACTTTTAAGCAACAGACTGGAGGATAACTATGTAGGACAAAAATGTCCCGTAGGTTACCAAGCCCTTTATACATCCTCACTCGGTTTCAAGACGATTCATGGCTTCAGGTTTTTTGGGGAATCTAGTAAGACACTGATCGCATACGTTAAGGAAGAGATCGTTATGAGGTACCCTATAGGTATGCAACACACTAACATACACGTAACGCAGGTATGACGTTAACTCACCGAGGCTACTAGGAAAACGACCATAGTCTACGCTTACTTCTGACAGCCTACAGCAGCTTACAACACTAGACAGAAGTATTAGCCACGAAGGAACGCAACCTGAATATTGCATCCCAAAGAACGATATGCTAGAGACCCAACGTGGTATACAAGAAACATTAAGAAACTTCTTAAGAAACAGCGAATTCTCCACAACAGGCACAACATAAATAATAACACGAAGACAGGCAAGTGCCTATCGAAACATAGGTGGCAATAACAAAAGCAGGAAGTATCGAAGCAAAACATTAGCTCAAGACCTTTCCCGAAACCCCAAGAAATTTTGATCGTGCGTAAGACAGTCAGTGACACAAAATAAGTGTTCAGATTCTCGTAGCTCAGACAGGAACAGAAGTACAATATTACAGAACTAAAGCCGAAATATTAAATTCTGTCTTAAAATGATCTCTTACAAAGGGCGATCAAGAAATACTGTCGCTATTCAGTAACCGTACTGAAGCAAATATGAGTGACATTCTTATCAGTGGTAGTGGTGTTGAAAGAGGGGTCAATTCTCTACAGCACAATCAAGCTCCCGGGCGCGACGTAATTCCTGTCAGTTCCTACACGCAATTTGCCAACAAACGAACCCCTGCCACCCCATCCCCCCCCCCCCCCCCATAATTTATCTTGGGTCTCTTTGAGCAAGGAATTGTTCGCTGTTATTGTAAAAGATCGCAAGTCACACCTAGCTATGAAAAAGAAAGTGGAAGAGATCTACAGTACTATCACCCTATATCGCTCATGTCCATCTGCAGCAGAATGCTACTATATATTCTGAATTCAAACAGAATGATTTACCTGGAGCAAAATAAACTCCTCCTTGGAAGTCATATTGATTCTGAAAGTAACGATCATACGGAACCCAACTGGCGTTGTTGACACATGATATACTAAGCGACAGAGACAAACACATGGATTCAGTATTTCTAGGCTTCAGAACGGCGTTTGATCACATAAATGCCTGCGACAAAAAATACACTCTTACGGAATATGTAGGCATATTTCCATCAGCTTCGATCATTTCTCGGTAGGCAGAAAACACCACTTCATTCTGTACAGAGAGTCTTCCTCAAACGTAGAAGCAATAACCGGTGTGCCACAAGGGAGGTTGTGAGCATGTTGTCATAACGCTGGCTTGGTTGCGGAGTATCTTTGCGAGCGGCTGCATTGCAGAGTCGAGTGTGGGACACGGAGCTGCTATGTTGTGTTCTGGGTAGCTTTGCATGGGAAAGGCGTTATTATGGAAGTTCAAGTTTGGCTGCAAGTACTATTATTGTGAAGTAATGAGATATGGATGTGGTTTCAGTGAAAAGTGCAAAAAGAAGTAATTAATTATGAGCAGTACCGCCGATAACGTATTTGAGTATCCGCCCGTTTGCGTGTCGTACCGTAAAACGTCAATCATATCAATCATTCGCGTCGTGTTCGGCCTTCCAGAATGAAACTAATGTGAATCAGTAAAACAGTTTACCACAAAAGAGAACAATCAAGTGGCAGTCTCTTGTAGCGAGCATGATAGCATGCGTTCGGTCATTGCGTTCCCGCATCATCAACAATCAGCCCAGTCGCGACGGTTACACGCACGCTCGTACAAATGACAACTGTGAACTGTAAATTAACTTTTATGAATAGTTTTATATTATTACAAGTGTCAAGAAGGACTGGTAGCAGATATCTGTGTGTACGTGACGAGCGTAAGAGCTTTTGTTCTACCATTCGGCTTCCGCGTCATCAACAATCATCTGCGTCGTGTCGGTTACGTGTACGCTAGTCCAAGTGATAATTGTGGGCAGATAATCATCATTATTGCCTGTGTATCTATCACCGAAGGTTCGGCCAGAGGAAGACTGTGGAATACGTGTGACGGGGTGAAGTACAATAGTGACAGACATTAACATCGTCAAGAGACCCGCCAGGGTAGCCGAGAGCGCTAACGCGCGGCTTGCTGGATTCGGGTAGGCACGCCGGCTCCGGATCGAATCCGCCTGGCGGATTAACTACGAGAGCCGATGTGCCGGCCAGCCTGGATGTGGTTTATAGGCGGTTTTCCACATCCCTCTAGGTGAATACCGGGCTGGTCCCCATGTTCCGCCTCAGTTGCACGGCTCACAGACATCTGAACACATTTTCGCACTATTCCATTGATTACACTCGGCGCAGACAGTTGGGGTACACTACTTCCATCCCGGGGGATACGGGGTGGCGGCAGGAAGGGCCTCCGGCAACCCCTTAAGCATTAACATGCCAAATCCAATTAACGATGGCTGACCTTGTGTAACTGCGGGACAAGGCTCAAGCGATAGATAGAATTAACATCGTCAAGAAAACTGGACAATAATAAGGGAATGATAATTAAGACTTCTCATCAGATTGGCAAGGATGTTAATTGGCATCAACACAGACGACTTAGTGAGTAAACAGTGCAACCCCCCTTTTTCTTATCGTCTCAGAATGTAATTGTTCATACCAGACGTAGGACAGTGTTGTGTTTAGTGTTGAGTGGCTCCCCTAAACACACTTGCATATTTATATACGTAATTTCAGGCAAGCTAGCAGCAGTGTGGAGCAGAAATAACACGACCGACCCGGGAGTACCAGCTACGTGGCGTGGACAGGGCGCACGGTCAAAGCGAGAGTAGTTTAAGGGCCCCACACCAGTTGTGCCTCAGGCGTGTTACAGGGTAACAACACTTTTACTGTAGAATTTATACATTAATGAGTCCAGAGATAAAACTGGTAGCAATCTAAGACTTTTCTCGGATGACGGGGGAATTAACGAGGAATTTATATCTGATAAGAACTTGACAAGATATCTGCATGGTGCAGGAACTGGCAACTAATTCTAAACATAGGCAGATGTAAAAGTGTACACTTCACAAAATGTAAGGGCGTAGTAGTCTCTACTAGATAAATGGGTGGCAACTGGTATAAGTCTTGTAATGCAAATACTTTGAGTAACTATGTATAGAGATGTCAAATAGAACGATCACTTGGGAGCAATTGTGAGAAAGGCAAGAGGCAGGATTTTTTACATTCGTACGATATCGATAACTCGAAACTGTGGCTTTTCTGCGAAAGATATTGCTGCGGCCCAGATTACGCTGTTTGGTCACTCCCCCAAATCAGCCAGCCATCCCATACCTGAATACTGCGCAAATATGTGGGACCCACATCGGGTCAGACTGACGAGGGAGATGGAGCTTGTACAACGAATGATCGCAGGCTGTTTGACAGAGGAGACAATGTGACGGTTATGATGAAAACCCTAAACTGGCAAGACTAACATAAAGACCCCTCATATCTCGTGAAAATCCACTTGAAAAAAATCCGAACGACTTAGCTAATGGTAGAAGTGACGTACATTTTTCAGACATCTGCATATCGATTGCATGAAAATCACGACTATAAAATTAGGAAAACGAACGCTCCCACCGAAACGATTATGCAGTCGTTCTTCTCACTCTCCATTCATGAATGGAATAGGAGGAAACCGTAACCTTAGGTGACAAAAGTCATGGATTATCTCCTAGTATAGTGGCGGACCTCCTTTCGCCCGGCCTATTGCAGTATCCTGACGTAGTATGGACTCATCAAGTCGTTGGAGATCCTCTGCAGAAATAGTGAGCATGTTGCCTCTGCAGCCGTCCACAACTGCGACAGTGTTACCGGTGCAGGATTTTGTGCACGAAGTGACGTCTCGATCATTATCCATAAATTTTCGATAGGACCCATAGCGGATGATCTGGCTGGCCAAATCATTCGCTCGAATTGTCGAGAATGTTCGTCAAACCAGTTGCGAACAACTGTGGTGAGGTGACATGGCGCATTGTCATCCATAAAAATGTCATAGTTTTTTGGGAACATGAAGTACGTCAATGGCTGCAAATGCTCTACAAGTAGCCCACTATAACCATTGCCGGTCAATGATCGGTTCAGTTGGATCAGAGGATCTAGTCCACTCCACTTCGTGTAAACACTGCCCACACCATTATGAAGCCACTACTAGCTTGCCAGTGCCTTGTTGTCAACTTTGGTTCATGGGTTCGTGGGGTCTGTGCCACACTCGAACACTGTCCTCAGCTCTTACCAACTGAAATCGGAACTCATCTGACCACGTCACGGTTTTCCAGTCGTCTACGATCCAACCGATATAGTCCTGGGCCCAGGAGGGGTGCTGCAGGCGATATCGTTCTGTTAGCAGAGACGTTCATGTTGGTTGTCTTCTGCCACAGCCAGTTAACGCCAAATTTCGCCACACTGTCCCTAACAGATACGTTCGCCGTACGTAACACATTGATTTCTGGGGTTATTTCTCGCAGTGTTGCTTGTCTCTTAGCACTTTCAACTATACGCAAAACAACGCAGCTCTCGGTCGTTACGTGAAGACCGCAGGCCACTGCGTTGTCCGTAGTGAGAGGTAATGCTACTCTAGGCACAATGTTGACTCTGGGGATCTCGAAATATTATGTTCCCTAACGATTTACGAAATTGAATGCATCATGCGTCTAGCTCCATGTACCATTACGCGTTCAAAGTTTGTTAATTCCCGTCGTGTGGCCATAATCTAGTCTGAAACTTTTTCACATGTATCATCCACCCGTTATACCATGTGTGCGCGATACTACTGCCATCTGTGTATATGCGTATCTGTATCCCATGACTGTCGTCACCTCAGTGCAATATACTGTACAATAAAAAGTACCGTCTTCGACGCACCTTGTAGTGATTCACATGAATGTAGATATACGTGTGGGATGTAGGAAATAACCATTTAAGTCTGCTTTTATAGTTCGTGAACATTTTGATTACCAAATTCGGTTCAATATATAACTTTTCTTTATTAATACGGTATCGTCAGAATCGAAGGCCATATCCTTAGCATAATTCGTCTTTCACTGTTGGTTATCGCCGAAACAGACTGCCGCTGTTTATGGTATGTTCGATTTCTCTTTAGACCTGGAGCCTCTAATTCTGATAGCAACTTGTCGACAGAATTTAGATTTTCTGCTGCTTGCAATTAATGCAAGCCTGTGGTATCTAAGTGGGCCAACGTACAAGAAAACGGAGTGAGGAGGGGAGAAAAAATGTTCAAATGTGTGTGAAATCTTGTGGGGACTTAACTGCTAAGGTCATCAGTCCCTAAGCTTACACACCACTTAACCTAAATTATCCTAAGGACAGACACACACACCCATGACCGAGGGAGGACTCGAACCTCCGCCGGGATCAGACGCACAGTCCATGACTGCATCGCCCTAGACCGCTCGGCTAACCCCGCGCTGGAGGAGGGAAGAGTGTAAAAGGTAAATGGTTTCATTACTGCTTCTCTCAAACTTACCTGAAACATATAGAAATAAGAGACGTATTTTGTGATATAATGAACACTAAGCCAGATGATCCATTAATTGGATAATCAGGGGCATCCAGAATGGACTCTGGTTTTGGACGACTACTCGATTTTGCGTAAAGTAATTTTTAATATAAGAAATGAACAGCTGAAGAAACATTAAGAACACTGAATATGAACAAAAGATTTCTGAATACAAATAACTCAAGGATATCTGGCATCCCAACATATACATCGCGTGTGGATCAGTTAATAAGACTGGGGAAGTCGGAACAAAAATTGGGGCGTAAAATAGTCTTTTCGCCACATACTATTCGAGAATGGAACAGCCGGGCAGCAAATGATGCCGGTATTAAAACAGCCTGCATCGCGTAATATGTTGTGTCTTGTGAAGTGCAAATACGCGAACTTAAATGTGAAGAAAGAGAAACGCAAAGAAAGACAGAGACTATCATATTGCGCACATTAATGTTTCTCTTTCGTGCATAACATTACTTGAATTAAACATCTGAAAAATACTCATCGTGATAATAAGAACAATTTCCGCAGTGTCTGGGATGCGAAACTCTGACAGCAGCTGTGTGGACGAATGGCTCCCCACTGTACGCAGCCTCAGCATCTGTGACAATTAGGTTAGCTCTCTTACAGGGACAACACCCCTTCCACTCTCCAGGAGTTCGGACAAACCACGTTCTCTTGAGGCTCAGTCCACACACTGCTGCCAATATTGTCGCCAATGCTTTCTCGTCACAGCCGTCATCCTCTCGCTCATTATGCCACGCTGGCGATAGCGGCGGTTTGAAAACTCGGTAATTTTAAAATAAAGATTACATTGAAATCAATTTCAAGAATACTTCTCCCTCCATTTAGCTATCGCAACGTTTCGGGAGGGTTTAAATTCCCCAAACCCCGGCTCTGTCTGCGGCTCTGAAAGTGAGTAGGTTGGCAATAGCCTGTCTGTACGCGATCGCCAGCAGTCTACGGAGGCTGCTGCAACTGAATTCATCACGTGCTGGCGTTTACCTGACCCACCATCTGAGGGACGGAACCCAGCTCCCTTTCCCACACTGACCCCGATGCTACAGAGTACATGAAAACGAGTCTGCTTCTCTTTGTATTGAGCAAAAATTTTCTAAGTTTACCTACATTGGCCCGGACATGAGTAGACATCAAGTCTACTTTGCATTATATTCAGTCAAGTATTTCTCAATTCAACTGTCATCGCCTACTCATTTAAAGGCATCCAGACCGTTTAGTATTTTACAAAATTAAGTTTTAAATTTTTCACTGACGTAATAAAGTAATTTCCTAGAACTAATCAATAGTAGTACAAGGAAAAGTAATCTAAATAACTAACCTCATACTTGGAAAAATTGCTAACGCTAATGGAAAATACTTTGTCATTGACAATTACTCACTCTGAAGTGTAACGCGGTTTAGTAAATACCAGTTTTAAAGTTATTTAGAGCTAAACAACCAAGAAATAAGTCTTCTTATCCTTGATCATTGATTCCTACTGTTTCAATATTCGACGTTTGTTAATGAAAGAAATACATAAAGCTTTACTTAACTAGGTGTAATCTTCTCTTTTTCTTCTCGTACTTGTCTCACTGCTAAAACGAAGAATAGCTTCAAGCTTTATAGGGGGCGATAAAGTGTTATTTATTGGAGGAACAATATATTTCCGTCAATGTTTGTAAAGAGCCAATCTCCTGTACGTATGTTTTTTTGAGTAATAGTCTTTGTGTATAATTACAATTGTATTGTGTGACAGTGTAGTAGAGATTTATCGATGATCAGCGATATTAAAATGGCCTGCTGCTGAAACACAATAGAATAGGGAAAGATGTTCTCTTGTTTTTCAAATGGAGCACGAATGAGTCTTTCTTACTTTGTATTTATCTCGTAGTCTGTCCTAGCATGCAGGTGTGCTATGTAAGTTGCGTTATTATTGCCGGCCGGGGTGGCCGAGCGGTTCTAGGCGCTACAGTCTGGAACCGCGCGACCGCTACGGTCGCAGGTTCGAATCCTGCCTGGGGCATGGATGTGTGTGATGTCCTTAGGTTAGTTAGGATTAAGTAGTTCTAAGTTCTAGGGGACTGCTGACCTCAGAAGTTAAGTCCCATAGCGCTCAGAGCCATTTGAATTTGCGTTATGATTATTCTTGTTCGCTTGTTTTAGAATAATTAAATGTGGTATTCGTTAAGAACTTTTGTAATTATTCTGAATTTACGCTCTCCGCATTGGATAATTTACATGATTTTTCCCCATAGGATTCAGCGGAGTGGCCAGATCATTGTCAAGAGACACAATGACCGAACGAGTGTTGCTCTGAGTCGTTAATTTGTATTTACTTTCAGCAATGAGCGACTCTGAGATCAACAGACCACCTTTTCAATGTATCCTGCAACCATCCCGTGGAAGACATGTAACAAACGATTCGGTGATTCAGCTCGGAACAATGATGTTGTCGGTCTTTGCCAGCCCCATATTCAATAATTGGGTTCTTTCCCATTTTAAAGTGATGCGCTAATCTCCCATAAGGTTATATGGATAAACTAAAACTTAAGATAAAAACTGATGTGCACGCATCAGGAGGTATTTACAAAACAAGTTTACAATTATTCGCTTTCTTTTATGGTTGTCCTGTCTCAACAACCTCCTAACTACACACAAAACTTGTAGTATTAACATTACTGGAACACTGCATCTAGTGATTAAGTACATAACTTTATTTTTCTTCACTCTTCTGTAGTTCCTCAACTGCTTTCTTCCTTGCATCAGCGCAAGGATATTTAGTGCTAATTGACGAGTATTAGGCCGAGAAGTATCTCCCCAAAATTTGGTTTCTTGTCACGAGCGAATTTTTTCTGACAAATAAGACAGGCAAGAAACCCATTCCAGTTTTGCACAAACGCGAATGGCTCGCAAGAAACCCATCCCAGTTTTGCACAAACGCGAATGGCTCGGTTTTTTTTTCTTTTTTTTTCCTTTGCTACCTCTTTATAGACATGTCAAATAAAATGTCTATAAAAATGTTTCATTTTAAATTAATAAAGCTATTAACACAAAATAGTTACAATTCTTAAACTGTTGATTGGAAAAATACAAGTAACTTTATGCTTCGAGTAGCTGCTCTTGTCACTCGCGTTCGATTTGCAGACGCGGTTAGCACTGACCGTTGCCCTGCCGGTATACACCGACTGAAACTCCGTGGACCCCAAATGCGCAGAACGACAGCGAGTTGAGAGGAAAGCGCGCTGGCGGGGGAGCACCGGAGGCAAGGCAAAGCGCTTGGAACAGAAGCAGGTGGGAATGCCACACGCTGGGGACGTGCATTTTAACTACAACAGCCTTTCCTGTGCGGACATGAGCTCAGAGTAATACACAATAGAACACGTTGCATAGGCCACGAAGTTTTAATTGGACTGTACGTGTGCGTCCGAACGTGATGTTATGTGAAAGAGCCGCTCTGAAGAGGCTATAGGGCTGGTTCAAATGGCTCTGAGCACTATGGGACTCAACTGCTGTGGTCATAAGTCCCCTAGAACTTAGAACTACTTAAACCTAACTAACCTAAGGACATCACACACATCCATGCCCGAGGCAGAATTCGAACCTGCGACCGTAGCGGTCGTGCGGTTCCAGACTGTAGCGCCTTTAACCGCTCGGCCACTCCGGCCGGCGGATAAAGGGTCGCATGTGGTTCGCGAACCGCGAGTTATCAACTACTGCACTACATCAACTCACGAAATTTCCATACGCACACAACACTTACTTCCAGCACTATGAAATGGCAAAACGTACTTTTGTGTGTCTTGTCTTGATGATGACGACGAAGCTGCTGTGAAATCGGTCGTTAAGGCATACCGCAGTGCAGATAGCACCGCACTAAGCAATGCCTGAGGAAGCGTTGCGTTTAGCTATTGCTGATTATGCTAAGGCGGCTGCGACAGGGGCTTTTATTCCGCTACAGTTGGGGCACGCCTCATAGCCAACTTGACAACAGTACTTCGAAGACGCCAATAAAGGAAATCAGCAGACGGGAGATGCTTTTTTCCGCCTTCATTTGATCCATAGTACAGTAGCGTACTCGTTATTATGGAAGGCAGAACGACTAACAAAGGAATGAAGCCTGCGCTCCATAATCGGATGCCTGGTGTTTCACTTCCTAAAGAGAAGAGGTAATTGCTACAGTACTTTCTCACCGTGACCAGGCATATACTGCTGCAATTGACTAAACGAGAAGTTTTGTAGAATCATTTGCGGATGGCTACTACGCATGTGAACTTGATTTTGACGGATGCGCGGAATACTCACAAGGATCGTGGATCGCAGCACATTTCCGGCAGTCTTCGATGGAGCCCAGGTGAAATATCATAGAGTGTTGTTGACGTCGATCGGCTGCAAACCCGAAATTTCTTTGTACATCTACATGACTACTCTGCAACTCTCACTTCTGGCAGGGTTTCTTGGACTATTTCCGTATCGTTCCGTTCTCTAACAGCCCGTGGGAAAAATGTACACTTAAATCTTTCTGTATGAGCTCGGATTTCTCTTGTTTTATTATTATGATCATTTCTCCCTGTGTAGGCGACAATAAAATATTTTCAAATTCAGAGGAGAAAATTGGTGACTGAATTTCGTGAAAAGATATCGTCGCAACGAAAAACGCCTTCGTTTTCATGACTGCCACCTCAAAACAGTTATTATAACCATGACACTCTCTCCCATATTTCGTCATAAAACAAAACGAGCAGCCCTTCTTTGAACTTTTTCACTGATAAAGATCCCATAGAGCACAGCATCACTTTGGCAGAGAACGAAGTGTAGTCTAGGGAGTCTCCTTAGTAGACTTTTTGCATCTTCTAAAGTATTCTGTCAATAAAACGTAGTCTCTGGCTTTCCTTCCGCACAATAGTATCTGTGTGATCGTTCCAACTTAAACTGTTCCTCATTCTAACTGCTAGGTATTTAGTCGAACTGACACCCTTCGGATATGTGTCATTTATCGTGTGACTGAAATTTAACGGATTTTTTTTTTTACTCGTGTGGATGACCTAACACTTTCCCGATTGACAGACAATGATTATCTGTCATTAGTCAAAGATTGCCTCCACATTTTGTTTGATCTATTTTCAATTTACACGTTCACATTGGCGTTCACTACTTTTGGCTGATGCTGAAGTCTTCTGTTGGGCGGCGTGTACGATCAGTGGCTCACATTGGACTCTACCAGTTATGTTACCAGCAACACAATAATGTATGTTATATTACCTATCAGCCAGGGGCAACGAACAGCTGTAAATGCAATTTTGAGTGACCCTTCAACGAGAGAGCTTTCTCAGCAAATGATATATCACATAACTTTTGTTTAATTTAGCGTAAAAAATTTTTCTGTGGTCTCTCGTTGTTTGAAAAGAATGGACTTACGCCATTTTCAAAATACGACCGCTACTTCACGGCGAGGAACGTAAAAGCGTGAACTTGCTCGCCATCCTGTACTGACAAACGCGATTCTCAGCGCCGGCGTGAACGTCTTAAACTTATTGGAGTTAAGCGATGCGCTGCCAGTTTTACACGAGCTTATTTTTCCAAAAATGTTTTCATAGCGGTAAAAAGATTCAAGCGATCTTACAGTGCTGTAGAGAACAATGTCGTATCTCATATATCTATAAATGTTTCATGTCAGTTCATTACAGTGGACAATAATG
Organism: Schistocerca serialis cubense; assembly: GCF_023864345.2. Taxonomy (NCBI): domain Eukaryota; kingdom Metazoa; phylum Arthropoda; class Insecta; order Orthoptera; family Acrididae; genus Schistocerca; species Schistocerca serialis. The sequence continues at coordinate 132,673,955 of NC_064642.1, forward strand.
ACCTTATCACTTTCAATTGCATACGGTGTATTTCAAAAGACATTCATTCGCTTTCATTGGATTATGTCTTCTACCGAAATGAAAACAGGAATTTGGGTCTACGAAGTTTTTATTTTGAAAATAATCATCCGAGTTGACAGAGGTTTCTTCTTGCATTCATGCATATACAACCTTGGGGTGCTTTTCAGAATTTCATATAGAATCTAAGTTTTCATTCAACTTCCACAAACGTTCACTACGCCACATACCGGACGCACAACAAACATCTAGTCGATGACACAACTAGTTACACACTTTTGTGAGCATGCCTGATGTTACTGCACTTCCTGCTGTTGCTATGTGGTATCATAATTCAGGCAAAGTTGTTGAAACGAGAGGCATATAGGTGACGTCTTTCACAAAACCCCTCAAAACAAAACATCACATAGCGTGAGATCAGCCGATCTTAGAGGTTACTGCAATGCTGGTGCCGCTCGTCGAATGCTTTGATTTCTAGGAGGCTGCACTCTCGACGAAAAATCATGTCGCCGGTTGGAACCGAGTTTGACGTTGGGAAGGAAAAGGCAGCACTCCTTTTGTTGCTGTATTTTCGCCATTTTGTCTTTACGCACAACGGGTAAGAAATGAGCAAACGGACTAATTATACGAGCAACCACATTAACTGCCAACTTACATTCGGGCCAAGGTAAACTTTTAGTTTCAGTGCTTAAAGGTCTTGGCTGGAGACAGCAAGTGTGATGTATTCTTCGTGTAGTAAAAAGCAAAATAATAGCCGAATCAGAGGCAATAGTACTAGGTTTATTAAAAACTCCTTGACCTAGGTTTCGACGACTTTAAAAAACGTCTTCTTCAGTAAGATCAATGATTAACATCTACAATGGTTAACTTTTTATGGTTTATTGTTATTTCATCACTTCGTGCCACATGTGGAGAGGGGGGTGAGCTGTTAGTGGTACAGGAAACCCGCTCTTCTGTCAATTGAGGATGAGAAGTTGAATGTGACAGTAAACAAGAAAACACACTGGAGATATGTATACCGAATTTCTAACTTCTTAAAGATGAAAAATAAAATGGAACTTTTCAGATATATGATAGATGACTTCTTGCAATGGTAGTTAAAAACAGTAATATCGAAAATGAAACAAAATAAGTGCACTGTTAAAACATTTTGAACATGTTGCCAAAACACTGATATTTAGAAGATGTACTTTCCTATCACTTTCCTATCACTGAAACTGGAAGGACCTGCCATGGGATAGGGAATCAGTTGATAAAGGGGAAAAAGGTTGGCAGGTTATGAGGGTAGGAATGTGGGGGCATAAGGGTGGAGGACTGGTGCATAGCAGCGGTGGAATAGGATTGGCTGTTGGGACAGAACAGGGGTGGAACACAGTTGGGGAATTGGTGGCCCTAAAAGTTGTTGAGAAAAGGGTGATGTTGAAAGAAAAGCAGCAGGGAAAATGGGGGTAAGGTTACACGTGGAGGAGAAGGAGAGAAAGCCCTGCTAAGATGGATTGGGTGTGGTGGACCTATAGTTTGTAGGATGGGTAAATGTCGGGGCAGAGTTCATGATCTGGAAGGGGGAGATGATTGACGTTTCATTGGTAGGGCATTTGGAAGGTGTGTAAGTGGAGAGTTGGTGGAATGTGTTGGTAAGCGGCGAATATTAGGATTGGAAAGTAGAAGGGGAATCGATAGGACTACTGGAGTCGAGTTTTCGGATGGTGCAGATTGTTCGGACGTGTTTAATGTGAGTGAGGAGAGGTGGAAATATGATGAGATGATAAAAGATCCTTGTGTGGGAAAGTGAGGCAGAGTGCATGGCGTTTGAGGGTCTGGAGGGATTGATCGTATTTGAGACGGGTGGATATCCATGCAATATCTGCATAGCAAAGGATGGGGTGGATTGTATATTTGTTCTTATGAAGGACAGTGAAGCGGTATAGTGGCAATGTTCGCCCGGTTAGTAGTTTTAGGATACTGTGGGCTTTCTGTTGGGTGGTTAGTAGGTAGTGTTTCCACTTTAGTTGACGGTCGAAGGTTAGTCCTAGGTATTTAGTATGTTATTTAGCAGGATGGGATAGTCATAAACGGTGGGGTAGAAGTCATGGAGAAGGTGCGAGTAGTGCATCGTATAATTATTGCCCGGTTTTTTGAGGGGTTAATCTTAAGCACCCATTTCTTACAACAGGAAGTAAAGTGACTGCGGTGGATTTGGAGGGATGGCGGCGATTTCTGATGTCTAGGATGGAGGGCGACGAAAGCGGCGTCATCAGCAGACTGAAAGAGGTGGATGGGTGGAGATGGTTTGGGCATAGAAAATGGTTAACGATATATACTTGTCAAACAAATTGGTATAAGGCAAAACTAAAAACAAATCACGGACTTAAAAAGAAATTTTAAACTTACTGGTTACAAGATGTTGCGGAAGTGTGTTAAGTACGCAGCCATAAGGCACAAACAGTGATCAGATTCACCTCCATCGTACTAAAAGCACAAAATATCGTGCTGATTGTCATTGAACTAGTGAACTGACATTGCGCCAATGACTCTCGAGTTGAGTACAGTCACTTTAAGAGGCTAGTGGGCAGTGCATGTATGCGCAGAATAAGTCCGCAAAAGTGTGGGAAGTAACAGCACTGCACTATCTAGACTGGATTATTAAAATATTGGTGTGGAAAAGAGGGTCTTAGTAACTTCTGGTAGTATAAAAGCCAAACATCTGCCGTTTTATTTCGTTGTCGCCCAAAATTTTTCTATGGAAACCTATGAATTAAAATATAAAATAACTTGAAGAACATAATTGGCAAGTGAAAAAAGGAGGGGAAGGGGGGGGGGGGGGGACAGTAAGTAAGATAATGGGAAGCGATAGTAGATAATGGGAGGAGAGGAAGGGAGGATTTAATTATCTACAGTGTAGCAGTCATTAAATTCGTAAGAGAAATCCACAGAACTATATACCAAAATTAGTATAAAATACGATAAAAATGTATTCATAAACATATTGCGTGGTATACTAAAAGTAGTGGTAACCATCTCGTTGCAGAAGGCAACAATGCATTAGTTACAATACGTTAGTTAAAATTCATTCCAGGTTTCTGCTTTACTGTTGAAAATATAATCTTGTGAAATTGTATGGATGGTTCTGAAAAACCCTGGTCGCCACATAGTTCTTAAAACATCCTCTACGCTGGTCGCCACTTTCGCCTGTGGCAGTACCTTTGCTGTAATGATAACGTACTGACCTGTTTTCTAGGACACGGTTACCAAAGACTCCCCAAACAGTAAACTTTCGGAGCTGGAAAGCAAACAAAATAAAGCAGGTTTCACGCGACCGGTGGTTTCCGTCTCCGTGCTTGCTCTTGGAGAACAGGCCTAGTTAGACTCCAAAAAAGATTGTCCCTACTGTGCAAACAGTGTGCTGGACAATAAACATTTTTTTACAGTACCTGTGCTAAAAATGCTTTACTTTCCTACAGAAAATTTCATATTTTTCCGCCACAAACTCTTCACTGGAACTAACATCTGTTACACAGTAAGCGTATTTCGTTGATACCTCCGTTGCAGCACGCAGAAAAAGCTTGCCAAAGGAATTTCACGCGAAAAAACACGGAGTGGGAATCAAACTTGCGATCTGGTAT